>NC_142507.1:312625-625250 GCF_057876585.1 Rhinolophus sinicus | reverse complement strand
TTAAATGCAATTGAAGGTGAAAAAAAAATGCAATTGAAACCTACCTACAAATGAAAAGTTATTTTATTTATAAAGGAGCAGACGGGTTGCCATGTGTCTGTTGATGTCACCCTCTGAAGTCACTAAATTCTGATGCGTTATGGTAATTTGCTGTCTCCTGCTGCTACCTGCACGTCCATCTGTACCACGAAAAGGGCACACAGGTAAAGCCATTGGTAAGTCACACTGCACAGAAATCGGGCCAAAGAGCAGCTCAACCACAGCACGTAACAATAACACGGTGATGGTTGTACTGTTCCCTGCCAAAGAGTTACCTTCCGTCAGTCCCTTCAAATGCTTACGGGAATCCTGTGTGTCTGGGTCCTGGGCACTTGTCACCAATAACAGATGACACCCTCAGGAATTGAGACCATGTGGCCAGAAACCATACACCACACTCCCTGCCAAGAAGGCCTTCCCAGAAACACTTCTTAGAAAGGGGGTTCCTGAAAAGGGAAGCAATCCAAAACACACCGACTGCCATTGTTCCTTATTGGTGCTAATAACTAACAACCATGTCTGTTATGCCGTAACTGTTTTGTTTCTTATAAAGGTGCTTCAAGTAGCTTTCTGTCCCAACCATGAGCCTTTGAAAGCTGACTTGACAGAGCTATAAAAATGAGGCGACAATAACTTCCATTACTGATCATATAATAGGTACCAGACACCCTGTCATATAATCCTTACAACAACCCCAGTAGGTAAGAATTATGATTACTTCTCCTTCTTACAAATAAGGAAACTTATTTTTATTTATTTTTACTTATTTTATTTATTTCCTTACTTCTTAGAAACAAGGAACCTGAGGCTTAGAGAAGATAAGTAACTAGTCTTTATAGCTACGGCAGAAGCCAAATTCAACATCAGGTTTTAATTCAAATTCAACTCCTAGTCACGTCGTGAGTGTCACTTTGGTCATTTGAACAGCCAGCTCCTCTTCAACCCCCAGAGCCAGGTCAGACCTGAAGTGCCTTCAGGAGTCGGGCAGGTAAACAAATGAGTTTGTGCTGCACAAAGGGTAGGAAAAGGCAGGGTCTGTGGCAGAACTGGAGATGGGTCCCCCTAAACACATTGCACAGTCTTATAACACAAGCAATCAAACGAAACGTGTGTAGTGAGCGGCCGCTTCTATCCAAGACAACGTGCTTCAAACTCTCAGTGTCTAGACTGATTTTCAGAAAACCATCCATGGAGCATTTCAGAACACCCTTTCCTGTGTACAAATACTGAATGACCAGCGGTAATAGAGCAGATGTGAAAATGTTAGATCTCAAGGAAGAGATGAGTAAAGAATAGCAATATGATTAGAACCGACTGCTAGTTCAATTAATAGGAAAGTCGACAGCGACCAATGATACTAAAGAACGACAGTCCAGAGAATAAAAGTTGAAACAAAAAATAGTAAGTAGCCCCTTATTTGAGAACTATTACGATGAGCTAAGCACTTCAGCATATTTCCAACTACCAGAAGAGCTTTCTGTGGGAGGGGGAGGAGGTGAAGCTGAGGAAGCAGCTATCGCGTATTAAGCGCCTGCTGTATGCCAAGCTTGCAGGAGGGGTTCCACCCATTCTGACAACAGTCACAAAAACATGAAAGAATCCTAACAGGTATTACAAAATCCCACCCTATGAAAGTCCAAAGTCATTCTTAAAAATTAGGAACACATACAGTGACAACAGCGAAAATCTCATTAACCTGTTTGGGACCCCTGGGTATCAGAACACGCAGCTAAAGGGGAAGTTCTGGGTACAAATATTTATGTTAACATGTTGCTACTGCAAAGTATGTTATAAAACTCCTGCATAAACGAGCAGTAACATGCAGTTTGTGAAATACGGAAATAGTTGCCCTTTTTGACAGCTGCCTTTCAATGTCAAAAGGTTAATACTTCAGCTTTTATCAAGTATTAGCTAACAGCAGACCTGACCCGCGTCTTCATCTTAATCTCTGCATGCATGACACCTTTTTCCACAATGACAGAGGTCGGCAGAGGTCGTGGCATGTTTCTGAGGTTAATGGCTGCAGGCATCAGGGTCATGAAAAGCAAACGAGGTCTGGGAATTGGCCAGACGTAAGGAACTGCAGGAGGCCTTTGGACAGTCACGCACCAAAGAGTGACGAGTGTCCAAAAGGGACGCTGGGCAGGAACCAGCGCCACCTGGCAGAAAGGTTAACGTCTGCATTGTCAAAGAGAGATGAACAAAGTATAAAGGAGGATTTAGTGATTATAGGAAAAGAGATCTGTGAGAAATAATCTTCAGGAGGAGTCTCTTTAAATTATTAAATTTAACAAGATAAAAAAGAGAGACTTTACAATACACTTTAATCCAACTAGGGTAAGGAACTGAACCAGATTTTTCAAAATGGTTTCTGTCAATAATTTTCTATGGTTTTCTATATCAAAAGAGGGCTATCAGCCACACCGCGAGGCGAGACGACTGAGATGCAAGTCTTCACGGAGCCAGCATCCCTGCAGAAAGTGGAGGCCTCCTTCCTTCCTTTTCCTGAACAGAAATAGTGTGTGCCTGTGATTTTGAATTCAACAAATCAAAGCAAATCAAACCAACCTAGTCCTGAATCCCAGCTCTGCCCCTTGCCAACTATATGACTCTCGACCTAAGCCTTCTGCGTCCCAGGTTCCTCTTTACTAAAGTGGAAATAGTGACAGTCACCTTACACAGTCACGTAGCCCAACGCAGAGACCAGAATGGCTATGGCAATGCCCAGCTCTGCGTGACCAGCCCACAAGTTCATGTGTGCATTCATTCACATGACAGATGTTTCCTGAGACCCCTGGGGGTCTGTTCTTGGTGCTGGGGACACAGCAATGACAATTCAGGGAAGGTCCCTACTGTCATGGAACTTATTCTAGTGGGGGACACAGACAATAGATAAGAAAGCAAATACATAATAAGTTCCAGGTAATGACGAGGAATTTAAAAAAGTAAAGCCGGGTGAGGGGTAGAGAGTGGAACGAGAGGATGCTGAAAGCAGAGTTCCTTAGCGGGGGTGGGAGGGAAGCTTCTCCAAGAAGCTGAGACCTGAATTAGGTAAAGAAGAGCACCCGGCACGATCTGAGGGAGAGCGTTCCAGGAGGAGGAAGGGCAAACGGTAAGTCTTTTAATGCTGGAATGAATTAGGCAAGAACGAAAGAAATCTTGTGTGGCAGAAGCACAGTGCAGGGGGCCGAGGGGAGAAAGGGACATGAGATGTCCTGGGCAGCCGCCAGCCAGGTCAGAAAGATCGACGCTCAGGAATCACGGTCTAAGGACGATGTGAAGCCCACTAGGGGGTTGTCAGCAGCGGCGTGACAAGGTCTGAGTGGCACAACTTGATCAGTCATGAACCCGAACTACTTGTGCCCGTGTCTGAACCCGGGGGTGGGAGGGCGGGATGGGGGCACCATCTGTTGGCATTGTTGCCATCGATCAGCCATTCCTCGATGGGAGAGAGCGACATGGGGCTCATCAAACCAGACATTCACACTCACGCCAGACTATGTAGCAACAGTTGCCATAAACTGGAAACAGCAGAAACCAAACACCTAGAGAAAAAGACAATTTCAAATTCCTAACCAAGTAAGCACAGCCCTTCATCCTCTCTGAAAGCACTACTATCACTCTGTCCCTACTGAGAATCCATTAAACGACTGATGCGAACAAGTTCAAAGGAAACATGCCACCACACTGATAAAAAGCGTGTACAATAGACTCCTTTAGTTTTAAAAAAACTGTGTTTGTCCCTTCAAAACAATATCTTTACTACCCGAGGAGAAACAATATGAAAAGAAAGGTGTCATGCTGCATAATCTTAAATCCTTAAGTGTTTAGAATAAATTGATTAATCTGGATACACTCTAACTAAAGAAAGAAAACCCTAAGACCCAATAGCACGCATCAGCGAACAGAAAGCCGAGCGCAAATCACCTCATTTGGTGGATTTGGAAGTATGGAAACGTGAACAACACATCAGCAGTACAAATGTGGAAAGGTCGGCCCCTCCCCACTCTACAATGGACCAGACACCGCTGTCCAGAGCAGCACAGCCGGCGGCGTTGCTAGCGTGTGCCTCTGTCACTGCTCACCAGCAGGGAGCTCTGGGACGTGTGCATGGAGGTCACAGCCCTGCTGGAAGCCGCCACCTCCACCCCTGGCCTCACAGGACACAAAGGCGAGGACACAGGCTGGCCTGGGACCTGGGACAGGCCGCTCTGCAGCAGCGTCACATACAGGTGCTGGTGAACACTCCTGTCCACACACATCAGGTAAATCCTCAACGGCTTTCCTAGGTGCCCCCATCTCTAAGCTACAGGACAGCGCTCTGAGTTAACTTGACTAGTCCTGGAATTTACCTAGCTGCAGATTTAACTTTGGAAAATGATATTCTTGCAAATTGACGGCAAACTATGCAACTAGCTGTGTCCCAGTCATCTGGGAAAACTGCGGACACGGATGCTTTCAGAGTGTGCTGTGAAACTGTGGAGAGCACCCTCAGGGTTTACAAGGGGACTGACTCTCTCCGTGGGTGCTAGACAGCAAGGCAAAAGCCACCGGCCATGCGGTACTGTCACCACTGTCACCACCGGCCACGCAGTACTGTCACCACCTGCCATGCAGTACTGAGACCAGCATCACGAGCTGTCACGCAGTACTGGCACCACCGTCACCACTGGCCGTGCAATGCTGGCACCACCGTCACCACCGGTAACACTCACTGAACATTTAATGAGCCCCATGCACTGTCCTAAACCCTTTGCATGTCGCTGACTATCGCAGCGCCTCTCAGGAACAGCACTGCACAAACGCACCAGTGGGCCAGGTGCACAGTTCCTAGGACGTCATGGCAGTGCTGACTTGGCACCTATAAGGTAGATACAGGGCCTTGTTCATCCACTAGGAGCTCAGTCTTTCAAAGTCCCACGTGTCACCAGGAATGAAGGACCCAGGCACAGTCCGTCAGGACACAGTGACACATGTGGGGATGAGTCCATTAATCTCAATGAGCTCGGAGCAGAAAAGGGCAAAGATGCTGACCCCAACCACATTCTCTGACCATTCACTCACTCATCTCCTCAGCGGGTACCTGCTATCAGAACTGTACTGTTCAAAACAAGAGGAGTGTATCTGGCTTTGCTGTTATTATAAGCTTAGTGGGGAAACATAATTACCCACTGATCAAGCAGAACATTTTGAATTACCTTGAAAGTGCTTGGGGAAAGTAATTTCTCTATTAGACAATCAGGCTGTATCAACTGTGAAATGTAACAGCTATTGGTTAGCAGGTATTTGGCAAAAGAGCACTTCCCTTGGCCAGCTCTGAGTAGGTGGTATACAAAGGACAAATTTAATTGGTTCATTTGAATTGTGCACTTAAACAGGTGCGATATACACTGAGACATTTAAGAACATTTTTTTCAAAGGTGATTTTCAACTCATTTAAAGATAGCAATTCTAAGGATGAATGGTACTGTATGAGACCTAAGTAGAAGTTTCTATTCGGTAGCAGCACCTCCTGATACTAGCAGTGGGAACAAGGACGTGTTTTCACTGGTGAGCGTGGTTGGTGCCCCACATGACATCAGCCTCAGTTGTCTTTGCCTGAGTGATTCCTAGAACTATCCACGTGAAAAGTAGCACTTGCTGTATTTGTCCTACAGTGACCTCCTTCAAGCTTTACAATTTGCAAACACTGGCATTCTAAAATTGGGTGTGTCCATTTGTACACACAGCACATGTGTTTGCAGTGTGCCCAGCGAGTGTTGGGCAACAATCTATCTCCCCCGAGCCCTCCTTTTCTTAGTGGTCTGCACGTGGAAACACCTTAAGCTGAATGGACCTGGCTCTCCTTAGCATCTCTGTAACTGTACATCTTCTCAAAGTGGCAATTACTGTACACAAGACCTTCCAAATGCACGTGGTTTAAACTAGAGTAATGTCCAAAGAAGCTAAGAAAAGCTCCAGGCAGGGATCTAAGTAAATAACTTGGGTTACTCACTGCCACAGTGGTAAATGTTCCCATTCCATTTGTCTAAAATACTGAAAACACAGACCGATCTTTGTAAAAAACTAACTCTCATTATTGTTAAACCCCTGCAAAAAGAAGCCCTAAGTTTGGGTTTTGCTTTAACATGTTTTCATCAAGTAAACTTGTATTGTGTTATTTTGAAATAAGCAGAGTACATATTCCACAAAGAATCCATAAGTTTCCTTCTAACCTGAAATGTCAACCATATCAGTACCAAAGTTAAGTATTTGGCATTTTACTTGATTTCCAGGACCCCATCCTTTCTCAGTTGGGGGGGGATAAAATGTCCAATAGTTAAAGAACAAGAAAGAAGGTAAGTCAAAAGCCCAGAGGCCAAACACACAGCACAGCCACTCTCTCCCCTCCCTTCTTTCACTAACTGTGAAATTGTCACTTGGGGCTGGTAAGAAGAGCAAGGGAACTGAAAACTTGTCAGTGGGGCTGCCCATCTATCAGGGAACGACTCCTTACAAAATGGAAAACACAACTCATTTGATGAAATAATTAAGGAAAGACTAATGGAATTTTGGATGTGAATGAAAGCCAAGAGACTCTAAAAGTAACACTGGATTAGCGAACATGACTGTGACCTCCTCTCAAAGGAAGTCCACACTTCAAAGGAGCAATTAAAAGTGCTCACAAAATGCAGGCAGCAGAGCTAATGCCACAGAAGGCGGGTCTGAAGAGTTTACAGGGTGATAATAAAATCCCCAGCAAGTGGCTGCACTTGAAAAGGCAAGAAGTCGGTCAGCAGGCTTCATCATAAGGCTCAAAGGATAAAATATTTGCTCCAATGAAAACTAATTAAACACGGAAAGCTGTGGTGAAGGCAAGCCTGAGCGTGCAGGGCTCGTGCAGAATATATCCTCTGCCCCACTCTGCACCCCACACAGGACGTCAGGGCAGTAGGAGGCCCCGTGTCCTCAAGGAAGACCTGCCACCGCCATCAGGGCACCTCCCTGTATGTGCCTCGCCCTCCTGTGCCCTGATCCCTTTTCAGCAGTCAGACGCTAGTGATGAGAGGCGATCTGCACCCCACGAGCTCTCTTAGCACACGGGGCTCCTTCACCTGTCTCCCCATTCCCCCCAATCCTGATGCAGTGAGAGAATTGGGCCCAGCAGTCACTGAACCACGGCCCCCAGTGGCCTGATCTCTGAAATCTGTGAATTTTCACTTATATGACAAAAGGGCCTTTGCAGATGTGACCAAGTTAAGGATCTTGAAATAGGGAAATGTCATGCAGGGTGTCATGCGGGGTCTCCTGTCCTGCTTCCCACATAAGAACGCAGGATAGGGTGAGGCCAAAAAAGGAACACCCACAGAGCTGTAGGTAGGGGAGTCATACCACTATAGTCCTTTTTTTTTTAATTTTTTGTGCTTGATTTTTTTTTTTTTTTATTGGGGAAGGTGAACAGGACTTTATTGGGGAACAGTGTGTACTTACAGGACTTTTTTCCAAGTCAAGTTGTCCTTTCAATCTTAGTTGTGGAGGGCGCAGCTCATCTCCAGGTCCAGTTGCCGTTGCTAGTTGCAGGGTCACAGTCCACCATCCCTTGCGGGAGTCGAACCGGCAACCTTGTGGTTGAGAGGACGCGCTCCAACCAACTGAGCCATCTGGGAGCTCAGCGGCAGCTCAGCTCAAGGTGCCGTGTTCAATCTTAGTTGCGGGGGGCAGAGCCCACCATGCCTTGTGGGACTCGAGGAATTGAACCAGCAACCTTGTGGTTGAGAGCCCACTGGCCCATGTGGGAATCAAACCAGCAGCCTTTGGAGTTAGGAGCACGGAGCTCCAACCGCCTGAGCTACCGGGCCGGCCTCTGTCGGTGTTTCTTAAACTGTGACCCGGTGGTCATCTGCACCAGAAGCCCTGGGGATTTGTTATTCAGACTCCTGACCCTCATCCCAGACCCACTGACTTCTTGAGAGTTACATTCTTACTCAAAACCTCAGCTGATTCGTACCCATGAAGGTCTGAAAATAGCTATTCTAGCTTCTAACAGCGACAGTTCTCCTAAATAAAATTGTTTGAAGAAAAAGCGAGATATGGGATAATATGTATAACACAAGTCTGTATAATTGTGTGTATGTTTGTGTATGTTAACACATGTATGTTTGTAAGCATGCGTATGAATACAAACAAATTACATGGAAAAGTCTGGAAAGCAACACAGCAAATGTTACTAGTGGCTACTGCCTAAGAAAGTAAGTGAGGTTGGTGGTGTTGGGAGGCAACAAAAGAGATTTTACTTTTTATTCAATGTATGTCTTTGTTGTTTAAGTGATTTACAAGGAACATGTGCTCATGTATTAGTTCAATAATTTTAAAAGAAGAAGAAGAAAGTCACGACTAGAAAGCTAAACTGTTAACTGCAGACCAATGAGAAATATAGAACAGTAGAGTCTTGCCGTAATAAACACAACAAGCGCAATCAAGTCACTGCTAACACCAGGCCTTTAACAGGAGCACATGGAGCAGCACTGAGGGCAGAGGGCCCCCCTCAGACCTCCTGTCAGTGCCCATCTGTGACCGCCCCCCACTGTGCGCACAGACACCACACCCCAGGGCTGCTCCCAGCTGACCCGACAGCCAGGACACGCAGCAGGCCCATTTCCGTGAAACTGTCAGTGACACGGGACACTGAGTGGCCCACTGGGCTTGGAGAGCCACACGGACCTTGCCCAGACTTTCTCAGACCTGCCCTGCTGTCTAAAGCTCTTCTTAGCCCCAGCCTCCCCCTTTTGGGGATCAGACCTGCGCTGTGATCTCAGCACCCTCCCACCCCATCACAGGTGCCACCCCATAAAGCTCTTGCACTTGTAATCTTTTTTTGGCATCTGTGTCTTAGAGGACCCAAATTAACCCCACTATCTGAGTCCAAAGCCTGCACATTTAGTCAATACACTGCCCGCCCAGGAAAATCTGTGACTTTACAGAACATTCCCCTACATTTGTAGCACAGATATAAGCCCCCCAGAGAACAAGGCGTTCCCATGGCTGTCTCCCCCAAACGCACCATTTCCTCCTCTCTGATGAAGGGTCTGACCCTCCAACCCTGAGTGAAGATTCTCCCAGAACTTCAAGCCCAGCCAGAGGATCCTTCCTCTATCCCTTCCTCAGAAGTTATTGGGCACCTACTGGGTGGAAATCACTGGCCTGGGCCTGAGGACTCAGTGCCAGCAAGCTTTCTGCTCCGGTGGCTTGGAATCTGGAGGGGAGAACAGACAATATACACAAACACATCACTAAAAATTGCAAAAAGCCCCATGAAGGATAAAAGCAGAGCACTGTGGAAAAGTAGCAAAATCAGCAGCAGTTTTAAGAAGGGATGGTGTAAGGAGGCCTTTTTAAGAAGGCCTGGGAGGAGGGGACGGTTAAGCTGAGACGGAGGGAAGAAATGGAGCCTGACGTGAAGGGTGGGAGCCAGCGGTTCCGGACAGGCGGCAGGGAGGCCTGGCCCAGAAGAGGACCTCACGAGTGATGAGTGATGGGCTGGAGAGGCACGTGAGGGCACTCACTCAGGGCCCGGGGGCCACATGGAGCAGTGGGGACGTGAAGTCACCGAGGGGTGTTCAGCAGGGGCTGGGGAGGATGTGATCCGATTCAGAGGCTTCTAAGCGCACTCTGGGGGCCCATTAGAGACGGCTTAGAGAAGGTGGCAGGCCACCAGTGGTGGGGACTCAGCCCAGAGCAGAATCTGACACATCAGGAAATTGTGCACTGGGGACACACACTCCTAGGGCCCGCAGATAAGCCCCCCACATGGGACCCTGCGAGAGCCAGCACAGGGATACTTGCCACGCAGTCAGGAGAGAGTAACCAGGAGGGACCAGACAGCAGCCACCACCCCGAGAGGGCCGCAGCTGGCTAAGGACAGACAGTGTCCAGCCGCCTAGCCTTCCTCTCCTTGCGAACAGAGTGTGGGGGCACAGAGCCCGGGAAAGGCAGGCGGGGGAGCAGGCTGCCTAATGGGTCCCAGGGACGTATTGGAAACACGTGTTCTCAGGTGCTCCCACTACCCCCCCAGGCACTCCGGGGGGCCAGCAAAGCTCTTCATGAGCCCCAGGTGATTCTGCTTCCCGCTGAAGCATGAGACCCGCCAGTGCAGAGCTTGGCTGCATGCAGACATTTTCAACTGTGCTGGAATGAGCCTTAATATTATAGCTGCAAGGTACCGGGAAGCTGTGGGGTCTGCCTGAGAGGTGAGCGAAGGATGGGAACCAGCACCGGTAAAGGACTGGCTCGAGAAATAGATTCAATGTGGAACCTGACCACCACCAGCATTTTGTGGATGAGCTGTGCAAATACCCGCCCATCAAAATCCCGCCCTGCAAACAGCCTGGCCTCCGAGAGAGTAGAGGTCACGTACACCACCCAGCTCGGCACCTCTTCCCAACTCCCGACCACATCCCAACACGTCCCACGCAGATGCCAGGAGCGCTTTACCCTGGAGAAATGTGGTGGGCCTCTGGGCAATTACTCATGCAGGCACCCCAGCCACACGGGGAGGAAGCTGGAGCGCGCGCAGGAAGGCCAGGCAGGAGCGTCATGCTGGTGGAGGGTCTTGCCTTCAGTTTGTAAAAAACGCAACACCTGTGAAGCACAACCGAGTGAGGTCTGCCTGTAGACGCCATCTCTTTACTTCCGCACGTATTGCTTTAACCGCATCTACTAACACGTAGTTGCTGAGCGCCCAGCATGATCCCGCTGCTCAAATATTTACGATATTTACGTAAATTTGCCTCTAGAATTGTCAACTGAATATGTCCTTTAGATTTTGACAAAATGCTTTATCTACAATAAATCATAGAGACCCGTGATGAACTGCATGTTTACCCTTTGAATGCCAAATCCAGCATAGGTGTGAAAAAAGCAAGCTTCTGCATAAAAATTATAGGAATTATTTTAAACGTTTACCCACAAAACCTGTTTACAATCACTCCTGACTCACCCACTGTGCGCCCAGCACATCTCATTTTATTGCCCTTTGTCCATAGCTCTTCACAGATATTGCTTTTTTTTCTACAAACTGAGGACAAGTCCCTCCAGCAGCATTAAGATGACCGGCCTCATTGGGTGCTTGCTTTTGTGCAGTGGTCTGGCTGCGAACCGCAATGTCCCCAGACGGGCCTGCATTCTCGGAGGGCAGAGCGGGAAGAAGCTGCCCCGCGGTCCCTGTAATTCTGCCTCGAAGCTGCTGATGCTGTGACTGTGGTCTGTGCACGTTCAGTGACAGTAACAGTGTTCTCTTTGCATTAAGAATTATAAGTACCAGATACTGTGCTAAACTCTTGATGCTTCTTATCTTATTTAATCTCCACAACAAATCTTCCAGACGGGAATAATTATACCCACATCGTACACGGGAAACGCCAAGGCCAGAGAGAATAGGTAAAGCAGCAAGGTCATACCAAATGGCATTTCCAAGGTCAGAGCCCAGCCTGCCTCACGCAGAGACCGAGCTCTGGCAGACAGATGAGGGATGCTGCCTGAGACACCCCTTCAGTGTGTGATTTGGATGAATGAGAGGTGTGGGCTGCCATCACGCCTCAGGAGGGTGTGTGCTTCCTATGGGGGAGGGGCGGAACAGTGCTTTTAGACAGCTTCTGAGCACCCAGAAAAGTAGCCCTGGGAGGCGGTGCAAGCACACCTTTCTCCCCTGGCCATAGGAAGCTGCAGAGAACCCCTGCCCACTCACGACGGCCCAGCCGCTGCCGGCGGGTGGCTGAGGGTAAATGACTGGTACCTTGCTTCCAGCAGACTCTGCCCCTCTTTTGGTTATATTTTGTGAAGATAATGTTTGTAAAACACAAGACTTGTAAAACATACCAACAGGGCGAAAATCAATTCCTGGGAGGTGTTCAGCAGGTTTGGCAACGCCATAGAGGAGAATTGGGAAAACATACGAGAAGGTCTTAAAAATAAACATAACAGAAACCAGAAACAGCATTTGAGGTTTTATAACTGGAATGTTTAGGGAGATGGGTGGACAGTGATACAATAAAAAATAATCAAAATAAGAATCTCCAAAACACATCTGCAAGAGTCCGTGTTACCTGAGCTTCAGAAAAGATCTGTGATCGGGTTGCATTGGGGTCTCTCTCTCTTATTTGAATTTGCTTTTAGAACACACGTGTTTGCTGCAGCCCGGAAGCCATCTCTCACATTCAGCCCTAGTGCAGCTAAGAATCACCATGTGCTTCCATCTGTCACCACAGTGTCACCCACTGGCTATTTCTTGAAGCGCACTTTCAGGGGGAAGAATTGTGTGACACCCTTCCCAAAAGTTATGCAAGTCTGTGCACTTCTACTTCCAAAATCATGTGTAGTACACACCTCCCGGAGACTATGGAAAGGAGGAAGTAAAGAACTGTGCTCTTCAAACAGTGCAAATCGTGTTCTCTTGCCTACAGAGAGAGCCTGCGCGGAGCTAGAGGTCCAGCACGCAGGCTCGCAGGCAGGAACGCAGCCAGACCTGCTAGGCAGCTACCCGTCACCGAGCCTGCGAAATCCCGTTCGCTTCACAGTGCTGTTTGAGTTGGTCTGTCAAGGCAGAGGGAGATGACTGACAAATCATTTCTGGCTGGTTTCTTCCACCTGGAGTTCCCACTATACGCACATGTGGTTCTGAACTCAGATCTACACAGCATCACGTTTCTATTCAAGACGCAGAAACAGGAATGTTTCGTGGAGTGCTTTAGTGACAGAGAAGCAGTCCTGTATGCGGGGGGGGGGGGGGGGGAACTAACCCCAGGACACGACGCTCTGGGAGAAGTGACCTCACTGCTGCGTGCAGCCTGTGGATGTCCAGGGGGCAGGTGTACACATTCCCTTCAGGGAGACATGTCATTACACAATGTTCTTTCAGGTGTGAGGAGCTAAATTTCAAGTCTACGCGGCCTGACTGGGAAATGTGGGTGTGAGTGTGATGCTGTATCACTGTCCCAGCCCATTTCTGAAGCACGAGTGACACTACATCAGATACGCGAGGTCCCAGGAAGGAGTGTCTCGTTTCAGTCAGAGGCACATGTAACATAATCACCACTAATGGCATCTTCCTGGCCTTAATTAAATCCAGATCTTGCAGAGCTCTGATCCTGTGCCATTTGGTAAGAAGGAGATGAGTCAAGAGTCAGCCTACAAGAACGTCTGTCCAGGGCTAATGCACGTAAACAGTTCACCTGTCTCCACGTTCTCCGGCCTTCTGAGATCACCCCTCTAATTAAAAGTTGGTCCAAACCCCCTCCCCACCCCGCCATGTAGATGATGAAAAGCTTTATCCCCCCGTGCTTCCAAATGACCCTCGCGGGGGTTGAACCGAACCTAGTGCTCACCTCCAGCTGTCAGATCCTGCCTCTGCTGGGTCCTCCCAGCTCATCCCAGCTAGCCTGAGAGCCAGCCACTGGAAAGCAGGAGACCCTTCTGGAAGCCCTGTCCCCGCCCGCTCTGCCCAATGGCTGCGGCATTCTCTCATTTCTCATAGCAAGCCAGCCACGCCTTCCCTGCCTTCCCCTTCCAGCCCAAGCCTGAGGCCCATCTGTTCACACCCAAGTGCCTCCTGAAGGTGATTTATTGAAACAGAAGGCAGCTCTTCCTGTGAGCCATTGTGTCACCAGAATGTTCTCCCTACTACTTGCATATGATGTGTTGAAAACACAGCTAGACACAGTGGGCTGGTCTACCAGAGACCTCAGCACAAGTCAGGGATATGGCGGCCTTTTACTTTTGCTAAAATACATACATACACCAAATTACGTATTTGGGGCTCTATAGCATTCTTTTTGTTATAAAATTATAAAACCACACTTTTTTACTGTAAAGTGTCTTTTTCATGGTATATTCAGCCATTTAAAAAATGGTAAAAAAACACACACAAAAAAAACAAATGGTTTGTGCTGTATATACGCCTTAAATTGTTAGAATAACAGAACAGAATCTGTTGTCTGTAACATGTATATTAGTTTCTCTAAAACATAAATAAGATCATTTTCCTCTCTACTAACAATTTTATGAATGTGCTTTCCAGTGTTTCAAGTCTTAGTTCATTACCAGCTGTAACAACCTCCTTCGGCCATCTTCCTGATGACAATTTTCATTATCAATATAAAAAAGCCATCACATTTAGAAACTCAGCATCTCAGGTTTGACTCCTTGGTGAATATTTCCCTGTTTTTCCGATTTCATGTTCAACATTAATCAACTCTTTTCCTATAAAAAATGCTCTATTTCATTTAGAGATAACGTTTAATCAACTGCCTGCATCCTTGTTTCATTTTCAGGAACCATTTAGGTTTCTGTGTCAGGGGAACACAAATATTAAAGCTATAAATGTATTTCTTAATGAACTTATAGTAACATTTCATTAATTTAAAGCCCGTCCGTACAAAAGAAGCATAGCGACAGAAGGGCCCCCTCATTCTATTAAAGCACCCCATGAAAGGAATTGAACCAGGAAAAGGCTTTCCAGGCACATTTGAAGAGAAGGGTAAGGAGATCACCTTGAGTGGGCTTGGGGTATTTTGCTGCGGTTCCCCAGTGACATGTGGTTCCACTTTGATAGTTTTCAGTAACTATCCAGACCTTTCCTTCCATATAACAAAGCAGCAGAACTGACTTTGCTACTTAACAGTAGTTTCTGGCATCAACCTGCCATTAGATGTCTCACCGCTCTTGTCAGGTCAGTGTAGTAGAGAGGTCACACACTGGGCATCGGAGTGACTCCTCAAGGAGTTCCTAAGGCATGAAACGGCAATTCACAACTGGCTATCAAGGATCAGTGTGGCCCATGCATCAGTCATTCAACAAGTATGTCCCAGACGTCTCTAAGTGCAGGCATGTCCGCTCCCCTGGTCCTGTGTGGACTGTAATTTCTAGATCACGTTATGCGCCCAACATTACCATTATCTTTCAAATGTCCACTTGAATGATACTTTGAATGGCCTGACTTCCCAGTTGGTTTTCCTGAAGCAGATCCTGAAATGAGTACTTGGCTGCAGGACTTTATCTGCAAGATGACCCAGAAGTATTCGTGAGGGAGCAGGAAGACTGACACAAGTGTATGCTCCTCACAAGGATCCTTTTAAAACATGCGAGGACCGTCCCATACTGAAAGCCCATGAACAGCTGTTACCCACTCTACCCAAAGTCCATGCGATGGCCTGTCGTGCCCCAACGAAGCCAGAAGCCAATCCCCCATCTGATTTCATTTCCCACCACTGCCTCCTCCGTCCCTGAGGCCCAGGAATCAGGCCCCTCGCCAGCCTGGCACAGGCCATGCAGATTCCCTTCTCAGGGCTTTTGCACTCACACCTTCTCCCTGAGACAGTATTCCCCCGGTGTCTCTCACCCCTTCCAGCTCTTAGCTCAGGCATAACCTGCTTAGTAGTGCCCTGCTTCTCACTTCAAACCCTCCAATAGCCCAGCCAATGTCCTCTGCATTATCTTTCTCCACAGCACTTATTATACGTTGTTTTGTTTATCACCTGTCTCCTCCCACTAACATGTGAACTCCAGGGGAGTAGGTGATTTTTGTATGTTTTATTGATTTCTGTATCTCCTGGAATAGTGCCTTGTATACAACAAGCGCTCAATACTCGCAGGCTGAATGCATAATAAGCTAGCACGAATAAGAGGCTCCATTATTATAAATAAATTCTCTCCACAGGGAGAGAATCACCCTACGAGGACAACTCTGATTTTCAATCTGCTTTGATCCTTTGAATCTAGACTGAGGAAAGAGTTCTGGAATCCCAGGCGAGCATTCAGAAAACCTTAAGGAGTTTTTCATTAGTAAGGAAGAATATCTTTGAGAACATTACTGCAAATTTAAAACATGTACAAACATGTTTTATATACTAGGAACCTCTAGAAAGAGTACACGTTAGGACATTGAGTCATTTGGAGGAGGAGGTCAAATGTGTATATTCACATATATTGAATTACATGTAATATAATATTACACAACAAGCGCTCAATAATACTCACAGGCTGAATGAACAACAAGCTATATGTGATAGAATTGAATTTTCTTCTCTTGTTAACATGCCCCTCTCATATATACACATACACGTATATGGGATGGGAGAGATGTACATTAAAAGTGGAGAAAACTGTCCCGTGGTCTTTGAAGGATGCCTGTAGAAAGGCAGGCGAGAAGACCAGTGAAACGGGGTATGTGAACATGCTTTGTGAGGCAGGAAGGAAACGAGTTACACAGACGTATAAAGTCCAGTGTTCATCAGCCAGGCTGCCGAGAGTGAGGCCTCGTCCCAGAGCTGTGGCGTAGGGTGGCAGAAAGAGTCCCTTGTCTCGCCTTGTCTGCATCAAGGTGTGAGGTGGCCTAGGCGCTGGCATCCCCTGCACTGCCCACACAGGTGCCCGCTGTGCCTGACCTGAGTCATCATGCCACGGGGTCAGAAGAGTAAGGTCTGCACCCGGGGCAAACGCCTCCAGGGTGGAGATGAGACTGAGAGTCTCCAAGGTAATCAGGCCGCTGCAGCAGCAGCAGAAGAGTGCCCCTCTTCTCCTGTTTCTGGGGTTCTCCCCCAAGCTGCCCTGCTCCAGGAGCCTCAGGGAGCCTCAGCCGCTTGGGCTCCTGATCTGATGAAGGTGCCCAGAGCCAAGGTGAGGAGGGCCCAAACACCTCCCTTGTAGCGTCGTCCACTTGCTCGGCTCGCCAAGCCCCTGTGCCCAGGAAGGCACAGATGCTGGTGCAATCCCTCCTGGGAAGTATAAAATGCGTGAGCACATCACACAGGCAGAAATGCTAAAGGTGGTCAAGAAGTAGTACAAGGAGCACTTCTCTGAGATCCTCACGAGAGTCTCTGAGCACATGGAGCTGGTCTTTGGCCTGGAGTTGAAGGGAGTCGACCCCAGCAATCACTTCTATGCCCTGCTTGCCGTGCTGGATCTCCCCAGTGAGGGAAATCTGAACAGTGATAAGAGTATCTCTCCAGTGAGGATCTCCCCAGTGAGGGAAGTCTGAACAGTGATAAGAGTATCTCTCCAGTGAGGATCTCCCCAGTGAAGGAAATCTGAACAGTAATAAGAGTATCTCCCCAGTGACGGAAGTCTGAACAGCGATAAGAGTATCTCCCCAGTGAGGGAAATCTGAACAGTAATAAGAGTATCTCCCCAGTGAGGGAAGTCTGAACAGCGATAAGAGTATCTCCCCAGTGAGGGAAATCTGAACAGTGATAAGAGTATCTCCCCAGTGAGGGAAATCTGAACAGCGATAAGAGTATCTCCCCAGTGAGGGAAGTCTGAACAGTGATAAGAGTATCTCTCCAGTGAGGATCTCCCCAGTGAAGGAAATCTGAACAGCGATAAGAGTATCTCCCCAGTGAGGGAAGTCTGAACAGCGATAAGAGTATCTCTCCAGTGAGGATCTCCCCAGTGAAGGAAATCTGAACAGCGATAAGAGTATCTCCCCCGTGAGGGAAGTCTGAACAGCGATAAGAGTATCTCCCCAATGAGGGAAGTCTGAACAGTGATAAGAGTATCTCTCCAGTGAGGATCTCCCCAGTGAAGGAAATCTGAACAGCGATAAGAGTATCTCCCCCGTGAGGGAAGTCTGAACAGCGATAAGAGTATCTCCCCAATGAGGGAAGTCTGAACAGTGATAAGAGTATCTCCCCCGTGAGGGAAGTCTGAACAGCGATAAGAGTATCTCCCCTGTGAGGGAAGTCTGAACAGTGATAACAGTATCTCCCCAGTGAGGATCTCCCCAGTGAGGGAAGTCTGAACAGCGATAAGAGTATCTCCCCAGTGAGGGAAATCTGAACAGTGATAAGAGTATCTCTCCAGTGAGGATCTCCCCAGTGAAGGAAATCTGAACAGCGATAAGAGTATCTCCCCAGTGAGGATCTCCCCCATGAGGGAAGTCTGAACAGCAATAAGAGTATCTCCCCAGTGAGGGAAGTCTGAACAGTGATAAGCCCAAGACTGGTCTCCTGATGAACATCCTGGCCGTGATCTTCCTGAAAGGCTACTGTGCCACTGAGGAGGAGGTCTGGGAATCCCTCAACGTGTAGGGGGTCCACGCCATCTTTGGGAAACCAGGAAACTCATCACCAAAGATTTGGTGCAGGCGAAGTACCTGGAGTCCCGCCCGTTGCCCAGCAATGATCCTCCACGCTACGAGTTCCTGTGGGGCCCAAGAGCCCACGCTGAGACCACCAAGAAGAAAGTGCTAGAGATTCTGGCCAGGCTCAATGAGACCGTCCCGAGTGCCTTCACAAAGCTGTATGAGGCGGCTTTAAGAGATGAGGAAGAGAGAGCAGAGGTGAGAGCTGCAGCCAGGGCTGCCAGTATTGCCAAGGTATTGCCAAGGCCAGTGCGCCTTCCAAGGCCATGTCGCACAGCTCCTCCCACATGTAGCGAGGTCTGGGGCAGGCTTTTCACCTTGGGGTTGAAGAGAGCAGCCTGATCAATAATGTTGTAAAGATTTTGTAGGGTATCCAATGGACACTTGTCTCATTAGGGAGACCACCTCAGGGATGGTGTAGATGCCTGATCACTGCACTGTACACCTGAAGCTGAAGCTGAACAATATGAATGTCAACTACAATTTTATATATATATATATATAGTCACAAGAAGCGGAGTACAGCATTAGGAATAGAGACTGTGGAAATGCAATAGCTGTATGCGATGTCAGAGGGGTAGTGGATGGGGGGAGGGGGGCTGTCACTGTGTGAGGGATGTAAATGATAAATGTCTATTACATTGTTCTGTGCACCTGAAACTAATAAGAATAATAGTAATTTTAAAAAGAGAGAAACAGAGAGAGAGAGAGAGAGAGAGAGAGAGAGAGAGAGAGAGAGAACAGCCTGCCTGCTAAGTAGTGGGCGGTTGAGGTCAGTTTAGTTTTAACAAAATGTTTATCTGCTTTTCCTTTTTTTCATGAGTAACTTCTGGGTAAAGATAGAAGGAAAGATAGATAAGATACTAGAGAGATACATAGATAGATAAACATAGAAAAATAGAACATTTTCAGATGTTATTTGTTTTCATAAAGGTTTAGAACATTCAAAATCTAAATATGAGAATAACATGGCTGTCACATATTTTGCTATCTAGAATGTTTGAAAGTTACAGTTTTGGAATTTATAAGACAAATTATTGTCAAAAACGGTCTACTTTTAACAAGGTGTTTATCTGCATTGCCTTTTTTGTCATGAGTAACTTCTAGGTAAACAGATTAGATTAGATCAGATTAGATATAGATATAGACAGATATGTAGTATTTTTTTCAAATGTTGTTTCTTTTAATGAAGGTTTAGAACCTTCAGAATATAAATATGTGAATGCTATGGTTCTCACATTTTTGCTGTTGAAAAGGTTTGAATGTTACAGTTTTGAAATTTGTAAAACAAATTGAAAATATTCAATATTTTGTTCATGATCTAGATAACATGGCATTGAAACAGGATTTTCATGGAGATGTAAAAGAATCCAACAATAAAATACTTGGGATCCCAAGATAGAGGAACGAAATTAAAAAAAGAAATTCACTGTGTTCAAAGAAAGGAAGAGAGAGAGAGAGAGAGAGAGAGAGAGAGAGAGAACCGTGTTCACATCTGTAACCTGACACTAAGGCAGAGTACCGAGGAAGCAGGGCCCTGAGGGGACTGGTAGCTTGTGACAGCAGTGGGGGAGGGCATTGGAGGCAGCCCCATAATGAATTAGGGGCAGGAAAATTATGGTCTCTAAGCCAATGGTTCTCTGACCTTAGCGAAAAAGGAGTGGCCAGTTCTTGCTCCAAACCCAGGTCCAGTGTCCCTGGAAACGCTGGCTGTGTAGGGACGGCTGGGCCCAGGTCGCACACTGAGAAGCACTGCAGCAGGCCGTTCTGGTGCTGGGGAGGGAAAACCGGCCTGGGGAAGGCAAGGCTCCAAGTTCAAGCCCTCTGTCTGTCTTCCAGCTGCGTTTTCGGTGCTTTCTTAATGATGGCCAGAAGGTGGCATGCGTGACTCTAATTCCAAAAGTATCTCCCCACACCGCTCCAAGGAATTAAGGGTTGCATCACCCAGCGTTTGTGCGTTCAGCTCCCCGTGGAGACAGCACAGGAGACAAAGCAAAGTGTGAGCAAATGGACAGGAGAAAGCCGCACGGACCACAACTCACCACCCGCGAACACTGCATGGCCGACACGTGTTCTGAGAAACCCCTCATCATGAAACTCTAGAATTGAAAGCATTGGCTTACAGATCATTCTGGAATTCGGTTTGGGATTTTCTTTTTTTAGATGTTTGGTTGGCTGCTTGCTTTTTAAATATCTGTAGCCTCCTACATTTTCCCTTTAGAGTAGCAGTGATGAGAAACTGAACTCTGCTGGCGTTGATTTCCACAGCTCACATGACACAAGCTTTACAAGGCTCCTGGCACATACCAGATAAGCCTCCCAGGTCGAGGCTGTGAAGAAGCCGAGTTCAATCATCAGACACCCTCCAACTCCCAGTGACTGGACGGGACAAGCCACCTGCGGAAGGAACTGCAGCCTGGGGAGACAGACAGGCAGTGGCCTGTCCACATCTGCTCCTGTCCCCTGTCCCATTAGGGGAGGACAGGTGTGGTCCTCCCTGCACAGCAAGCCTCAGCTAGGGAGTACTGGTCACTCCCTGTGTTGTAAGTCTCCGCTGTGACCCCTGAGCTGCGCTGTGGTCAGCTCAGGATGGCTGTGTGCCCCGGCTAGGCCAAGTTCTAATGATAGGATGGCATGTTGACACCTCCTGAGGGCCAGAGGGTGGCGGCCACAGTGAGTAGTGACTCTGGCGGGGGACAGAAGGCCGGGCATGGGGCAGACCCTCACCCCATTGCCGACCAAAGGATTCCCAACCAGGACGTGCAGGTTCCTTCTAAAGAGCATGACCGTCTGGTCTTCACAAAAGTTCTGGAAAGTTGTCGCCAACTGTCTGCATTCCTAGCACCTTCTGTTTCCACGGGATGTATTTTGAACAAATCCCCTTTCTAAAAGAGCAGAGCATTTCCCTAAGGACTCCAGCCATAATCTTTCAGTCAGGTTCTTCGGAACAAGGCCCACCCCTTGACGCATGAGGGGTGGCGGGGCCAATGACACACTCATATTGCCCCCTAGTGACGGAGCTGCGGCACCAGGTGCTCTGCTGGCTCTTCACGAGCAGAGGGCTCCGAGTCAGGGCCAAAACAAGTGTGACATCAAAGCCAGTGATGGAAAACCATCTTCGTACCAGGAAAGCAAATCCTCCTAAAAGCCGGCTCGTACACGCGGTCTTGCAGGCCTTCCATCTCCAGATTCCCTCCCTGTGGGAGCCTGTATATGAAGGTGGTGTGGGACTCAGGCATGATTCACAAAGGCACCCCGAGAATGCTGGACTCCCGCCAGCTCCTTTCGGGCCGATGGCAGGAGGGCCGGGCGGCCGGCTCATCTTCTGGGAACCTGTCTGTCAGGACTGAACTGGTTACACACGTCCAGCTTCTCCAGCTGGTCGTGTACCCATGGGGACACTAGGAAACACAGGGCTGTTTGTCACGCTGACAGCAGTGTCACATGTCCACAGCCCCCAGCAGCCTGCACCTTTCCACCCTCCACGGTCCCTCGTGTCTAAGTCACCGTCTTAAATGGCACCACATGACACGAACTCTGAAGCCACCAGGATAGCCTTCAGTTCGGTCCTGATGACTAACTTCCGGCATCTGCTGAGGAGACTCTGCACTGACAGCCGCCTCGCAGAGAAGCGCAGGTTTCTGTCCTCTAGCAGGGATTCTCAAGCTTCATCGCGCGTGAATCACCCGAGAATGTTCCGCTCCAGTAAGAACAGGTGGGGCCTGAGGTCCTGCCCACCGAGAGGCCCCAGGGCCACAGGTCACCGGAGAGAAGCTGGCAGGAGTCTCGGGCACGGGCTGGTTCCTTCCTGGGCACTGGATGGTTAACCGAAACACAAGTAATGAGAGATCTTGTCCTGTAAAGATACACACGTATATGATTTCCACTAAACACCAAAGTCAGTGGGGCAATATTTATTTCACTGTTTTAGATATAGAGGAATCTTTATTGAAGTAGGAAGAAACTTTAGAAAAGGTACCAGAATGAAGGACACACAAGGATGAGTCAGAATAAGAAAGTAGAGACAGAGGTGGGACGAGGGACCGTTGGGTGGGGGCAGAAAATCCTCAGGACAGAACTTGAAGCAGGTGGGCAGGTGGTGAAGGCTGGGGTCCTTTGTCCTCTGCCCTGGCCCGCCTCCTCCTGGGAGAAGCTGAGGAACACACTCAGCACCTGACCTGTGAGTGTGATCCGGCTGTCACCAGCCTTGCACTCGGCTGTTTGCACAGATCACCCACACCACCCGTCCTGAGCCCCCCTCTAAGGAAATCCTTCCTGGTATGTCATTCCAGTTCCTTCCGTGATTCCTTCATTTCCACAAGGAAGACAGTTTTCCCCTCGGAATAAAGCCTGTACTTGGTACTGGGAAAGGACAAGATTTTGGTGCATCTTATTTTGATCGTCTATTATGAAGGAACTCATTATGTTCATCCTTTACAAAGCAGCTTCTGTCAAAAGTTGGAATATTTTGAAACCTAGTGAGTTAGAGTCATATGTATTTGTTCTATAAAAAACCTCTCACTTAATGAGAACCATTGGACTGTAAGGGGTAAGCCAGCGCCCTAATTCCCAATATAACTTCTTCCTAATCCAGACACAGACAGGCGTGAACAGGCACTTTCTCTCCATCCTTCCTGTTGGAGGGGGAGGTAGGGGAGATAGATGGGCCGAGGCCTGCTCCGGGGCTCTCCGTCTCCTCCTCCGAGAGAACCAGCTGTTGAGTGGGCTGTGGGGACATGCCAGGAAAAGGCTCCAGCTGCGCCGCACAGGAGAGGGCGCAGAAGGGTTCCCGCACCCTGAAAGCACTTTTCCTGGGAGCACAGACAACACAGATGTCAACTCTTACTGAGTGTTTATTAATCTTTCCATTTCCAGTACCTTACATGCTGTCTGGTGAATAGCAGGTACTTAATACGGAAAAGACTCAAGACTTTTCAAGACGCAGAATCACTGTAGATGCAAAAAAATAAATATGCTCGGGTTTTCTTTCTCCCCAGAGATTAGAAAGAAAAATGAAAATCAAGGAAAATAATACTATCTGACAACTAAACAGCAGTTGTATTTAATAAGGATACCTTTGTTTTATCTTTTTTCTACTGTTTTTCCATGTTTATGCCTACCAAATATTTTAAATGGCTAAATATGCAGACTATGTCAGTTTATGTTCACAGAAAAATATCTTGCTGTTGATTGGGTAATTATTGACCTTAACACAGAATGTTAACGGCTATCTTGTGGGGGTAGAAAGAGAACTGAGAAAGGCTTTCACCATTACATCACCCATATCTGTTGAATTTTTATGTACAAACACGACTTTCTATTGGGAGGAAATCTTCATTCCTTTGCCTCATGTTGACTTAAAGGGACGATACTAATATTTCTTGCATCTCTCCCTCTGTCACAGGCTCTTTCCCAGGAATTATCTGACAATTGAATTAGGACAATAAACTGAGACAGCTCATAGGCCCTTTCTCAGTCTTTTCAGAGCCAGTCTGTCCACTGGACACGTGCATTTCTTTATTGTCTTGATGGGCTGTGACACCCCTACCCCCACCCCAAGCGCCACAAACTCCAGTAAGGAGCCAGGACTAAGACTGTGTCTCCAGCACCTACCAAGATGCTGGCTCCCAGAGCGCTCAGGAATAGACACTCGGTACTAAGTTAACAGACCCCTGCCCTCTCCCAGGTGGTGGGGGCGGCCCCTCCTGAGAGGCTGGCAGTATAGAGGTGTGGGGGCTCCGCTGGTGATCTGTTCAGAGTGAGGTGTCCACTGTGTCTGCACTCAGGCCACGTGCGTGCGCTCGGCAGACACAGCGGACTACTGAGCTCACCTCTCACTTGGCTCCAAGTTCAAGAAAAGAAGGAGGATATTATTTACTGGGTATCCTTGAATCCCAACATTTTTATCATTAAAACTTTTCATTTTGAATGGACTTATTTTATTAGAGTGCTACCTTACTTTTTAAAAGCAACAAAACTACTCTATAGTCCATCAGATCAGAGGTGGTAAGGAATTTATTTTAAATTGGATATTGGCTGAATATTAAAATCAATGGTTTAAAGGCTTGGAATAGTTTTATCAACTAAGACTTACCTAACTTAAGAGAGTCATAACTTCTTAAATTCTTACATTTTCAGAGCCTATGAAAGCAAGTATTTCCGTCACCACTGAAAGCACTTAATAGCAAGCAGGTAGGGTCGGGACCCTTCCTAAGACGCTCACAGAACACCTGACTTGCCCGCTGGAGCAGAGGGAGGACACAGAGCAGGAGAAGACAAAAGATAAAAACAAGCCACAAGAACAAAAGCAGCCCCCCAGTCACGTCCTAGGCTTTTAGACAGCAGTCTCCCCCGCACCCCCAGACAAGTGCAGGATTTTTCCTTGACGCCATTCCCTTTGGCTGCAGTACGCACGTGGCACCCCCACGGTGAAGGCCTGAGCAACACCAGTGGGGCCTTCCACACGTCCTCCTCTTGAAACTCAGAGCAGAACACTCGCTGACCCTGTGTCCTCTGCCAGACAAGACACGGGCCACACAGGCCCACCTCCTGAGAAGCTGAGGCTCCCCCACCCACCCACCCACCGCCGTGGTTACAACTTGCTTACTGTAGAGGGAAACTTGTTTGTTGTTGTTGTTTGTCTGGAGGGGACACGTAACAGCATGAAATTGCCTTGGACTTCATCCTCAGGACCGGCCTTTATAAGACAGCAGGGGTCCCCAGGTCCTGCCCCTTCCTACCCAGTAACAGTGGGGAAGTGACGTGGGCTGAGTGCCCCTTGCTGGGGCCCCGTTCACAGAGCTTCACTGGATTGACCCATTTGGTCCTCCAAAAGGCCGAGGAGATGGACCCTAGGAGGTGAGGGCAGGACAGAGGGCATGAGCGACCAGCTCAGGATCACAGAGCCGGTCAGACAAAGCCGGGGTGAGACCCAGGTAGCCCTGTACTACAGCCTGGACTCAAACACTTTGCCGGTGGGTCCTACAGTTTTAAATCTAACCCACGTAGATAAGAAGTATTTGTTACTAGGACCCCTAGCAAGACTGATGTCCTACAACACAACCCAGGACACACCACATCTAAATAATTGACACCAGAATTTTGGGAGACTACTTACTCTTACTTCATGCAGTGCCCTGGTATTTTCTATTGTATTTTACGCTAAAACTGCTGGTCACTCCCCACCAAACTGATTTCAAGATCCACGGAGATTCATGACGTGAAGTTTGAAAAACAAGGCCGATTTCTTTTTCCCACCCTAGGAATTCTGTGAGGATGAGGTAGGGTGATGTGTACAGAACACGCTGTGGTGCACACAGAGGAGGCCCCCGGGGCCTTCGGAGCAGCTGTAACTGCAGGACGCAGGGACAGCGAGGGGAGCCTGGCGGGCTGGGCATGGACTGCTTGCCAGTGAGGATGTGTACCTGGCAGCGACAGCCGGAATCTCCCCAGTGTTTCTAACGGAACAGGGTACTCTCAGGGAAATCCACCGTCAGGAAGGGAGCTGGCTTGTGGTCAGGTCTGGTTTCCTGTCTCCACTAGGAAGGGTGTGTTACAAGTTGCTACGCCTCTGCTGGAACCCTCAGGACGCCCAATTATGGGTCTGTTTTCATCCAACACTATTCTGGACTCTGTCAGCTATACAAAGCTGGTCTTCTGACATTTTATAAATTACCCCTAACTCAGCGGCTTAAGACAACACTAATCTGTCCTCCACAGGTCAGAAGTCTGAGCCAGTCTCACTGGTAAAAGCAGGGTGTGGGCAGCTGGCCGGGCTGCATTCCTTTCTGGAGGCTCCAAGGGACAGTCATTTCCTCACTTTTCCTAGCTTCTTTCTAGAGGCCACTGTATTCCTTGGCTTGGGGCCCCCTCTTCCGTCAAAGCAACAGCAGGTTGACTCCTCCCCACATCAATCAGTCTGACTCCAACACTGACTGCCTCTCGTCTCCTTTCCTGAATCTTCTGCCTTCCTCTTCCATTTTGTAAGGACCCTTGGGATAACCCCGGGCCACCTGGATAATCCAGGACAATCTCCCTATTTTAAGATCTTTGGTTCCATCACCCTGCAAAGTCCCCTCTGCCATGTAAAGTGATACCCAGAGGTTCCAGGGATTGGATTGTGGACCTCTGCAGGGGGAGGGAGTGCAGGGTAGCTCTTCTGCTGCCCAGGGGGACAAAGCACATACAGCAGTACTACAACAACAACAACAACACATAACGTCAGCATTTGCTGCACAGTGTGTGCTGTGGATAAACGAGGCTCCAGACCACACGGACGCCCAAAGTCATACCGAGAGGGCACGCCCCATCACGCCCCATCTGCCTGCCGGTGAGGTCACGCTGTCTACCCCGCCTGGGCATAGCTCAGCACTAATGTGCACGTCAGTGGTTTGCAGCTCCTCCCCATCACAGCTGCATTTACCCTCTTCCCCCAGGGACCTTATTTTGAAAGATTTGGCATGGTGATATTGTTTTCATTAATGAAAGACAAATTTCTAATTGTAACATCTGAGACCTTTGAGCTAACTTTTTTGCCTCTTTGGATTTATATAGTTACTGCCAAAATAGTGCAGCCTAATATCTTATTTAATGTATTTTGGCATCACTTGGGAATGCTGAAAACGGAGCTCAAATCACCCCTTTCGTAGATGCCTAGGAGTTCAGACAAGAAGGAAATCAGGGGAGTAGAGCAGTCGGAAGAAACGAGGTCTGACCTGAATCTCAAGGAAGTAGAGCTATCAGACCAGAAAATGAAAAGTGGGGATGACATCTAGGAAATGGGGACGCGTTCATGCAGGGTGGAGAAACAGGAAGCCTGTTAGGGAGAAAAGGAGAGTAAAGAGAACAGAAAAGCATCGATCGAGGCTTTGAAATACAGGTCAGTAAGGTTAAATTTAACCAGCCAGCAAAATACAGAGGCTGAACAGTTTCTGAGCAGGTATCTTTGGGCTTGGGGAGACTAATCAGTTACAACAAGAAAGGAGGAGCTGAGCAACTGGCCTTGTAACTCACCTTCAGGGAGGGAAGTTGGACATCTGGGAGGCAAGGAAGGGCATAGAGACTAATTTACTTGATCTCATTTTGAGTCTTCTAAATTCTATACAATACACACGTATGAGCTAATGCAGATGGATACACACATGTAATGCATATATTATTTGTGGGTAACATATGCATTACGTTACAAGTAATAGACACATACTTGTAATATATATTATATGTGTGTAATATATTATATATGCCTGTAATGTGCAGATACATCCATGCAATATGTAGGTACACATGTGTGATATCATGCATACCTGTAATATATAGATGCATGTAATATATTATATATACCCGTAATGTATAGATACATACATGTACTATAGATACATGCATGTATTTTAGCATTTATACCTGTAATATATAGATATGTGCATGTATATATAGTATATGTGTGATATATCCTATATGCCTGTAATATATAGATACATGCATGTAATATAGCACCTATATGTGTAATTATAGATACATGCATGTAATATAGCACCTATATGTGTAATATATAGATACATGCATGTAATATAGCACCCATATATGTAATTATAGATACATGCATGTAATATAAGCATCTATACCTGTAATATATAGATATGTGCATGTAATATATATTGTAAAGATATAATATATCATATATACCTGTAATATATAGATGCACGTAATAATAGCATTTATACCTGTAATATATAGATATGTGCACGTAATATATATTGTATACATGTAATATATCATATATACCTGCAATATATAGACACAGGCATGTAATATAGCATCTGTACCTATAATATATAGACACTTGCATGTAATATAGCATCTGTACTTATAATATATAGATATATGCATGCAATATATATTGTATATGTGTAATATATATACCTGTGCTATATAGCTACATACGTGTAATATATGCATACACATAATACATTCTATACATGTAATATAGAGCTCTGTCATGTATAAAGACTATCGTTACTGACAGTTAAGTATGCATCTACCCCCAGCACCTGTAGGAAAAAACTCCTCCACTCTGCCCCTCCTCAGTAAAACAACTTCAGCAATTTTCTCCTTGTCTTAAAAAATGTGCTCCTTTGGTTTCTGTCTACCTCCTTCATCCTGGTGCCCATGTAGCATCACAAGCCTGGTGCCCGAGCATTTTACATTCCTTCCGTACACCTGCCCACCCTGGATGAGAACCTGCTACAGCACTGACTCAGAAACCTGGCCGGGTGCTGCATTCACCCCCAGGACCCGTTATCAGTCCTCTAATAACAAGGCCCACGCAGCCCAGCCCCGCCCAGCCAAGGGTCCTGGCTCAGACACTGCCTGCCAGCTGGCCTGGTCCTCACCCCAGGCTTCACTGTCAGCAGGGATGGGCATCAGTGTTTATCTCCTCAACTTAGTATGCAAATCAAAGGGAGCTTTTTATCTCATAGATCAACTGGTGTCGGTGTCCTATCAGGTTGTTTTGCTTTTACGAGCTAACTAATGAAATAGCTCCGTCAGTGTTTCTGTGGGAAGACACTGAACCTCTGCACTTGGTGGATACTAACACATACTTTGTCGGTGGTATTGGAAAGCCCCAGGAAAAGCCAGCAGCCCATAAACCCAGGCCGCCGACTGCTGCACTGCTGCTCTGGGCGGAGGCATCAGGGTGCCGTCCCTCCCTGTTGTGAGGTGTGGGCAGAGCTGCATTAGAAAACAACTCCTTCTTCAGGTTGCGACTGGACAGCATTCAAAGCCGCAGTGTCAAACTCCTGCTCAGAGTTTAGATGTTACACATGAGTTATATAAACGAGTACAGGTTACAGCAGGCACCGGAGACACACAACCCAAACTCACTGCCCCGCCCGATCCTACGCGCCAGCTGGTTGCTCTGCACATGCTGTCAGTTTTCCTGTGTGAGATCACGTGCTACATAGTATGAATGAGGGGTGACATCAATTACCTGATCTGCCCGTTTGATGTTAGTCAGCCCAGAAACACTTATGGAGCTCCCCACAGAAGACTAATTTTAGAAACTATGTTAACAGGAAAACACCGAAGCGCAGAATGTTTGCTAAGCCTCTAAAAATGTTCTCTCTTTTCTTGGAACTCCTGGGAGGCAGGAAACACCATGCTTTCTGCATGTGCCTAGCAGTGTTGGCCCTCAAATGACACGAAACCAGAATAAAGAAAACCTCAGAGCAGAGCCGTGACTCAGAACTGCAATGAATTCACGCGTCACCTTCACAATGCACAGAGGTGTGTCATCTCGTTCATTCCCCCGGACCCATCAGGAGAGAGGAGGGCGGTTTCAGCAGAATAGACAGCGTGGGTTCTAACGCAGACCGAGCTCGATCTGCTCAAGTTTCTAGATGTGAGTAAGGCCGAGCAAACTGCGCAGATTTTTAGAGGCTCTGCCCATCTGCCCACAGATGACAGACAAGTATTACAGACTCAAGGGACGGCACCGACTCCTAAAGCTTTTCGTCCAGAGAGCGGTATGACACAGATATGATTCACCACTGCTGCTGGCAGTCCCGCGTGGGCCCAAAGGCGCGGTTCTGAGTTCCATTCTGGGACTTGGTGGCCTCTGTAAACCGCACCAGAGTCTCTGGGAGTGACTTTCCCCCGTCCCGTCCTCCCAGCCATGGATGCGCTCCAGGAAATGCACCTTCAGTCACCAGTCACTTACACTGCCTCTCTAGCGGCCGCCGCTCTTAGAACAAATGTCCCGGAGTCTCTGTGGTGTTTCTGTTCAATACCGTGTCACACACGTGTGCACTCGGCTATGTCTCCAGCATAGGCTTCTTAGTGACTCACATGTCTCTCACACTAACTCAGATTACACACCCCTTGCACACTCACTGAATAGAAATCTATGCGATGCCTTCGTTCTAATGAGCTCATCACCCCATCACAAAGCAAATGCACAGAAAGCAGCAAATGCATGCTACTCGGCTCTGGCCTCCCCGTGCATGGGCCCCAGCTGTCCCCTAACTCTGGGAGACTGTATCATGGACCACACTCACCAAGGCTCAGTGCAGTGAAGTGGTTCACTCCACTCCCACTTCTAGCACCTTCTACTTGGAATATGTGGAGCCAGTACTCTGCTCCACGCTGTTTTCCCATCTTTAACACAGGAATTTACCACATCCCACCAGTCCGAGAGCTGCTCCCTGGAAGAGTCCTTTCACTGGAATAACACAGCCAGCCTCTCTGCACAGCTGTCCCCTCCCCACCTGCCCGCGCCCCACCCTGGGGAGAGGAGTGTCTCACCTGAGTTGTGAGTTTGGGAACATAGCAGCTGCTCCCTCTCTCTTCCCTTTCTCTTGGGAAGCTTCCTGCCTCGGAGAGAATCTGTCCTGCTCCTCCAGGTAATTCACTGATGGGGTAGCGTCCGTGGGGCAGGCCGGGTCTGTCCTTCCTGTGACAAGGGGGGTACAAGGTTAGTAAACCCACCTGCCAATACCTGGAAATCACGTTCTCCTAATTTCAATATGAAGTTCACATTTGGTTTCCATCCACTGCTTTTTCTTACTTTTCAGTTGGTTCTGAACTGTGAATAAAGAATATTATTTATTAGCCCCATCATATCTCAACAGGAATAATAGTTACAACACAAGATTGTCTTAATGATATTGTATTTGGTAGAATGTAAACATTTTTTATGTATAAGGAGTTAGTATTCCAATTTTAACACTTCTTTCATCTATTTATTTCATGGATGCAGTTTTTAAGGAGCTTCATTTATTCAATCAGATGACTGAACTTTGACTAAATCTACAAAGAGAATTAAACTTAAGTTAATATTCAATTATGCTTAAAGTAAAATATCTTCCATCCAGTGCTTTCAGTTGTACATGGTTTATTTTTTAACATTTAATAAAATTTTAATTTCCTAAATAGGTGACAGAAAATCCTACTGTACTGAATAGAGTCTAGAGTTTAGAGAATTATTGGAATATTGGCTGCAAAGAATTTTTCAAATCTGGTAGTTTTTTCACAAATTTACCTCTGTGAACTATAATGATTTTTAAACATGAATGTATAAATTTGGAAAAAAAAATACTTGAAATAAGCACGCCAGATAACGATGTATGTTTTTAACCCAAGAATTGCTTTTCACCTTCAGCTGGCCACAACATCTCTCCGTGGCCGAAAGTGACAGTAGGTGGATTATGTTCACATTCAATCATCATCCTGGGCACTGGTAAATGAAACAGATACAGCATTTGTCTTCACGGAGACCACATTTCAAACAGAAGCATGGCTACATAGTTTTGCAATCACTTTTCAATATTTCACAAGTCAGCCTTAAGGATTATCTTACAAAGTTGATAATTCTCACTTAAACTAAAATTGGCAAGGCCTCAAATACTTTATTTTGAGAACGAAAAGTAATATTTATTGGGTATAGCCTTATGCAAATAATTCTGTTTAATTCTCATAATACCCATAAAAAAGGTTTCAGTTTCACTACTGAATAGATGAAGGAAGTGAGGCTCATGGAGATTACATAACACCAAAGAGGTCATGAACTGATTAATGAAGAGGGAGACTTCTAACTCTCGTCCATCTGATGCCAAAGTCCCGTGTTTTTCTGCTGGAATGGATCAGTTAATGTCAATTATATCCCAAGTCGACACTGTTATTATAATAAGAAAGATTTTTAAAGGCTAAAAGTGATATGTGTAAAGACTTTAGTAAGCTATTATTAAAGAGAAACATTTTAAGATCGCTAGACTGAACTTCTATGAAAGACACCCTTGCTCACATGTAATCTAACTCTTCACATAAGCTGAGCTGTAACAAATCAGTCACACTGCATCTCTCAGAAGTCTGATGCACCTCGTGAGAGCAGCTGGACAGACTGAGGGAACGCAGTACCATTTCCTTGGCTCAAGTCCTGGCTCTCCACTTACTAGCTGCGGGACCTTACACACGTCAGTAATATCTGTGTGCCTCAGTTTCTGCATCTGCAAAGTGACAGTGATGGCAGCATACAGTGAGCAGTGTGTCAGTACTAATGAGCTGCTATATGCAAATTGCTTGGAAGAGGGCCTGATGCATAGCCAGCATCAAGTAAGAATTAGCTGTCACTGCTATCAGAACCTGTGTCCACGTCCCCATAACCCACAGAAGACTGGAAGGCTGGGATTGCGGCCAACCAGACTCTTCCTCAGCGGCACCAGGTCCTGACACAGAACCAGCACCAGGGGCAAGGCCTGGAGAAGTCCGAGGCGCCTGCGCTCTGACACATGCAGAGTGAGGGACCCTGTCAATGTCCCCCAGGCAGACCAGCAGGTGCACATCTGCAGCCCTAGAAAGCTTGTTTACTGACTCACTGCGAGGAGGAGAAATGTGTCCCGTGGGGGATCGTAGGACATCTCAGTGAGATCTTAGAAAGGACTTAGGGGCTTGTCTTAGGTGATTTGGGGGAGCATTCATGGAAATGGGAATCTTCCCTGCATTAGATGCTGTCCCGAAGCAGAGGTAATTTGCCAATAGGGGATCCTAATAATTCTCATTTGGACAGTGAGAGGAATGAAATCAAGCTGAAGCTGCAATTGGTAAAGCAGCAGCAGTCACTCATTACGGCCCCAGGAAAGGGCGATATTAGCTCCTTCTTCGGTTTGGACCGTTTATTTCTGTCTGTTCAGTCGTGACCATGCAGCCGTCTTACTTTTTCTTCCTCCATTACAGTCACAAAGCGGTCTTGTGTGAGGCTGGTGTTCTCTGAGCATGTTTATAGTCAACAAAACGTCACAGATTCCCTGAGTGCCAGGCCAGCTCCCAGCTAATAGGAGCTCTGCTTCCCCTTCTCAAACTTCTAAAGAAGGTTCTGCTCAAATGACAGAGCTGGCCAGGAAAACAGCAGCAACAATTACTGCTGTTATTTACATACGTTGACAGGCTTATAGTTCATCAAGTCCTTTGCGGTCATGTATAACTGAGCCTCTCAAAACAATCCTGGGAGGTAAGTGGGCCGGCCGTAGGTGCCCACACTGCCACCTGCACAGGCCGTCTCACCAGTCCTCCGTGTGAACAGTGCCCCTGGAGGTGTGCGACAAGCCTGGCCTGGCAGCAGACATTTCCATTCCTCTCTACAATTATGAAGCTGAGTCATAGAAGCTTCCTGTTTCCCAGTAAACCTCCGTGTGCTCTCCGGAAGCCGAACAGGTTCAGCTGCGGACGCCAGACCCCTGACTTGGTCAGTGTCCACCCCAGGCTGCCCTCTCATGGCCTGGACCACACGGGCGACTGCCTTCTTCCACAACTTTGTGGGTGCTACACAGCGCGCAGGACCGCTTTCACATCACCACTTCCTAAAGCAGAAGGAAAGAAGCATGCGTGTGTCTGTGTGTGTTGCCTACAAAGTTACTATACTGTAGGATAAGATATTTTGCTCAAAATAGCCTGCTAAATTCAGGGGTTGAAAGTTTTAAATGCAGACTGAGCTACTAGCAACATAGCTTACACATTCTTGGAAACGAGCCAAGCAAAATGTCAACGGAAAACAGGATTTCCTATGAAATAGCCATTATTAATCAGTTTTTGTCCAGCACTGTCTTTCTGTAGCTGGAAATTCCCCCTTGCAATTAAATTTATCTCCTGAGACATCACATAAAGTGAAATTGAAAATGGAATATCCCACTGGTAACAGCAAGCAATTCCCGGAAAGGATCTGGGCTTTAATTCAAACAGCTTGGTTCAGAGATCCTGTCTGTAACTTACAAACCGTGGCTTTGGGCAACATAGCTTACTTCTCTTTCCCTACATTACCGTGCGTGCGTGCTTCTCCCCTGCCCTGGCCTTCCCTTCAGGACACTCACCGCACTCTACTGCGTTGTTACATTCAGGTTTCCCTCTCCCTTATAACACTACAGGCTGGGACCACGTGTGTTTTGTTATCCTTGTGTTTCCAGCGCCTGGAGTCATAGCACGTAAACCATGTTAAATTTATTTGTTGCCTTAGGGGAGTGGCCTGGATATCTGGAGAATCGGGAAGGCTTACTTTTCATTTACATATGTTTCTATAATTCTTGAAAGTTTTACCATGCCAATTTGGTACATGTATTTTTTTCAATTAAAAATCATATTTATATGAAAAGAAGAAAAAAGAAAATGTTCCTTGCACACAAATAAGCAAATAAATATTTGGCAATGAAATAGTAGGTACTAGAAACTGTCTAGCTTCCTTTAAGCATGAGGTGATTTTAAGGCAAATTGTCTTCTCCATCTTCTTCGACATAATAAACCATACGTATAATTAGAGGACTAATGTGTAATTTCACTTGAATGTAATTTTTATTTTCTTATGAAAAAGTGATAGTCAAGCCAGCTCTGCCTTAGATCCAGAACATTCCAGTTTGAGGTTAACTAGGGGAGGGCAGCAGAGGGTAAAATTCCTCTGACCGTTTGCCTAGCATTGTAGTCAGCTAATCAGAGCTTTGAGAGTATACACTTTCCTTCTTTTGCCACTGTTACCTGTGTTTATAGATCTTTCAGGGCACCTCACGGAACAGGTTGGGGCATGATGTCACTAACCCCAAGTCCCCTGGCCTAGTGCCATCAAATAGCACAGGAATCCCTCCCCCACTCCCTCCAATCTCAACTTCTCCTGCATGGGGCATTTCCAAAGACTTTAGCAGCTGATAATCATAAATGACAATGCTAAATTCTTCGGCCTTCCCAAAGGACTTCCATTTCTTGAGCCTCATAACACAGATCATGAAGATATGAAAAGATCTGAGTCAGAATTTATATACCAATTGCATGTTTTCTACCAGGTTATGCTCCACATTTCCAGTTTTAAAGGCTTAAAAGTATGACTTCTTTCAATGAGCAATAAAAATGAGAATTTGCCTAAGAGGTAAAGGAAAATTTTCCTGAAGTTTTACAATCTAAGTGAAGAACATTTTCTAGATATTAATTTATCTGGTTAATGAATGAAAACAGGTCTCTAGTAGTTACGTCTAGATTCTGAACTTGTTTTGTTCTGGTCCACGTTTTTAATGAGTTGAAAATACAGAAGGAAAAGGAAGTAGCATCTACTGAGGGTGTGACATCTACTAAACACTATACACACATTATCTTATTTCATATTTACATTAGTTAGAGCAATCCTTTCACAGAGGGAGAAGAGAAGGCTACCCAAAGTAACACGGTTCATACATGATAAAGCAGAGAACTGAAGTCATGTCTGTATTTTTCCAAACATCATGCTTCCTGGAAAAGACCACCAATACAGCACAATGCAGATGTAAGAGATTAGGGAAAGGCTAGAAGAATGGACCTACAAAGCTATGAAAAAATTTAGTATGATTAAGTTCAAAAACTGAACTAGGTCTACAGATGAGATACTACGACACCCTTACTAGATAGCCACATAGTGACAATACTAAATGCTGATAAGGACACAGAGAGATGGAGCCTCTCACACACTGCTGGTGGGAACGTAGAGCGACACAGTCACTCTGGAAAATAGCGTGGTAGTCTCTTAAAAAAACTAAACACGCCCTTACCATTCGACCCAGCAATTACATTCCTGGGCATTTATCTCAGAGAAATGGAAATGTATGTCCACACAATTGTTCATATCAGCTTTATTACTAGTAGCTAAAACCTGGAAACAACTAAAATGTCCCCCAATAGTGAGCAGTTAAACAACTTTGGGGCACCCAGACCATAGAATACTATTCAGCAATAAAAAAAAATCTGCTATTGATACAAGAAACAACTCTGGTGGATCTCAAGGGCATTTTGCTGAGCAAACAAAGCCCAAAAAAAAAATCACACTTTCCCTAACATAACATTCTTGAAAAGACAAAATTATAGAAATGGAAAACAGATTAGTGGTGGCCAGGGGTCAGCGATGGTGTAGGGTGGGCGTAGGGGTGACTGTTAAGGGATGGGATGAGGGGCATCTCTGTGGTAACGGACTAGTTCTGTATCTTGACAGAAGTTTAGGAATCTATGATTTTAACAAAATGACACAGAACAATGTAGACACATTGAATGAATGTGAAATTGCTGGTTTTGATATTGTACTACAATTACGTAAGATGGAACCATTGGGGAAACTGGGCGACAGATACCTGAGACCTCTCTGTATTAGCTCTGCAACTGCCTGTTAGTATCTATTATTATCTCCAAATAAAAAGTTTTTAAAAATTGTGCTCTGGGTGTTTTAGTTTCCTGGGGCTGCCATAACAAAGAATCACAAACTTGGTAGCTCAAACCACAGAAATGTAGTGTCTTCCAGCTGTGCAGGTTAAAAGTCCAAAATCAATATGTTAACAGAGTTGGTTCCGTTGCGGGATGTCCCATTCCTCTCTCCTAGCTTCTGGTAACCGGCATTCCTTGGCTTGTAGGTGGCTTTCTCCCTGTGTCTTCACCATATCTTCCCTTTATGTGTGTTTGTCTCTGTGCCTAACTGTCCCATTCTTATAAGGACACTGGTCACAGTGGATTGGGCCTATCCTAGTGACCTCATCTTAACTTGATCAGCTACAAAGACTGTTTCCAAACACGGTCACATTCATAGGTACTGGGGGTTAGGATTTCAGCACCTTTTAGGGTACACAATTCAACCCATAATACTGTATCTAAAAGAATCAACTGCACACGTACAGGAGAGAAAACCTGTTTTAAAGGTAGTTCATATTTAAAAAGGAAAAAGAAACAAGTTAACAAAGATCTCCAGTTTTAGTTGATCACAGGCTCAACCTGAATTTACAGTTTAACAAGAGTGCTTGAAAAATGCATCCTGTCTTCCAGGGCAGGATGGAGTAGATTCAGATCAGAGGCAGGCACAGCCAGTCCCTGTCACCTATTCAATTCCATATGGAATTTTCTAATCTCCTTAGATGTAGGGGAATACTCCTAAAGGAAAGTAGATTCACAGGAGAACCTGTGAGACTGAAATCCAAGTGGAAGTAAATGAATATGCCGAAGAATAAAGATGACACACGTCCTCAAAGTATTCATCTTTGAAATCCCTGATACCACCTTAAAGTGGTATCCCTTGTGTTTGTTGAATGAATAACAAAGCTTAAATAGTCTATGCAGGAGAATTAGCCTTATTTAGTGTAACACAGCGGGCAATACTAAGAATAGGACTTCCTAAAACAGAAATCTCTATAACCAATGGAAAGGGCCTGCTCTCCACGCAGTGGATCTCCTAGTACTGCCAGGAGTTGCTTAAATGAAGCCCGCGACCATTTGTCTGTTGTTCTAGCACTAAGTGGGGGAGTGTACTAGCTGGCTGTCTTCCACCTTTTGTTTTACTTTTCAGCACTTTCACCAAAAGATGTCAGTTTAACCTTCATAGGAATTTTCAGAAAATAATTTCACTGCATAATGAAGTGATTTTTAAAACTGTATAATGGAGAAAACCATCCTGAAAGCTAAAGGCCCGAGGATGTGAGAAATAAAGGTGATCCTGGGGTCTCCCTTCACATTCTTGTCCTGCTTTCTGGATCCCATGGCTTTCTGTTTCTTGACTTATTCCCAGGTTTTGTTACAGCACATTTTCTGGTAGCTGTCTTAAAAACAAGGTGGATGGACGGAAAGTAATGATTTGTCTCCTTGCACACCTGAAAATGGTTTTATTTGGCCCTTACACGCGATGGATAGTTTGACTATGGAATTCTAGGTTAAAAGTTACTGTCCTTCAGAACTTTGAAGAGACTTCCCTTCATTATGTTTTAGCACGAAAATGTTACTGCTGAGAAATGGAATCGCATTCTCACTCGCGTCTGAAAACTTGGAATCCTCTTCAGCGGCAGCGCCCGGGGCTTCGCTCGCCTGGGGCGCCATCCGGGCCTTTTCTCGGCGGCCCTCTCCACGTGGAGACGCCTCTGCACCAGGCCAGGCAAAACTGTGCGCCGAGTTGGATCACTTCCTCCCTGCTTATTCTCTGCCCTGACCCTGGAAGCCGTAGTGTGGTGCCTGAGCGGACGAGGGAAGGGATGAGTGAGCGACTGAATGAATAAGTGGGTGTGGGGAGCACTTGTAGCAGAGCTCGCGGACAGCAAGTCACAGGGTCCGGGACCGTGTGTAAAGCCGGGCGTTTTACAGGGAATGTCGGAAGCTGTGAGGACACGCTTCGTGGCACGCCCCACCGCTGTCCTCTGTCACACGGACGAACCGGAGCGCCGGCGGCCGCTGTGGCTGTCGCTGAGGCGCTCGGTGGGTCTGGCCGTCGCCCGTCACGTCTGGAGGCCGGCTCCCGGAGGCGTCCGCCTCAGGCGCCGTCGCCCCGGCCCGGCCCGGCCCGGCCCGGCCCGCCCGCCGTCCCCAGAACCCCTGGGCGCCGCCGCGGCCTTACCTGGGCTCCGGGTCACTCCCTCAGGTGCCCCAGCCCGTGTCAGCGCGGGCGGGCGGGGAAGCAGGTCCGGCACAGCAGCCCGTCCTCCCGTTTTCCTCAGGGAGCGGGGCTGAGGAGCCCGCAGCCCGGCTTGAGCCGGCTGAGGTAATAACGGCCGCCGGCGGAGCGCGCGGCCTCCTCACACCTGCGCGAGCGACGGAATACACGCGGGGTTCCCGCCGCCGGCCCGCAGGGGTCGCCCTAACAGCGGCCTCTCAGCGTGCGGGGGCGGGGCGTTGGGAGGAGCCAGGGACGCTGGGCGGGGCCAGGGACGGAGGTGGGAGGAGGCGCCTCAGCCGCCGCCGCAGTCCCCGCGGGTCTCAGGACGAGAGTCTGCTCGGCTCCGGAGAAGCGGCGCCTTCTGCGCCGCGCTAGGATGGGCGGCCCGGCGACCTAGCACCCGCCCGCGGCAGGAGGCCCGGCGGGCAGCTGGGGCGGGGCGGGAGCGGGAGCGGGAGCGGGCAGCGCGGCCCGGAACCCCGGTGCCCGGAACCATGAGCACCGAGCCCATCTGCAGCGCGCTGCCCGCCGTGCCCTCGCACAAGCTCGCCGACCTGCGCTTCCTCAGCCGCGGCGCGTCCGGCACTGTGTCGTCCGCGCGCCACGCCGACTGGCGCGTGCAGGTGGCCGTGAAGCACCTGCACATCCACACCCCGCTGCTCGACAGGTAAGCGCCCGGCCCGCGCCGCCCTGGCGCCCTCCGGGGCCGGGACCGGACGGGCGCGGGGCCCACCCTGCCGTCCTCACGGCCGCCCCAGCCTCGCAGCCCGCCCCGTACGTCTCTCCCGGACGCGGGATGGATCGTCCCTGGTTCTTCCAAGTCGGGCCCCGGACCACACGTGCGGCTGAGCTCGGAAGTGTGGCCCCGCGCCCCCCAGCACTCAGTCCTGGAACAGGGTCCAGAATATCTAACCCTGGTGTTGGTGTTACGCCGAGATGTTTAAGACACTGTTACAATGTATTTCACGAGTCTTGTTTTACATGTGGCCTTTAAAACTGTATGTTTGTTGAGCGCCGCCCTCGGGTCTGCGAAGTTTTGGAGGGTGCTTTTTGTGGTTGCTTTTGGTTGTGGCTTATCAGGTGTAGTCGTTCCAATTTTAGTATATGTGCTGCCGAAGCGAGCACATAGTCGTGTAAGTTTAGGTACCAAATTCACGTTAGCGGTTCAGGTTCTCTATCTCCCAGGAAAGCCTGTCCCCAGAGGAAATATTATTTCAGCTAACAGTAAGCCGAATCATAACTGTTAAATGCCCCAAAATTTGCAATGTGTCTCACAAACTGGAACAATTTTAGTGCCATGTCCTGGTTTTAAGAGAAGGCTGGCATTCGTTTCTGTTTCCTGAAAGCATTTCAAGCGTCTACGGTAGGCCGGAATGTGGGTCGGGTCCCTGATGTACATTTCCCTCCCTGGGCCCTGCGTTGTTCTTAGTGAGTTAACGTCCCAACTCGCAGGCTCTCCTCCGCCTTCCTTCCTTCGTGTGAAAAAGCAGCAGGCTAAATGCCTGATTGGCCAGAGGCTGGAAGTATCCAGTATCAAACATTCCTCAGCTCTGCCTTCCATTGTTCACTGTACTCTGATCTGTCTGTGGCTTTTCTTGGCTCTCTCTCGGTATCAGGCTGGATGGGCCAGATCACACAGTAGACTTGAGACACCTCTAGAGGTTGTCCCCACCTTTTGTATACCATAATCCGGGCCTCCTGATACAGGCTGTGGTCTGTTTACCCTGGGACTTCAGTTCTGTAGAGCAAGCACTGGGCAAGTGTAAGTAGTCAAGTTTGAAGGGTGGTGGTTGGTGACGGTAGATATATTAATATTTTAGAATCAGCCACACATATGGAAGTCTAGCACTGAAGGTACTATCAGGTATTCTCAAGCAAATTGATTCCCCCCCCCACCCCCCATTGTGGCTGCTGCCTCTCAAGATTTTATCTAAATTTTGTGCCGTGTTAACAATTTTCATAGTCTAAAATTCTTTACCAAATCGGGTAGGAAATGAATTGATGCCCGAGAAGCCATAAACACCAGTGAAACACTCCGGCAGGACTGCATCCCATTTTCTCCCGCCTGTTTCCTGCAGTGTTAACATCAGCAGTATAGTCAGCGCACAGGGCTGGGCTATGCTGTTGACTCACAGACTGTTTCCTCACTTAGAAGGCGGGAATAATAAATACAGGGACCTCTGGGCTGTGGTACAGATAATTGTTCTTTGGGCTCACCTGAGAGTAAAGTGAGTTTACATGTTTTACGTTCTTACTTTAGATCGGTAAGGCATTCTCACTTCATAACCTCACTTCTTTCTGCCCAGTGAGTGGACCTTCCCCAACAATTATCCAACTCCTTCTGAGTAGATGAATCTGATTGGTTGTTTAAACACCCTGTAGACACCATAACTGCTTTCTGGTAATTTTGGTAATATGTCTACAGAAAATGTGGTTTACATTTTTAAAAATATAAAAACCTATTTTTAAACGATTTTGGCTTTTTCTGCTTTCCCACTCACTCAATCTTCCCAAAATATGACTTCAAGAACTTTCCTTCTTCTCTGACACACACTGGAATGGAAAGAACACAGGCTTTAGAGTCCCACGATTGCAATTTAAGTCTGACTCCAACCCTGCCACTTATTGTGTGTGTGACCATTAGAAAATTATTGATTGGAGTTTGAGTGCCCTCCTTTATAAACTGAGGATAATGAAACCAACTTTGGAGGGTTGATCTTAGGATGATATGCATCTGAAGTGGCCCACACAACAGGATCAAAGAGAAGGAAGAGTGCCTCAGACCCTTAATGGGGGGAAGAGTGTAGCCTTGCTGAGACTTCCCAGCATGCCCTGTCTGTAGCTCTTTCTCAGAGGAGCCAGGACTCCAGGTCCATCCTGTCGCCCTGCAAGCATGCTGCACAGTAACTGTCTAACTGCCCTACATCTCTTGATGCAAATGGGGAACTGTCTCAACTTAGGGAATATAAGCTTAATTGAAACAGGGCTCACAGACTCATGTAATTGGTTGCCTCACAGTTGGGGTGTTAAGTGGCCGAAGAACAGGGTATGCCCTCTTGTAACTCTTCAATTTTGAAACATAAGTATGTATATGTTCATTTATTCAAAGCATAACTAATATTTTTTTGCTTTGTTTTGCTTTCTGTTTATTTTTAAAGCAGGCCTCATTGTCTGGTCTGGAATGTCTGTTGCTTTTCTTATTGCAACAGCCATTCATCCAGAGCTTGGGTGGTTTAAGAGCCAACTAATCATCACTTACCTAACAGGCTTCTCCTGGAGACGTTTCTAGTCCTGTTGTTGCTGCTACAAACACCCATGCACCAGGGTAAAGGCTGATGACATCTTTGGCTCCCTTCCTTTTATGTCCTGTAGCCAGTCACTCAGTCGCCATAGCCAGGCCGTTCTGGGCAGTCCAGTCAGCCAGTGTGTTTCTTTCCATTCCCACCGCGGCCTTTCCAGCCGTAGCTCTCACCGCTTCACGTCCTCGTAGTGTCATCACTTCTAGCACCTGCTTTGCAAACTCTGTCTCCGTCTGACCCTACATCCTGCTGCCAAGTTAATCCCCCTAAGAGTTTGTTCTGCTCCTGTCACTCCTCTGCTTAAAAACCTGCATCCACAACTCGGAACGTACCAAATAGAGTGTAAATGCCGTCGTCATTGTCTGGCTTTGAGGGTCTGAGATGTGGCCCTAGCCTGCCCTGTCCCCCATCACTCCATTTACACAGTTTGCTGCGTGTCCTGCCTCACATTACACTTCACCGTTTTCAAAACAGCCCTCACTCTGACTTCCTTGATACATTTATTCATTTAGTTACTTTTTTCTTTCTCTTTTTCTTTTGGGTGGCACTAATCACATTCTGCCTTATATTTTGTTTTTGTTTCCTTTTTTATTTGCTTTCCCTATTTTTTTTAACTTTCTTGAGAAATAATTGACAAATAGTTGTATACAGTAATGTGCCACTTAAAGTCAGGGAATGTTTAGAGAACTGCGTGGTCAGATGTTTCGTCGCGTGTGCACATCCCAGTGAGCACAACGCACACCTGGCTGCGCGCTCCAGCCACTGCTCCTGGGCTGCACGCCTGTGCAGCACGTCACTGTGCAAAACACGAGATTAAAACAAGCACAAGAGAAATAATGAATCAAGAGACAGTAAACGTGAGGTGTATGAGCTGCTGCCTGCCTAACACCTCACACTGTTCACAGCAAACTTTCTTAATAAGTAGAAAAAGTCTACTCTAAAATAATGAGAAAAGTATAGTAAACACATAAATCAGTGTAAACTCATTTATTATCGTTACCAAGTTTTCTGTACTGTATATAATTGTTTGTGCTATACTTTTACACGACTGGCAGTGCAACTGAGCACGCACTTACTGCATAAAGTATAGTTACTGCATGATGATTGGACACACATCCATTGTGGGATGACTGCCCAAATCAAGGTAATTAACACATACAAAGAAGACATAAATGGCTAATAGGTATTTGAAACGGTGTTCAACATCACTGCCATCAGGAAAATACAAATCAAAACCACAATGGGTATTTATTTTTCTTTACAGATTTCTGAGCAGCTTATGGGCATGGGCTGTGGTTTTGTTTTTGTTTTGTTTTGTTTTTTAGTTTTTAGTATTCTCCATAATGCTGAACACCGTTTATTCTTAATAAAAGTTCAACATTTATTTGTCTTATTTATGAATAAGCAAATGAATGTGGGATCCAGAATTACCCCAGGCATCTGTTAGGATCATTCACCTGTTCTCAGTGTGTTTTTCCTGAGTTCCCGTGTCTTAACAACTATCACCTAATCATTTAAATCAACATTTAGGTGTTTTAATATGCAGGATATTTGGGAAAAGTTTACATGATATGCAGCCATAAAATTCGATATTCTAATCAAATCTGGTCATTTTAATATGACAGAAACTTAGTTTAATTAGTTCACTCACTGGCTGTTCTAATACAGACTTTATAACTTACTCATCGTGTTCTTTCCTTTTCCTAGAAAAGTACTGTAATAATAACCTGGGTGTAACTTTTTCTTTCAGTAGCATATAGAAGTTATTTCTATCTGTAGGTAAACAAACCAGTGGAATAGATAGGATAGGTGTATTCCTACTTTAAATATGATGAAACTAAAGGACAGAGAACTTACATAATTTACATGAGGTCAAAAGCTAATTAATGAAAAACGCCAGGCTTACCTAATATCATGGGCATGATAATTGTGTATTTTTCATTACTTTGAAATAATTATGAATTTTTTTCTTTAGTGAAAGAAATGATGTCTTAAGAGAAGCTGAAATTTTACACAAAGCTAGATTTAGTTACATTCTTCCAATTTTGGGAATTTGCAATGAGCCTGAATTTTTGGGAATAGTCACTGAATACATGCCAAATGGATCATTAAATGAACTCCTACATAAGGTAAGTGTTTACATTTTCTGTGGCTACCATTCTCTTTTTCAAGCTATATGTTGCTTTGGTTTTACATATGATCAAATTGTTTGGAGATACATACATGAATCAAAATAAGAATAATGGAAAACAAATGCAGTGGTAAAGTTTCATCATTTATGGCGTCTTCTGTGTTGTTGAAAATGTGGAGTTGGGCCCTGTATTCTAAGGCTCCTAGATTATTTGGCTTAGGTTACTCTTCCTGAGTTTTCCACTGAATTCCAATACCACATGTAGGCATAGGAAAGAGAAAAGATAAACTCTGCATACTATACAATCCACTCTTAGGCCAGATTTTATTTTATGTTAAAGTTTAGGATTCAAATTAAATGTTTGAAATACCAGTTCATACAGTTCTGAGTTACTAGGCCAAAGAAATCCGTCTCTGAGTTCCAAATACATTAGCTTTTCCATGATAAAACATGGCAGGAGCCTTTACTTTTTCTCTCACGGTACCAGTTACTCTGGCTTTGATTGTGAATCACATCGGTAAACAAATTTGAGGATTCTCATTCTCAAAATACATGTATTTATCTAGTGTTGTTTGAGCTGATATTATCGCCAACCTGCAGTTTCAATAAATCTTGTTAAACCACTAAATCCATTTAGTGAGGATCAGTTTAGTTAAAACTGGGTGATCCAAGCTGTAAAATCCCATTACTGGCTGCTCCTAGGTTTTGATGCAGCGGTGTTCTGTAAGTGAAAAGGGACAGTGAGTGCCACTGTCAGCCACTGTGGAGTGACTTCCTCTTTGTTTCAGGACACATCACATTCTATGATGTGACCATCTGAAACAAGGACAGAATAAAGTAAACTAGTGTCAGTGTATAAGATTTGTGTAACCACCACAGCAATCAAGGTGCAGATACTATTTAAGCACAATTTATTTTTGAAAATGAATGTAAGTAGAAATTCTAATGTCTTCCTCCTGTACCCCAGCACCGCAGTAGATACTCAGGCACCCACGTTTGGAGCTCACTAGAAATCCTAGCAGCCTCCTTCACGGGGGTTGCTGACTCCTGGAAGGAGTCATAAAACAGAGAGCATCACTGCTCCCTGGTCAGAGCCTACACTGCAGAGGCCCCCTTACTTCTTGAAACTACACAGTTTTCAGAAAAGGTACCTTTTTATAGATTAAAAGATTCAGTTACTCTAATAGATGGGTCTCTGTGTATACCAGAGGAAGTACATTCATTCAACATCAGTGTTTGTTTCTTTTGGTTTCCTGTATTGCGTTACTAGGGTGGGATTTCTCTTAAAGCACTCTCCCCAAAGACTGTTTGAAATAAATCAAAATACAGTATAAACGCACAGTATTTTGACCCGCTTCCCTGTCAGGTTGCTCACTGAACTGTAAGCTGACCCATTTGCAGAAAACATTCTCAGGAACAGTTTGGAGCTTTCAGTAGAAGCACACTTGTTCATGTCACTTAGAAAAATGTACCTAGTGGCATGTTGCCTGATGATTCATTGTCAGATCTTCCCAAATATCTAATTTTTCTGAGTATATTCATTTTCCTGAGATGCTGCATTAATTTTTATGTTCAGAAAACATTTATTTTAAGAAAGTATAGCTGGATATCACTTGTAAGTATGAAGAAATAGAAAACATTATGTTTTAAATGTGTCTATATTATATATGTTTTAGAACTGAAGATGGTCTTCGTCTCCTTCGTAAAAACAAAATTTAAGGTTAATCTTTCCAGTTGGAATGCATATAAATTATATAGTTAAAAGCATGAGATATTAATGCTTCGTTAATAAATACGATATGGTCATAATTTTTAATTGATGCAATGATTATAATAAAGAATGCTTTTAACTAACAGGAAAATTAAAATATTAATTTTGAATGAATGCGTTAGCAGATACTACAGAGTGTGTGTGTGTGTGTGTGTGTGTGTGTGTGCGCGCGCGCGCATGCACACACACAAGTTACTTAATATAAGCCATAGAATAGGGAGATGGGTGTGGGCATAGGTATACATGGTATAATCAGAAAGTACGATGAATATTTAAATTTTTAAAAATGTATTACAGTAAAAGACTCATTGCCATTAATACCCCTCAAACTACTCCTCACTTGGAACACAATTATCCCATCGTTCTTGCCACTTTCTGAGTCAGTTCTGGAAGTCCTTTTTCGTTAGTATCTTTAGTTGCGCTGTCATGGCTGCCTCGATGTCCTGAATCATTTTGATTTTGGGGAAGAGCCAGAAGTCACACAGTGCCAGATCCAGTGAATAAGGTGGATGAGGACACACCCGTAATGTTTTTATTTGACAGAATTGCCTTATACTAGAAGCGATGTGTGACGCGGAGTGTTGTCATGATGGAGGATGATCTATGGCACACTTTAAAACACACCTTCTCTCAACCGTAGCTCACACCTGACTGACTGCACCAACAAGTTGAAGCTTGTCACACACTGTTAGCTAAGGTTCGATGTGCCACTTCCCATATTGAAGATCCCTGCCTTTCTGTTGGATGGCACGTGGCAGCAGCATTCACCGTATTTTGTGATCACAATGGAAAGGCTCCGTGTCACACATCGCTTCTGGTACAGCAATTTCTGTCAAATAAAAATATGATGGTGTGTCCTCATCCACCTTATTCACTGGGTCTGGCACCACGTGACTTCTGGCTCTTCCCCAAAGTCAAAATGATTCAGGACATTGAGACAGCCATGACAGTGCAACTAAAAACATGAAAGAGGACTTCCAGAACTGCTTTCGAAAGTGGTAAGAATGATGGGATGAGTGTGTTCGAAGCGAGGGGGAGTATTTTGAGGGGGATTAATGGCAATGTGTCTTTTACTGTAATACATTTTTTTTTTTTAAACATTCACTATATTTTTTTATCACTCCTCATATGTCTGGGTATTATACAGATAAAAAGTAATTGAAACTGTGTCAACTGAAGAAAGAAAACCCGATATAATGTAGTTGCATTACCAATGTAAACTAAAAGGAGTACCAGTACTATACAGTTAGTAGTTTCTCTAAAAAGTGAGGAAAGTCAGATACAAGGATGTTAATGTCAAATTGATGCTCTGTCATAGAAATGAACGTATGTTTTGACCTTCATTTATATTACATTTCCTCATAGAGTATTTCATTTTCTAAGTGGGGATGTGATGAAATGTGGCACTGATTGGGTTTCGTTTCTTCCATGCGTCCAAAGAAAACGGAGTACCCGGATGTGGCCTGGCCCTTGCGGTTCCGCATCCTGCATGAAATCGCGCTGGGCGTGAACTACCTGCACAACATGACCCCTCCCCTCCTCCATCACGACCTGAAGACGCAGAACATCCTCCTGGATAGTGAATTCCATGTCAAGGTGACTGCTCTGAAAACAGCTGGTCTGCGTCCTTGGGATTAACAGCTTTTTAGTTACTTCTTCCACCGACTGATTTAATACCTCCCTTTCTACCATGTTTCCCCGAAAATAAGACCTACCCCGAAAATAAGCCCCAGGTAAGATCGTCAGCCAGACGGACGCATTTAGTACGTTATGACGATGTTCTAGAAGATGACATGACTGTACTTCAATAAATGTAGATTGTTGTATGTGAATAAATAAGACATCCCCTGAAAATACACCCTAATACATCTTTTGGAGCAAAATTAATATAAGACCTGGTCTTATTTTTGGGGAAATACGGTATAGCCCAACTCTTACTTTCAGTTCCCTTCTTCCTGCCGCAATGGCTTAGTTATTCCTAGACCACAGAGGTACAGAGAATCATAGTACAAAATACAAAATCATTATGTTCTTAACTGAAATTGTGGCGTATACCTTTTTTACTTTTTATTTTGAAATTATTGTAGATACACTGGAAGTTACAAAGATAATACAGAGGTCCCATGTCCCCTTCACACAGTTTCCCCGGTGGTTCTGTCACACACTGATCGCACAGCTTCAGGGCTCAGAATCTGACACTGGTACAATGCATGTGTGTAGTCCTGTACTCTGGCCCATGTGTAGACCTATGTGACCAATCAATCAAGATACAGCACTACTCCACTACCCCAAACACAGTGTTCATGCCACTCCTTTCTAGTCACACCCATTCCTCCCCTCCCCACCCGACCCTAGAGACCATCAGTCTCCTTTCCATCTCTAGAATGTTCTCATTTGGAGAATGCTTTATAAATAGAATCATGTGGTGTGTGATATTTCCAGATTTGCTTTGTTCACTTCGCGTGATGCCTTTGGGATCCATCCAGGTTGGTGCCTGCATCAGTAACTGGTCCTTTCTCACTGCTGAACAGTGTCCATGGTGTGGGTGCACCCCACTCGTTTAGCCATTTATCTACCGAGGGACACTTTGGTTATTGCCAGTCTTTGGCAATTACCGTAAAGCCCCTAGGAACAACCTGTGCAGCTTTTTGAAAAAACTGACCAAGAGTGCAGCTGCCTGGGTCACATGGTAAGGGTGTGTTTAGTTTTTAAGAAACTATCCAGCAATTTTCCGGAGTGGCTGTACCACTTTATATTCCACCAGCAATGTGTGACAGAGCCAGATTTTCAACATCCTCACCAGCATTTGGTATTATCACAGTTTTTATTTTCGCTATTCCAATAAGTGTATGGTAATATCTCATCATGGTCTTAATTTGCATCTTTAATGCCTAATGATGCTGAGCACCTTCTCATGAGCTTATCTGCCATCTATATATGCTTTTTAGTGAAAGGTCTCAATGTCTGAAGCCCATTTGCTAATTGGATTTTTTGTTTTCTTCACTGTTGGGTTTTGAGAGTTCTGTATATTTTCTTGACATGAGTCCTTCATCAGATATGTAGTTTGCAACTATTTTCTCCCATTCCACAGTTTGTTCTTTCCATCCTTTGAACAGGGTCTTTCACAAAGCGGAAGTTTTCATTTTGGTGAAGTCCAACTTAACATTTTTTTTTTTTTATGATCATGCTTTTGCTGTCAGTTCTAAACATTCTTCATTAAGGTATAGGTATTGAAGATTTTCTCTATGTTCTAAAAGTTTCATAGTTTTATGCTTTTGAATTAATTTTATTATTTTGATTTAGTTTTTGTATGAAGTGTAAGATTAAGGTAGCTCAAGGTACCAGATATAGTGGTGTTTTCAGTCACCCTATATCTGATGACAGCAAATAAAAAGTAGTTACTTCTTATATTAATTAATACTTAACGTAAGTCACTTTATTTTTCTATAGTATTTTGCTATATATATTTCTTACACGTAATTGAATATTATTACAAATATCAAAAAATGTCCAAAGAAATAAATAATAGGGAAGTTGGAATAACAGAAAAATTAGTACAAAACTGTGAGGAAAATTAAATTTAAAAAATGAACTCTTTGAAAGCACTTCCTCTTCCTAGAATAAAATGGGAGAGGAAGGGAAAGGAAAGAAAGCAGCTGCCTCGGTACTGCTGAAAAAGCAACTAATGTATGACAGCAGTTAGAGTGCCACACAGGTAGAGGTTCCCCGTGGTCCGCTAGTCCCTGGGTCCTTAGTACAATCCCTCATCTCCTGAGGCAGTTATCCCATGATGGGGAGTCCCGACATCCATGCTTGAATAACTGACATTTTCTTGTGTGGTCATCAAAACTCCTCCTCCGCTGCTGCCACCGCTGGTCCTAGCTCTACTCTGTGAGAAACTGCGTCCAGTCCTACCTGCAGAGGACAGCCTCCCGCTACCTGCAGATCGCTGTAACCCGGCCCCTCACACACGTCTGTGTGTCGGCCTTCTGCCTGCTGAACAGCCCTCAGTCCTTCAGCCAAGTTCCACCGTACATGGCTTTTACTCCCGGCCGCCATCTAAATGAATGTGTGTTCAAGTCTCTCTTAAACTTTGATTCTCAGAACTGAACAAAATACTCTTGCTGTGGTCTGATCAGTGTAGAACTGAATGGAAGTTCATTTGCCCTCAAGTCCTAATACTTGACTTACAGTTCCTTAATCATTCATCAGCTTTCAGGGAACCACCATCACAACACTCAGAATGGGCTTCGTGTAGCTGATCAGCCCCGAGAGGTCCTTTTCCATGTGTTGTTGCTTAAGCCACACCTCCTCGTGTGCTCCCGACGGAATACTTTCTGGACATCAGCAGTTATCTTGTTAGACCTGCGTGATTGGGACCTTTTTGAATGTTATTTCTGTAGTCCAAGGGTTGTGACTTCTTTCCCAGCTTTGTGTCATCCTCAAGTTTCATTAGCTATTTTTTTTGTATCTTCAACTCATCATTAAACATTACCCTGTACAAAGCTCAGATCAGAGATGTACAACATGGTGCTAAGACCCTCCCTGCAGGTCCCTCTCAGTCCTTTTGTTAATCAGCATTGTTGGCGAATAATCACTGTTTATTTGGAGGACTCCTACAAGAGCTAGGACACAGCCCATGTTTCCTCATTCTGTCCGGAAGAATGTTCTAGAAGTCCTCACTTGACTGCTTTCCCAGATGTCCTTGTGGCCCACTCCCGCACTGTCATCAGCCTCATTTTCCCAGCGGCTGTCCCTATACCTCCCACCCAGATCCCCTCCACCCTCACACCTCAATGTAAGCTGCTCCACAGTATTTGTCACCATCAGACAGAACATTTCTTATTAATATGTTTATTGACCATCTCCCCCAGTTACAATATAAGCTCCAGGGAGACAGAAGTTTTAGTAACTGCCGAATGCTCAGCACATACCGTATAGAAACATTCAATAAATATTTGTTAAATGAATGACTTTCAGGTCTTCTGTCCATACCCGACAGGCCTGCTAACTTGATAGCCAAGTGTGTGATTATTATCGTGCCTCAGAATGTTTTATAATATACAAACTCTCTTTACATTTACTCTTTGACAGCAATAATACTGTCAAAAAAAAAAAAGAAATGAAGTCAGTCATTCTTTTATTCGGTAAATATTTGTGGAGCAACTGTGGGGTGCTAGGCATTGTGCCAGCACTTGCCATATCTCACATGAGGTCTGAAATTGACCACTAGCCTAATACAATTTGTTTTCCGTGAGTTCTTGCTGGCTTGTTCATTAATTACTCAGAAAGTATCCCTTTTATAAAATTTTCTAAAACTTTTAACCAGGGATTAAGGATAGTCTCCTCCCAGTACGTAGATCTGCGAAATCAGCATTTTTTTTCCTTTTTAACAATCACAATGGCATTTTCTTTTCTCAGGTCCTATAGTACCTCTCCCTTTTATCCCCCAGAGAGCACTGAGAGCGCCATACAGGTGTTTGCAAGTTCTCAATAACCTGAAATATACACGTAATAGGTGATGATCCCCACATCCTCTCCTTCATTGATCAGTAGGGTCCCCTTGGTCTTTGACATGAATAGACTTTAAAATAGTTTGGCTTTGTGTATTTCTTGTAATTTTTATTAAGTTTAGCACATACAGACAGAACTATGACCTTTCTGACACTATTCTCCTAAATCAGCAACACCCTATGCATGCACCCAGTGTGGCCCCACTTTTCACTTTATGAATGTCCCTCAGGAGTCAGAGTTCATCAGTGACCCATGGAAAAGTAAGACTTCTTTGATCTGCCTATCTTCTTGGAAGGGCCTTTAAATGAAGTTCAAAACACCTTCAAAAATGCTAAATGAAATTAAGTGGAAATTCACATCTTTCTACAGTTTTTTGAAGTATGATTTCTTACTGGAATGCTAACCAGAAACATAGTATCTAAAAGAAAAATATTTACTACTAATTAAGATCAATTGAGACTTTTCTACTTTGAAAAATACAATTCAATTTGGTCATCTGTTGGTCAAGTGTCCATTAGTACATCTTCCATACAAATGAACCAGTGATAGGCTTATTTGAAAAGCAACCATTTATGTGTACTGTATGTACTTTCTCTGCTATTCTGTCCGTCTTGTATGGAAACCAGAATACTTAAAGGTGGGTCTTCACAGCTTTACAGTTTTACAGATAGGAATAGTATATGCAAACGAAAGTTGCTATTCTAGCAGAGTGATAGGATTATGGATGAGTTTTATGAGTAGTGTATTTTAATTTGCTCTAAGTTTTTTATCATCTTTTTACTGAAACAGAAAACCTTTAGCTTTGAGATGCACATTAAGATCGTGTGTAGAATGGGGGGTTCCTGCTGCTGGTTGAATTTATCAAGATCCTCAAGAGTAATGGAGCTCTTGAGTCCGCAGCACATTTTCTATTGAAGACCCAGAACTAATGAATCATGTCTTTCGTATGTGGTATTGTTTGCGATAGAGCAAGGGGAGAAGTATGGTGAAAAGCCTTGTGAAAGTCAACTACGTGGGCTGATGGAGGGCATTCTGATTAAGGTTCTAGGCCGGGTTTGAAACCACAGAGATGAGGAGCTTACAGGAAGTAGAGGCGTGCGTGCATAAGGAAGCAAGCTCCAGCACTGCTCCCAAACCGACTCTTAGCCGGTGGTTTGCAGATTCTGGCTTAGGCACAGAAGCACTTGTGCACGTTACTGAGCACGGTGGCACTTGTCGTCCTGGCAGATGTGTCACTGGAGTACCGTTTTGCTTTTAGAGGGTGGGGGAGGAATGGTTTACAGTGCTAAGTGGGGTAAGAGGGCTGTGTGGCCCCTAGAGCCTTCATACCACCCAGAGGGGTTCAGGGCCTGAAACTTGGCATTTGTGCAGCAATTCTGTAAGTGTATGTGAATTTGAAAAGCACATGCTATAAAGCTACTTGCCATGAAAAGTTAAGTGTTCAGTGTGTACATTCATTCAGATTTTCAAGCAAAAAATACTCCGCTTTAATTTTTCAAAACTTAGTCTCCCTTCTAAAATGTGTCTACTGTGCTAAACTTCAAGTCAGTGTGTACTGTTTCTAGCGTAACTGGCTCAGTGTTATGGGTGCAATTTGCTAAACAACTGGTAGAACACAGAAGTGAAAGAGTAATACATAGAGCATTTCCTCTGGGCTCATTTGAATAGAAACAGAGTCCATTCTTAGACTTTATGAAAGACAATTTTAAATCCAGTTACTTACTCTTTTCCCTGGCAGATCGCAGATTTTGGGTTGTCCAAATGGCGCATGATGTCCCTGTCCCAGTCACGAAACAGCAAATCTGCACCAGAAGGAGGCACAATTATCTACATGCCGCCTGAGAACTACGAGCCTGGGCAGAAGTCCAGGGCCAGCGTCAAGCATGACATATACAGGTGCTCATGTATGCTTATATAAATACAGGTGCTCATGTGTACTTACATACAGGTGCTCATATGTACTTACACACAGGTGCTCTTATGTACTTACATACAGGTGCTCATATGTACTTACATACAGGTGCTCTTACGTACTTATATACAGGTGCTCTTATGTACTTACATACAGGTGCTCATATGTACTTACATACAGGGGCTCATATGTACTTACATACAGGTGCTCATATGTACTTTATCTATATATATATATATATATATATATATACACACACACACACACACAGGTGTTTATATGTACTTATATACATATAGGTGCTTATATGTATTTATATATATACAGGTGCTTATATGTACTTATGTACAGGTGTGTATATATAGGTACTTACATATACAGGTGCAGCATGTTACTTCTGCTCAGAGTTAACTTGTCTGAACAACAAGATTATCAGAATTTTGAAGCTACATTTTAATGTAATATTTACTGTCTCATAAGTGGTGAAAATAGAGACCACAGTGATTGGTATTTTTTAAATTACAGATGCCTTGCTTTAAGCCACTTTTACACAACTTGAAAAATTGTTTACAGCATATTGTATTGTCCTGTCAATTTATAATAGAATACTCCAGAGTTTTATCATGAGACTTTGATGTGGGGGTGGGGACAGTGTGGTTAACACTTAGCACCATTTAGACCAGAAAAAAGTCAGACTAGTGCTACCTAGAATGGTCTTCCTTATCGCTCTCTTTTGTGTGAATAACAAAATCATATAGTTGGAGGGCATAGCTTATCTAAGTGTTCAAGAATGATTGTTAAATTAGCCCCAAGTTATTTTTGCATATAAGTTCAAGTTTTTGTGACAGTTATTTTCTAAGTTTTCAAGTTAGGATTAAGTCTCTTTCAAAACAAAACTGTACATAAATATTCCTCATCTTGGTTGTATATGCTGATTCTTTATATAGCAATTCACTACCATATCAACTTTCAAAAGTGGTATCACAATCAGCTTTTAAATTTAGTGTTATTTTAATTTATTATGCATAGTAGTTTATAATATACTGTACGTATCCTTTTTATCTTAAACAGCTATGCAGTTATCACATGGGAAGTCTTATCCAGAAAACAGCCTTTTGAGGGTAAGTGATTCTGACTTCCTTGTTTGGATCATATCACATTGGTAAGCCACACTCAGAACTGTCTAAAGTGCATCTTATTTTAAACTTGCTTATTCTTCATTTTGTGGAAAACATGCTATAAAAACATAGCAATTTATCAATTGCGAATCCACCCTATACAGAAAAGTATACTAGATTAAGGATCATAAAAATTAGATTCTAATTCTTGTTCTGACAATAATTAGCTTTATGATCAAGCCACTGAATCTCGTCTTCATTTTTTTCATCTGCAAAATGAGAATTTTGAATTCCTATTTCTAAGATTCATTTCAGCTATAAAACTCTTTCTATGAAAATTTAGTGCTCCTGGTATAAAGACCAGCAAACACTGAAGAATAATTTTTAAATTATTTCTTTGTTTTGAGGTTTGTATAAGTCAGCCTGCTGTGTAACAGACCACCTCAGAATCTCAGTGGCTCATACAACACATATTTACTTCTCATTCACATTGGATGTCAGTTGCTATGGCCCCCCCAGGCTCTAATAGGTTCCGCTCAGCTCTGCTGTGCTCACATGGCATTGCCAGATCAAGTCACATGGCCGAGCCCAGCACTGATGAAGTCACAGTGCAAACTCCTCCCACAGAGGCGCACAGCCTGGCGAGGGCCGGGTATACATGTTCCTCTTACAGAACGGGGGGTGAATTTGTCCTAAGGTTTTAAGAGTCCTTCAATTTCATTTGGTTGGTTTTAGACTGTATGTAGTATATTGGATCATAAACTATTTCTAATGAATGAAATCCATTTGTTTTGACAGAAGTGACCAATCCTTTGCAGATTATGTATAGTGTGTCACAAGGACACCGACCCGACACTAGTGAAGAAAGTCTGCCATTTGATATACCTCACCGAGCACTGATGCTCTCGCTCATAGAAGGCGGGTGGGCACAAAACCCCGATGAAAGGCCGTCCTTCTTAAGTGAGTACACAGCTTCAGCCTGGCCCTTCTGAGTTAGAGAACAGCGTGTGCTGTGAAGAACATAGTCCTTGAAAAATCACACAAGTTAGATGGCAAGCTCAAAGTGGCTTTTTAAGATTCTCTTCACTCTTGTTACTCATAGCGTTTATATTAGGTTGGTGCAAAAGTAACTGCAGTTCAAAAGGTTAAAATTTTAAAAACTGCAATTACTTTTGCACCAACCTAATAAAAAGGTTAGCTGCTTCTAGAGCAGAACTGAGACTTTCTACCAGAAAAGGAAAATCTGATGGGGTAGTAATTCCTCTCATCCATGTAACAGATGTTTACTGAACCCCTACCTGTGCTGTGTGCTGAGCTGACCACTGCAAACAGTAGTGACCGGGACCATCTAGGCCGCTAACGTCCTGGGCTCACGTCCTCGCTGAGGAGGCAGAGATAAAACAGACACATAAACAACTTAGAAACTGGAAGTCCTGTGAGGAAACAAGCAAGGTGATGAGCTGAGGGAGGGGGCAGAAAAGCCCTTTACTTGGGAGCAAGTGTGCGAAGTGAGGAGGCCACCATCCTCCAGGCAGAGGAAAGCAGCAAGGATAAACCCCGAGGCTGGCAGGGACCGTCCAGTGTAGCCTGGGGAGGGCTGAGACGGCTGTGGCCGGACGCAGCGAGCCTCGGCAGTGATGTGCGTGGGGGGGTGGGGGGGGGGGCGGGCTGCTGGCCTCGGAAGGCCAGGTCTGTCCCCAGCACAGAGGCAGCCATGGGCTGTGGGAGTGGCCTGGCCTGCTGCGGGCCTGGGAGGCGTCACGCTTGTGCTGTGTGGGGCGGAAGCAGAGACCAGCCAGCGGGCGCCTGCAGAGTTTTCTAATGAAGGTGGTGATCCTGGAGATAGAAGCATTACACAGAATGAAGTCATTTCAGAGACAGAATGAATCAGCAATCATTCTATCTCTGAATCAGGCAGGAGAAAGTCGTCATGACCTTGGGTTAGGCAGAGTTCCAGGGTATCGAAAGCAAGATCCATAAAAAAACTGATCATTGGTCTTCACAAAAGTTGAAAGTTTTGTATTTCAAAACATCTGTTAAGAAAAATAAAAAGACAAGCCACAGACTGGGAATCTTCATTACAACTAAACAATGAAATACATTTCCCTTTAAACTTGCATCCAGTGCTCATCAGCATTAGATTAAAAAGGTCAAAGTTGCTAAACTAATGGGTTCATGTTTTCTCTCTCATTTCCCAGAGCCAAGTGGGAGGGCATATATCTCCTTTGTCACCAGTGCCACTTCCAAACAGTAATTTTCTCCATTTCCTAAAAATCGGAGCTTCCCTGCAGACCATACCACTCTGTCTGCGCATCCTGGTTTGTGGGCTTCAGGCTCCCTGCCTCCTCCTGCATGACCAGGGCTGCAAAATGCTTGGAGCCCCCACATGGCTGCAGCTCTGAGTGTGCCCGGCTCCCTTCCCGCGCTCTGTCTGCTCTGATCACCAGGCTCCATCCACCTCACCCCCTCTGTGCTGCAGCTGCAGTCAGGGCGGTGAGCCCGCGAGATGGGGATCAGAAGGCATCTCCTCGATTCTTGTCATACGTAACTGTCCTTTGCTGCCTCAGATCCGCTGACTTGAAAACCACCGTTGCATATGTGTTGTCTGGCTTTTTTGGTTGTTTCAGGCAGGAGGGTAAATCGGTCTCTGGTCCATCTGGACCAGAAGTGGAGTCACTGGTTTCTCTTTAAATGAATGGCTAGAACTGGGCACCAAACACTGCTTAGCAATCCTGTTATGCTCTCAAATAGAGCTGTATTCCATTCTGCTAGACCAGCTGTTCTTAAGATTACCCCTGGGGCTTGGTCCTTGAGACTCAGATAAAGGGTCCACAGAATGAAAAGAATGAAAACTTTTCAAAATAATACATAGGAAGAGACTATATTCCCTTCTTACTCATCCTCTCAAGAGTACGTAGTAGATTTTCTAGAGGCTAAATGAGGCGTGATGTAATCATTGCTCTAATAGGTAATGAAGCGTGTTCCCAGATACTCTTACAATCTTCTGTTTTAATTTCTAACATAGTAAATATCAGATGTGACCCACATACACAAAAACTGTTTGGGGTCCTCAGCAACTTGGAAGAGTCCTGAGACCTCAAAGTTTGAGACGTGCTGTCTGAGACACAGTCCTGTCCTGCATGTCTCCAAAGTGAAGGTGACATTCCATTCCGGTCCCCAGGATGGAAAGTGGGGGGGGGAACACTGCCCGCCTCTGCCTGCCCGTCACCCCTCCTCAGCCGTGGCTCACTGGCCTTTGGGAGAAGCGCTGAGCGTGCTGACCTGGACCCTCCCTATTCCTCTTTCAGAAGTCAGGCAGGTGGCACTCCTTGCACCCCACGTGCAAGCAGGTGAGGCCTGTGGCTGAGTGAGTGAAGCTGCCAGCTGCAGGGTGACGTCTGGCCATGCCCACTGGCTCCAGAGCGAAAGGAACGTTCTGCAGCCAGCTTTTCAGTAATAGAGACATCTTGGTCAACATCCATCTTTATTCTATGCCTTTTCTTGCTAGATTCTGAACTTAGGAAGGGAAGATGGGTGATATGTATCGTGCCTTATCCTCCCTTCTTAAAGTTCCTACACCCGTGATCCATCTTTCCTCTGAGCTGCTCATCTTTCCTCTGAGCTGCATCTTTCCTTTTCCTCTGAGCTGCTCATCTGCGGTCACACTACGTGGGGAAAACACAGACCACAAGAGGGGCTCCCTCCTGGTCGCGCCGCCAGATCTGCATACTTAGCGGCACTCGTCGGGGTGGGGGTGGGGGTGGAAATGTCCACGCACAGAGGAAAATGGAGACCCTGTCGCTGTGCTCTAGAGACCGTCCCCTTTCCATCGCCAGCACCATTCCTTCCACTCCCTCCAGTCTTTTGCACTGTCTCCTGTCTTTACATAATTTAACATAAAATCTTGCCCCTCAGCATCCTACAGCTACCACCTCTTTTCTGCGCCCATTCAGAGCTAAGCACCTTGTAGGACTCTTGCACACTTGTCTTGTTAACATGCTCTGTCAGTCTCCTGTTTGCATATCTCCACTAAAACCACATTTGTTGGGGTTACCAGTGAAAATCCAGCCTGCTGGGCTTCCTAGCAGACGAAACGTGACTAACCGGTCCCTCCTTGCAACCTTCCCTCTGTGGCCTCCCAGGCCCAGGAGACTACGTCGTGTCTGACTCCCCGTTTCTCCTCCTCTGCTGTTTCTTCCTGTGTGAACATCTTAGAGCTCTGACGTGGGCGCTCAACTCCTTGCTGTCTGCACTGTCTCCCCAGGTGGCTTCATGTGCCTTGTGTGTCGGTGACACGTTTATATCTGCAAGTTCATTTGTCCTTGTTGTAAGAGCAGTAACTGTGACTGTTTCTACTTGCTAGTATTAGAACGATGCCGCAGTGACTGTTCAGATGCAAGTCTGTGTGAGCGAGCAGAGAGGTCATTGTCCTGCACGGGAAATTTCTCTCTCATTTTTAAAAAACCACCAAACTGTTTTCCCAAGTGGCTGCATCCTGTTGCATTTCCACCAGCAGTGAGGAGATTTTCAGTTTCCTGGCATCACTGTCAATTCTTGCTATTGTCTGTCTCTTTAATTATGTGCGGTGTGCTACTTCATTGTCCTTTCATTTGCACTTCCTAATAATTAACGTTAAACATTTTTTCATGTGCTTTTTATCCATTTGTGTATCTCTTCTGCTGAAGTTCAGTCTTTTGCCCACTTTAAAATTGGGTTATTTGTCTTATTATTAAGTTGTCAGAGTTCTTTATATAGTTGAGATACAAGTCCTTTAGTAGACACGATAAGCAAAATTGTTCTCTCGGTCTGTGGCTTCCCTTTTCATTTTTCTGAATAGCATCTTTTGAAGTGCAAAAGTTGTCAATTTGAAGTTCAATGACCAATTATTTTATGGATCCTGATGTTGATGTCATATCTAAGAGTTCTTTGCCTCACCCAAGGTCAGGAAGATGTTCTCCTGTATTTCCACAGAAGTGCATGACCCATGTCAGGTGAATTCTCTGTACGGGTGAGGGTAGGAGTCTAAACTGATGTTTCCACGTGGATCCGCACCAGTCCTAGCACCATTTGTTGAAATGACTACCTTTCCCCGTAGCATTGCCTTAGGAACATTGTCAAAAAGCAGTTGATCATAGTTGTGAGGGTTTATTTGTAGACTCAGTTCTGTTTCTGCTCCATTGTGTATGTCTATCATTTTTCCCCCGTTCTATACCCTTTTCCCCTTTGGTGACCATCAGCATATATCTTTATGCCTGTAATAAAGGCAGTTAAGACAGTTGAATGTCATCAGTTTGGGAAAAAATTCACTTAGGGCCTTATCAGTTAAATATTAGCATTTATATTATTCAAGTTAATGATTAGAAGCATTCTGAACTCAAATTGTGTTTTTCTTTCTTTAGAATGTTTAATAGAACTTGAGCCAGTTCTGAGAACATTTGAAGAGATAACTTTTCTTGAAGCTGTTATGCAACTAAAGAAAACAAAGGTAAATTGCTAAATGATGCGCTTGGAATTGGACTTTAAACAATTACGTATTAGTCATGGAGATTTTTAGTGTAGTTTAGTTTTTATCTGTGCACTTTTCAGAACTATGGGCTATGAGTACTAGGTGGGAGAGTTTACCAGAGACTATGACTCCTATCTGTCATCGGAACAGTTTCTCCATTTCATTCAAATGGCCACCTCCAAATTTCAAAGACATTTCCAGAACTCTCGTATGTAAATTTAAATTTAGTATGTGTGATGAATGCCGGTGGGTACAATGAATGCCCTAAATCAACTAGGGGGCTGGTTTTTGTCTACATTTATTTCCTTCAAGTTTTAATATACAGAGTAATAGATGCCTGGTTTCTCGCTCTTCTCTCTATCCAGTGTTCTTGGGCTTTCCTGAGACTTAGGTAAGCTATAGAATTTTTATTAATAGTTAAAGCCAGATTGTGTCTTTTTAAACTGCTTGTGTTCTTGTCCCACTCTCTTGAGGTTGCACAGCCCTAAGTAGCAGCTGACGGGTTAGTTACCGAGAGCACTTGTCCTGTTTGCCCCCCTGGTTCTTGTACAGACAACTGAAAGGACTTCTTAACATTCTCAAAGGCTGTGTTAAAGCAGCTCCAGTCCTTCAGGGACAAAGCTATTCAGAGCTGGCCGGGTTTCACTGGATGGAACTGCATTGGAAATGGGACAGTAAAATTACTGGTTATTAGCCAGACTCTTTGGTTGTCAGCCGACATACTGTGCAGGTCACCTGTGACACAGTGACACTGCTGCTGGCCACCTACAGTTTGCTGGGTAGGTTGACATAACCTTTGGTTTAGAAGGGATTTGCATAAAGGAAACAACTACCATAACCAAACTAAAAATCGATGGTGGCAATACCAGTGCCTGAGTTTTTTAAGGAACTAAAGAGGAACTGTGTTCATTCTTTTGACAACTTTTCATGGACTCCCCCTCTGCTGAGTAGGTACAATCTTTTCCAGAATATATATCCGATTTCTCCACTTCTTAGAAGATACAAACTTCTGATAACATTTCTTTTTCAAGTATCTTTTCAGTTCCCTTTCCTCATAACTTTCTCTTCTTCTAAGTAAAGGTGGATAGAAAGGTCTGTTTTCTTGGTTATAAAGTAGAAGAGAACCTTCCAGTTCCTTTTTGTCCCCAAACAACTTAAATACTGAGATTTATATTTAAAACTTAATTTTTAGAAGACATTGTGGCTTTTTAAATTATATATTTTCAAATAACTTGAATATAATTTAATAGTATCATTCAGTGCTTTTAAGTTGCTGTATTGTTTTCACTTAAGAGTTGTAGTTATTTTTTTATTTAAAAAAAAATCCTTAAATCAATTCTGTGAAACTTGTAGGGCAAGAATATCATCCGTTTTACAGGTGGGATAACTGAGGTGTACGGAGGTTAGTTACAGAACACCCTACACAGCCAGCTAATGGTAGGGCCAAGAGAAGACTATAGGTTTAATAAGATTTTTCATAAAGAAATTTCTGAAAGCAAAGATCACCATTTAGGGTGAGTTGTTTTGTTTGAGTCTTTTCCTCTCATCAATTTCCTAATCACTGCCATTAAAGTACGTATATGTATTCATTCCAGTTACAGAGCGCTTCGATTACTAGTCATTTCTGTGACAAGAAGGAAACGGAGTTACCTCTGAGCATAGCTCTAAGTCATGGTCCACAGGAGGTAAAAAAAAAAATGTTGATAAACTGAAACGTGCGAAGAATATGAGAAGTCATGTAGTCTAACTCTCCTTTTATAGATGGGAAACTAAAGCCGGGAGGTTCTGGGCTCTGATCTGTAGCCCATGGCCACCTCCAACCAGAGACCCAGCTCTCCAGGTCTCAGCTCCCTGTTCAGCCTGCAGAGCACAGCCCTGGCTCCCTCTGTGGCGCTGACTTCTCCGTGCCACTGTCTGGTGTGATGACCAGGGTTCCAGGGTAGCACGAGGCACATCATTGACTATAGTTGTGCCACTATACTATGGCTTCCTGTCCAAATGCAAATGTAATTGCTGTACCACCTACCTGCCTTTCTTATCACAATCATTAATACAAGCAACATGCCATTTGTGTGGCTATCTACAAAGAACGATTTCGTTAGTAGCATTCTTTTAGGCTTATTTCATGGTAGTCATTTCTTTTAAGAATGTTAGTGTTCACTTTATAGATTCAGGAAATTCCTTCAAATTGAACCTTAGACACAGGACCGCGTCTTGAATCACCTTTACACATTGTCTCACTGGGTCTCTGAGCCCAACATGCCCGTTTTAGACAGATCCCTCACGTGTCACAGGGAGAGAACCTGAGAGCCAGAGGGGGGACGTGCCTCATTGATGCTGAGTCAGTGACGGCATGACATAGGTAGGAGAGGGCCGCCACACTCCCCATCACCTCTCCTGGACCCCCCGCAGGTGGAGGGAGCCTTAGGCACAGAGAATAGGTGTTTACTCAAAATCAGTCGGTAGCCAGAGCTGCAGATTTCTGATTTCTAATTAACCGGACAGAGCCTCGGAGATCATATCACACAGACTGGAAAAATAACGATTTCTCATATATTTCACTATTGCATCATGACCCCCCAGTCTGAGTTGATAAAAAAAATCAAGTTCATTTTTGTTTATTTGATATGTGTATTTCTTTAGTTTTGTAAGTAGTTTTGGTTGTTAATAAAACTACTTACAATCTGTAGTTTTGATTGTTAATAAGCCCAAAGCAAGAACTATTGAGCAATTAGAGCTGTATGACTTCTAAAACGACTTTTTTTAGGCTAAATCATTTATCCTGTTTACCTTAGGAATCGTGTGGGTCTTCTCAGCTCCATAAACAGAGCGGTTCTCCCGGAACCGCTCAGTCCCTGTCGGCTCCTCAGGACAATGGCTTGTTACCCGGTATGTACATTTTTCAGTCAGTATTACTTGCAAGTTTTCCATTTTCTTTCAAGATGATATTCTTGGCAAACAGCCATGGTATGTATGGAACATTTGCATTCATGGCTCATTTTTACTAAGGGACAGAGTCTAAAGATGTGAAAATAGTAGCAGAAGTTCAGGTATATTTAAGTATTAAAGGCATTATGTTAGATCTTATAGAAAGATATGAAACCTCTTGTAAGAAAGAGGAAAAACATGTCTAAGTAACCACTGGGAGACAGAAACTGAGGGGTTGAAGAGAGACGGACCCAGCTGTAGGCTACAGTGGAAGACAGCATTTCCTACAAAGCACACTCACAGCAACGTCGTGAGGGAGATAATTCCTCACCTGACGCATTTTTAAGACCAAGCCTTGTGGATCACATAGTTAGTAGCTGACAAATCCAAGACTCAGAGCCAGGTCCTTTGATAAGTATTTTCATGTCATGCCATGTTGTCACCATGAAGAAGTATGGCTGGGTTTGTAGCAATAAAGGATGGGCCCTGCAGGCAAAGGGACAACCTAGAGGCACAGAAGCAAGAACACGTAGAACAGTAAGTAGTTGGGATTAGCGGGTGAAGAGCATGACTGGGCTCGAGCATCCTGAGTTCCCACCTGAGGAGACGCTGTTTGGGCTTTCCCCTGGACAGGGAGCGACTACTGAAATTTCCGAGCAACGTGTGACGTGATGAAATGTTTGACTTTAGGCAGATTCATCCTGGCTGGGATATGTAGGCTCTTTGGGATTGAAAAGGAGATGAGGTGGGGAGACCCACTGGGAGACTGCAGTACAGCAGACAGAGTAGGAGGCTGGTCCCAGGGTAAGAGGGGGAGGTGCCGGGCTGTCGTGGAGGACACACGGGTAGGACTGGTCACTGTCCACTTGCAAGAGGGGAGAGAGGAAGGTAAGGCGGCAGAAGTGAAGCCCGGTGACTGGGAGAGCACCGGTGCTAGTAACAGAGACGGCAGTTGGAACAGGTTTTAGAGTCAAGATGGATAATTAAGGTTTACGTTTTTGTAAATGAGGTGCTTAGCAGCGCACAGAGGGTGATGTCCAGTGGGCTGTTTAAATGTGGGACTGAGGGGTGCCATGAAGTCCGAAAATGTCTTCATGGGTGTGGGGAGAGAGGTGCCAGGTGAGGCCCTGAGGCTGAGTGAGTAGGACAGCGAGGCGAGTGCAGAAAGACACACGTCACGTAGGGATTTAGAGGACACGCGTAAAGCGTACAAGGCTGAAGACGACACAGAAGAAGCCACAGGGGACTGTGTGAAGAAGTACAGTTCCATCACTGGCACAGACAGAAGGGCTGTAAAAAGATTCAGTGTAATCCCTTGTTTGTTCCAAAAAGTATTTACTTGGGAATTTGGTTTATGAAGCAGTTTTACTAGCAGTGAAAAAACAGACACCGACTGCGGGCCTCACTATGACCGGACGTGGGTGTTTTAGCTAACAGGAACAGCTAGGAATATTGTGCCCCAATGGAGATGTCGCTTTACAGGGAAAACCCAGGACCTGTCCACGCTGCACCACTGTCCGGCGAATCACAGCTGGGACAACGGCGTGTCTGCGGCTCAGAGGATGACACTCTGTGAGCACAGGACGGCCCTGCACTCTTTAGCGATCATAAATCCACTGTCAGCCGAGGGGCATCCAGGTAAATACGTGCTGTGAGACGCTTTCTCCGTGATGCCGTTCACCTCACAGCTCTGAGCTCAGCAGTCTTGCCGATCAGTCAGTTTTGTTTGTCTTCATGTCCTCATCCTGGTAAACATACACCTTCCTAAGTCAGAAAGCACGTCCACCCCAGGAAACAAGAGGGTTGATGGGTCGTAGGTGGTATTCCGTGACCGTCTCCAGGGAGGGGTCCTAAGAAGAGGTGTGACCTAATAGGTTACTACAGGTAAACCTGTCCTGATTTAACAAATACGCAGGTATCTTTTGTTTTTAAAAAAGACCTGAAAATGAAGAGGTTTTGCCCCCACGATCTATAGCATATAAATCGGAGGGAAGGGCAGAGATAACCCAAATACCTGAATGTTTCCTGAAAATTAACAGCATCCCCCCCAAAATACTGGTTTCCAGTGCCAGCACGACGATAGCAAAATCTCCATCTAATTTTACTCCTTGCCGCTTACTGACCTGTCCCCGCTTTTCACTGTCAGCCCTGCCCTGTACAGAGCGCTCACAGCCTGGCTTGGCCCAGCAGTGGATCCAGACCAGAAGGGAGGACATTGTCACCCAGATGACAGAGGCCTGCCTGAACCAGTCCCTCGACGCCCTTCTGTCCAGGGACCTGATCATGAAGGAGGACTATGAACTCGTCAGCACCAAGCCCACGAGGACTGCCAAAGTCAGACAGTTACTGGACATCACTGACATCCAGGGCGAAGAGTTCGCCAGAGTCATAGTACACAAGCTGAAAGACAACAAGCAGATGGGTCTTCAGCCCTACCCGGAAATGCTGACGCTGTCTCAACCGCTGTCCCTATTTCAAAATAAAAGCCTATAGTGACCCTTTTTCAAGAAGAACAGTTTATTAAAAGGTATTTTATATTTCTGGTGCCTGATCACTGTTTTTATAAAATCCATGTGAGTATTAGAGGTTTTAATGAAGGTTCTTTTTCAGATAAATATTAGCCTCCCTCCATGACATTACCGTAGATTTTTAAATTAATATAGAACAAAGTTTGCATTTTACGTCATAGTTCAATTTTTTGTCTCTTAGGTCAATTGAAACTATTTTTTTAAATGTAATCATTATGTGCTGCTTGTACATGGCAATGCCTTTAGGTGTCATACTGTGTTTCCCAGAAAATAAGACCTAGCCAGACCATCAGCTCTAATGCGTCTTTTGGAGCAAAATTAATATAAGGCCGGTATTATATTAATATATTATTATTATTATATTATATTAAGACCTGGTCCTATATTACATTAAAATAAGACCAGGTCTTACATTAATTTTTGCTCCAAAAGACACATTAGAGCTGATGGTCCAGCTAGGTCTTATTTTCAGGGAAACACGGTACGTCTCTCCTGGAAGCCATTTTCATGTTCACTTTCTTTGTGGATTATTTATTACTTGTCTAAGATGCAGTTTGGCTTTTGATTCGTACCCTGCATACTTAAATCAGAGACAGTACAGCATTCCTACTACCCTGTTACAGCCCAGGTTCACATCCTCTCCAGAGGGTTGGTCATTAAACCCTGTGATCTAGATTACATTTTTAAAATGTTATTGATTGAATTCATTTTTTAAAAATTGCTTCAAAGATAAAATAGTGCAAAGTACATAAAGAAAAATATTAATCTTTCAACATGTGTTTCCAACCTCAACCAGCAACCTCGGTAAGCAAAGTAGACAGCGTGGAGTGTATCCTTTTGTCCCCTCTCCCTGCACGTGTGGGAGGGGGACTTTTCTTAGTAGTGCTGTCATTGTAACACTCATACCGCAGCCACTTTTTGCACCGAATAGGATATCATGTCCACATGGCTACAGACTAACTCATTCTTTTTAACTGCTATATAAAATTATCAGGGCTGCTTTTTTATTTTCCTAACTTGTTCACACCAAGTTTAGCCCAAAAAATAGAAATATAGTGTGAGCTCTTTTTTCTGGTTATGTCACTAAATGCAAATTTACAAGGAATAATAGCCCTTTTCTGAAAATGTTTATTAGCCATGTCAGCAAGAGGTGTGATACAGGACAAATATGAAAGCACAAACTTTCAAGAAGCACCATACTCACAGGATGAAAAAAAAAACAAATGAGTAAGATTAAAAATGACTAAAGGGCATTGAGGCAATTAAATATTTTATTAAAATTATAAAAATAAGTACTTTAATCTTCATTTTGGAGCTTGACTAACCTATGGTGCCTCATTACTATGCCTCTGAGAAATATGGAAATAGGGAAAATGGAAACTAAGTATATGAGTTATCTATTATTATACCTATTATTTTTCAAAGTGTCAGGATAAAGATTTAATTTGGGAAATAAACTGAGAAAAAAGCATCTTTTCTTTCAGAAGCTTTGCCCTTCTCTGTACATACTCTTAAGACATGCATTTGTTTGAGCCCGGAGGGTCTGAAGTCAGCTTCTGTCACTTTGGTGACATGGCTGGCGCATCGGCAGTGACACACTGAACCTGCCCGCATTTTCCTTTTGGGGTCAGAGCGTGGAGCTCGACTGCCTAGCCGGTCTGTATGCTTATGGTGCCAGCACACCAGAGGCTTTCGCCATCATTTAATGTAAGGGAGGCACGCTGGGCTCAGCCGTCACCACAGCTCTGCAGACTTGTGCACCAATGACAGCGTACTGATGAGGACGCCGATATCCAGGGAAGGTGGCTGTGCCATGAGCCCACCCCAAGGGAGCTGTCACATGTCCCAGCAGCCAACTCTCATTACCACCGCATTTTACAGCAGCGATGTTTAGGGGCAGCTGTGACGCAGTGTGCTGAGTGTCACCAGTGGGAACAGGATGGGGCCTGATGTCCAGCAGACACTTTCTGTCTCTAAGGAACGGCTCAGTGGGACGGAGGGGAAAGATGTGCCCTCGCAAGCCCACTTCCGACGCCGTGCCCGTGCGGCTAGCTGCAGGCAGACCGCTACAGGTCACGCACAAGGCTCGAGGGAACAGCTGGGTCGTGCGGCAGGAGTTCTGGTCAGTTCTTTCTTGAGCCTTCTAATTTAAAGGAGAATTTCACAAAAAGAGAACAGGTTCAGGCTCAGCTTCAGGCACAATATTTAGCAAGAGTTTTATACTTCTTTTAAGTATTTCGTTTGAAAATGATCCCTATATTAACAAGTGGTACTAATTTTCTGTTTCTAATAAAGTTTCGTTTTATAATATTGAAATAAGACAATTCAAAGTACTACATTACAATACAGGTAGTACATGAATGTGACAACCATCACAGAAGTGGTCGGAGAATGACAGATTAGGAGTGCCTCGGGGAAGGGAGCTGATCATTGTCACAGCCTTTGCTAACTGGGCAGCACTAGGTAATGCTGAGGATGCCACTCTTCGCGGCGTGTTGTTCACGACAGTGCCACAAGCGCCGTCCACGGGGCATCACTGCAGCTCGTCAGAAATGCCCACCATGGCCCCACCCACCTCAGCGCTTCTCGGTCAGGCTCCGAACCTGTCCTAACCAGCCCTCCAGGCCACTGCGTGCGGACGTTCCAGACCCTGCTCTCAGAAACACGATAAAACTGTGCAGAAACTCATTTCTCTTCAGGTTCACAGACCTGTTTTTCGTAGGGCTGGCTGCCACGCTTGTCTTCAGAATGTACAGTCTCAGAACTCGGGTTTGATTAGAAAAGTTCACCTGTTTTTGCATCCAACTTGAATTCCCAAAACAATTTTGATTGTGTTTTGTATTTTAGAAAGATCACTTAGCGTATCCTCAGATCAGTAGACTAGGATCTACAGCTCAGCTCTTTAAGGAAGAACTTCAGAGGGACAAACATTTGCCTGACGACAACAGAAGCAGAGCTGATGGGGACGAGACAAGAAGCAAGACTGACCGCTGGACGTTACACTAAGGAGACTGGGAGTCCAGCGGGCGTGCCAAGCAGTGAGCTGGTTTTCATTTCCCTCCTTTGTCGTTAATCCGCTGCCCACTCTCCACCCCCTCAGTCAAATACTCAATTTTCTGATTCATGAAGGAAAATTATGACCCAGCGGGAGAACAGGAGAGTCAGTAAACGCTCACGTTTGGCCTGTCTCACAAGCATCTCCTTAGTTTCAGAAGTTCGCTTCCTCTAAAATCCCACCTCCCACCACGCCTCATTCCCAAACTACCTCCGCATTTTCACTCCCTCTCCACTGGATCTTTTTTTTTTCCAATATCAACGCAGATTTCCCTTAAAAACAGAACTCCTTTGCTTCACTGTCTATCACTTTTCATCCTTTTCCTGGGAAAATTATTCTAACCACCTTTATACTCTTGTTACCAATTTTGATCTTAATTATTTAAAAGTTGATGCCATAGAATTAATGACTCTCTGGTTTGAAAGGAACAATTATGCCCCATATATGCCTCAAATTCCTCTACAACAGAGATGTTAAATAGACATGTGTCTTGTGATCCAAAACTTCCACTGATGATGGGGAAACTAACTGCCCGGTCAGGCAGTGGCTCATCCCCGAATGCACTATCAGATAATCCTTCCCACACGATTTGAAAATCGCTCTCCCTATAGTCTGTACCCATTGGTCCTGTTTCAAACCTTGGGATGGTGTATAGAGTGAATCTAATGCCTCCCCCATAGGACAGCCCTTCATGTATTTCGAGGCAGCTTTCCTGTTCCTTGTGACTTTTTTCTGCTTCCAAATAATCCCTTCTTCCTTCAGCGGCTATTTAAGAAGCATGACCTATATTCATCTTCAAGTATGGTACCCATCGCTGGCACGAGGCGCTAATCTAGTTCGGTCTCAGCAGCACCGTTGGCATATCTCCTCCCGTATAATTAACATACTAAAGCCATTTATTAGCAGTCACATGTCATTGTTGAATTGATATTTAACTGCCAGCTAAAAATCCTGTCTTACTACGCTGTTTTGCTTCATTTCTCCTTATTCTCAGAGTTGACTGAGCAGGGTTTTTAGGCCCATATATAGCAGTCTGCCTTTATCTGTTTTTAATTTTTCTGACTTCATCTCTAGTTCCAGTCATTCAATATAGTTTGATTCCTAAACCTGGAATCTCCCAGCGAATCATCCACAAATATGATCAAGGTGCCTTTTGTCATTTCATTCGGGTTCTCACTAAAATGCATGGTGCTGGGCCCAGGGGAACAAGGTCTGCAACCCTCCGCTGGCTTCCTCCCTTTGGCTTGACAGAGCTCAATGAACCATCACTGTTTAGGCGCGACCACTCACCTAGTCACTAGTGAATATACTGGAAAAATTTTAAGTGTGTACATATTATTTATCATAAAAGAATATGGAATCTATAAATGTAACAAAATAGTCTCTCTTTCCAGCACTGGCTTGTTTTAAAGCACTGGCTTGTTTTTTCATCTAAAATGTGTATTTCAATGGAAGCACACTTTCTTTTGGGATGAGTACATTATATATTAAAAGGGACATGTCTCCTCTCCTTACAAGACGCAATGTGGTATGGCTCAGGCTCTGCCCAGGAAATCTAGGGTCCAGGCATTGTGCCCACCCAAATCTCATGATTTAAGGGTACCAACTGTATAAACAAGCCCCAAATTCAACATCTGAAAAAAAACTTAGAGAAATAAAAGATTAAACAGAAGATCTTAAAATTAGTATAAATAATACCACTTAGATTTGAGTGGGTATATCTTTAACACTAGAAGTTATTATGCAATAAACAACTATAGATCTAGAAATATTTTGAACTATGACCCTCAAAATCCTATCCCAAAAAGTGTTCATTCTTGAAAACTGTCCCATTCTCATCCGACTCCTGACCTAGGGCGCTGGCCAGGCTAGAGAAGCATCCAGAGCTCCGACTTCCGTCAGCTCTGGTGGGTCCCTCCTGGAGGATGTGCAGACCCCGGGCCAACGGTGAGGCCACCACCAGCCCAGCTGCAAGTACTCTTCCTTTCGGGTCTGAAGTCCTTCCCCTCACTGGGTGACACTGCAGAGCTGTCATCCTCGCCCGTGCTCCCTCACATCTGCTCTCCGAGTAGCTGAGGAAAGGACAAGCTAAGAAAGGCTCTGGGCTGGCAGGACGGCCACCACCCTCGTTTCCACTTCTGCCCCTCAGTAGATGGTGCAGAGTTTCATGGGACAAGAAAAGAAGTTGGAAAATTAACTGTCTCTGGCTTTGGGGGCATGGCCTTATCACAAACAAGTGGGTGATACTTTACCGAGGCCTAACGAGAAGGTTAAAGGGGTTCAAAATTCTCAATTTCTTTTTCTCCCCAGTTAATAGTTTTAGAATTTTAGGCTCATGTGGGCGATGAGTTGAATCTGCCCTATAGGCAGGGGCTGCTGACAATGCCGGGGGCGGGGGGGGGAGTGGTGACAGCGCTGGGGGGTGGTGACAGTGGGGGATGATGACAGTGCGGGGGTGTGGGGACAGTGGGGGGGGTGACAGTGCGGGGGGGGGTGACAGTGGGGGAGTGGTGACAGTGAGGGGTGACTGGGGGATGATGACAGTGCGGGGGGGTATGGGGACAGTGCGGGGGTGGTGACAGTAGGGGGTGGGGACAGTGAGGTGGGGGAGGGACAGTGCGGGGGGGGGGGGGAGTGACAGTTCAGGAGGCGTGGCCCACGTACCCAGCACGAAGGCACAGAGCCTGGGCCCACCAAGATGTTTCACCTCTAAGTTCTTTTAAAATCAGGAGGAGAAAAATGAATGTTAACAGTAAGAAACACAGCTAGGACTGTGCTGGTCTTTCTAAGAACACAGCTGGGCGATGACTTCTTCCTGCTGCTTTCCGTCCTGTGGGAGGGGGCCCACCGTCCCCACGCAGCCCTGGCTGAGAAGGGCCCCGGGGGCTGGGAGGGTGGGCGGTAGAAGCTCCTAAGGGCTGTAAGACTGGGCCCACTGCAGAGGTGCCGGGATGGGGCGGGCAGACCGGGTAGCGCAGGTGGGCCTGTCACTTCAGGAAGGGCCAGGCCAGTGGCCCTGCCTGCGGTTGAGGTGTGGTCCTCGCACCAGCACACCTGTCCCCTTCCACCTGCCAGGCTACACACAAGCGTCAGGGCTGAGGAGACAGATACAGGCGTCCACCAGCCCCATCCAGAAGAGCCTTGGCCAGAGTCAGTCAATTCAGATTTATACGCAGACGTGTCCTGTTCTGGGTGTGAGAAGCAAACCACTCCCGAGGCGCAGGCTGATTGGAGACAAGCCTTGAGGAAAAAGGTACGTTTCACCTTTACACTGGTAACAGCCGCTTTAAGAGTAAGTAGAATTGCCCTGTTACTGGTCCCCTGGGTCTCTGACAGCACAGCCCCAGGAAGCAGTCTCCCCTCCGGCAGGGCTGTCCTTGGAGGAAAGCCGGTTTTGTCACAGAATCTGAATCTGCACGAGATGGTGACAGCAGAGGCTCCTGGCTGCAGGCCGCCCCCAGAACCTGGCACAGCGGCGCGCTCACTGTCTAAGCTGAAGGGGTTGGAGACAGTGGCAGGGCAGGAAAGTCCCCCCGACCTCCCCCCAGTCACCCCTCTTACCAGAACAGGTCACAGAACCGTCCTGTGAGAGGTGCCTGCCCTGCACCTGGAGGAAGGCAGGTACTCTCCTCACTGGAGCGGGGACCTAGGGGCCCAGCAACCTGCACAAACAGGCCTGCGAGCCCCCCCCCCCACCCTTCCTCCTTCACCATGTACTACCCCGGCCCAAACCCACTCTGCTCGTCCACTCTGCACAAATGTATCGCTTCTTGTCTGAAAGGTGTAAGAGCTTCCTGCTGCGGTCACTTCAGGTCCTCATTTTCTTGTGACGCCTCCCATGTACATGTGCAAATTCCATGAAATGGGTGTGCTCTTCTCCTGTGAGTCTGTCGTCCTTTGACTGTTCAGACCCAGCCAGGGACCCTAAGGGGGTGGAAGAAACCGTCTTCCTCGCCACAAGGCACTGACTTCCAAGTTCTGGGAGACAAGCCAGGACTCCCAAGTTAAGGCCAATCTGAATTGTATGCTATTTCTTAAGCACTGAACCACATAAAACTTTTTTAAGATTACTTCCCTTTTTTTCCATCAGTGGTCATATTATCATTCTCGCCACAGCCACTGAGTAAGGAAAATTCAGAGTTAAATGGAGAAACCCAACTGTAACACATCTCTGTGATAAAAGCAGGTGTGGACAGCGTCAGATAAATCTGTACTAGTTTATTTACTAGTAGATATACTTTTGAAAGAGAGCCATTTTAGGAGGCTTATTTTGTCACTAATTCAAAAACAACTTTTGGTAATGATATTATGGGTTGTTTTTGTTTGTTATTTTAATGATGGTCAAATAAAATCAAGGAGCTAGACCTGCACGAGTGTTTCCCATCAAAGAATGCAAAAAAGAAAAATAAATTGATTGGCACCATGAAAATTGCCCTGAAGGTGCTGTGTCACCACTAACAATGATTAAAACTTAAAAAAACAACAACAATTAGATATTTTATTTGTCAAGAGTGACATTACTATATTAAGAACTTAACAATTAATTTTTATTTAAACCTGAAGTGTATTTACTATTGCTGTTGGGGAAATATAATTAAAAACACACATCTCTTCCAAACCCAGAAATTCTCTCCACGAAGGTAGCAGAGAAAGAGTGTAGTTACTGAGAAAACGTTAAACCACGTGGGATATGAATCACAGACAACTTGCTTACAGACTGCAAACACAGAAACAAATGCATAGCCACGCAGACACAACCCACTCCGGGCGAGTTCTCACGACAGACAATAACCAGTCCTCCAGTCAGAGGGCCGGACAGCTCATCCTAGATTCACCTGGTAGTTGGGGTGCGCACTGGTGTTAACCAGCTGCCTTCATCCAAAGGGAAAACAGACTGCTCATACCTTTATGACTGTAGGTAGTTTTGCAACTTTGAGCCAGGTGGCCTTCCGAAGTTAGGCTCTGACCCTCCACAGAAACTAGGAGACGGGTGCTCTCTTCCTTCATGATGACATTTCAAAGAGATGGCCCCAGGGCCTTGAGAAGATGCTGCTGGGTTGTAAAGCTGACCAAAGGCCTATCTAATCCCCCAAAGGATTTACGTACAGTCCAAAGAAATGAGAAAGTACTTACAATTAAAACTTTTCTCAAGTAAATGTTCTGAGTAGAAAAAGAAGGGAGTAAAACATCTTTACTGGCAGAAGGCAGCCTTCTATTTTTAACGCATTTGTCCTCACACTGGTTACACCAAATTAGGCATTTCTGAAAGCCGGGAAACTGGGCTACGCGTTTCGTGATGTACACGTAACTGTTCCTTCATAGAATACCAGTTCCAGGAGGACCCTCTCCTCAAAGAAATTACCTGTTCATGGCTGAGTAAAACTATGATCTAGCAAACAAACAAACAAAAATAACTGCAGATTATAGAGAGAGCTAAAAATGCAATGAACAAGGTGTTATGAGAATGTGTGTGAAGTGAAATAACTTGTTGCCTAGCAGGAAAGGCTTCTCTCCGCGTGTGACAATGCAGCGTCGTGGAGAATGAGCCCCCCGCGCTGAGGGAGGAACTTGAGAAGCGGGAGATGACTTCTAAAACTGGAACTGTCAACACTCCAGTAGCTACGTGGTGAGTGCTTGCTCTGCTTCCTCTGTGAGTGGTACGTCACGATCCCTACCTTCCAGGTGAGGAAACCGAGCCGGGCAGGTACTGAGGTGTCTGTGACCTTCCCCAGGTCACCCAGTGACAATGTTCAGACCAGGAAGAACTCTGCTGAGTCCGACAGTGATGCCCTAACACCCTGACCTCCTCAATCAGCTCCGAACCCTTTCTGTTATTACTAAGCAGATTCTTCTCTTTCGTTTGCAGGATCTCTGGTGACACACTTCGACAGCTGCTACAACAAAACCCAACACTGTGTTCTTTTACACCAAAAGGGTGAAAACGACCTGAGCAAGACTCACAGGTCAGTCAGTCACCGTGACACAGAATTAATCCGTGTGTGTCAGGCCACCTGCCTACAGGTCCCTGGGCGACCGTGGCCCTGCGTCCTCGAGGGGCTTCTATTCTGGTTATGGAGGAACACACCCATGCCCGACAGGTGAAAATGACAGATGGAGGTGGACACATGATGCCAGCATGGCAGAGACGGATCACTAATTCCTCAGCCAAAACTACTGAGCCACTGTGTGCCAGGCACTGTTCACAGACGGGCACACAGGCGCCCCAGGAAACGAGACGCGCACAAGTCTCTCCAGTTTTTCTCAAGCTCCAACAGCCACTCCCCTTCCCAGGTCTGTCACACGCAGGTCGCACAACTATGCCATCTCTGCTTCCCAGAGGTCTGCCCAGGCAGAGAGCACGGCTGGCTGGTCCAGTCAGGAAGAAGGGCCGAGACCATCTTCTAAAACCCAAATCATGACTTTTGCTCTATTCCCTGGCTTTTGGCTGGTGTGGTCTTCATTGCTCCAGGAAATGTGTCAAATGGTGGCCTGAAACCAAGACACGTTGAGGTCCCTGTGACTGTGACCTCACTTGGAAACAAGATCTTTGCAGATGTCATGAAATGAAGGGAGTGCACATGACACCATCCTAGTTTAACTGGGCGGCCCTAAACCCGGCAATGAGTGTCCTTACAAGAGACAGTAGACAAAGTGCAGACAGAGGAGAAAGCACGCGGAGACAGAGGCAGAGGTGGGAGGGACTCGGCGACAACCCAGCCGCCTGGAGCCCCCAGGAGCTGGGAGAGGCAGGGAGGGCCGTTCCCTGGGGCCTCTGAGGGAGCTGGGCCCGGGACAGCGCACTCGGGCTTCCGGCTGCCAGGCCTGGGAGAGGAGAAATGTCTGTTCTGTTCCTGAACCACCACATTTATGGGAATTTGTTAATGGCAGCCCTTAACACACTGATACTCTCCATTTTTTTACAATTGTTTAGAAGAGCTTATGATTTCTGGGGGAAATGAGAAGCCAGTGCACAGAGTTCCCATACTCCTGGGATTCAGTTTCCCCTCAGTGATGAACATCTTACCTCAGTGTGCGTTCGTTACTGCTGATGAACCAGCACTGGTACGTCATTCTCAGCTAAGGGACAGTTGGCTCTGCCTCCCTTAGCTTTTCCCTAACGTCCTTCTTACGCCCCAGAATCCCACACTACACTTCGCTGTCCTGTCTCCTTAGGCTTCTGCATACCTTTGATCCAGCAAGTCAACATCCCAGAATCTTCTCTACGGTAACAATCACAGGTGTGTGTAAAGATTAATCCCAGTGACGTGCACTGTTAATGCCTAAAAGTATTAAGGAGCCAAAGGGCTTTTGCGTATGTGGGTTGTCTCTCTCCATATGTGCCACAGCAGGAAAATTTAAGTACTTATTAATGTGTGGAAAAATAACTATACTCATTACATGCTAATACATCTTTATGAAAAATAACTATACTTTCCAAAATGAAATAAAATCTGTGATCCTGGCATTGTTTACATTTTTGCAAATGTTTAAATACTACAGGAAGATAAACAGAAACGAGAGGGGTTCTCATACATGCATCCAACATGGTGCAAAATCACGAGTCCCACAGCCGCGGGAAAGCTCTGCGGTTCGCCTATGAGAGAGTCAGAAACGCAGCAGCACCTTGGAATTACAGTGAGTACAGGTTTGACATCACGGACCCCTAAAGGGCACCGGAAGTCCCAGGGTCAGACATGGAGGAGACATGCTGCCTATAAACAACAAACAGTGGAAACTCGGATATTACCTGATAAAAATAACAGAGGACATCACTTAATGATCCTCTATCCTTTTGGGCGGAAACTCACAACTCTTGGTAACTGAACCGAAACCACTGTCTCCCTGTGCTGGCACAGGGGTGCCCTCCTCCTGAGAGGTTCTCCCGGCTCGTCCAGTGCCCCCAAGACACCCCAGGCCTGGCCTCTGCAGGCTCCATCAAGCAACACTAAACCCGCTCGGACTCTCGCATTTCAGCAAGGTTTCTTCCCTCTGCAGCCACCTCTCTCTGTCTGCTTCCTCTTTCTATTACAGCCAGGTAAAAATGACAACTTACAGTCACATGCCATATACTAAGTGAAAGTCCCACATACTGCCTAACCTCCAACAAAATCAGCCTGGTGTTAGGTTTCCAGATTCTGTTTTTCCATAAACTACACATACTGCCCTAGAACCTGCTCTTAAACATTTCTACGTTGGTCCACATAAATGTATATCATTACTTTACACCATCAGATGCTATTCCATTATGGAGACATGCCAACATTCATTCGGTTTCCTGCTGAAGGAAATGTTAATTTTTCCAACATTCTGCTATAGAAACAATGTGGAAAGGTCTATGCACTTTTGCACACGTGTTAAGTACGATGGCACTCGCCTAGAAGTTGAACTTCGATTAAACGCTGGGAGTACTGGCAAGTTCCCTATGAGTTTGTACCGATGGCCACGGCCACCGCAGCTGGCGCACATGACGGCCACACTTCCGGAAGTGCTGTCCACAGCGCCGCTTGCCCTGTCATTCACACCCCAGCCCCCTGGATCTGGCTTCTGTCTGACCGCTCCCCGGAAATGACTCTCGCCAAAACGGCTGACACAGCCTGCAGGCATCTAAGCCCAAGGAGCTTTCTAGCGCTTTTCCCATCTCACGCGCTGACCACGCTCTCCTCCGCCGGTGGGCTCTTCCCTCTGTGACACCACCGCCGTTTGGTCCTCCCCTGGCCAAGTGTCTGTAGGTGTCATTCTTACCGAAGGCCCTGCCTTCTTACTCCACACTTCCTCCAACTGGCCTCAGCCCCGCCCATGCTGCTCCTCTAGACAGTGACTCCCAGGGCTCAGGTCACAGCCCTGCCTACTCCACTGCCCCACAGGAAAGTGCACATTCCAGATGGGCCCCCCACCCTCCCTGCAGCACCGCCCACAGCCTGCTCTCCCCTCCACTCCCGACCCCCCCACTCACAGCCACCTAATTCCTAGTCCTGTCAAGTGTCTGCTTCCAGGCTGACAACTTTGTCCATCCCCATGGCACTGCCATGCTTCAGACCAACAGCGTCTCTCACCGGTAACCATGTCAGCTTAAACACGCAGCTGGTATTTCCAAGGCAGGCCCCTCTCACCTGAAACACCCCACTGTGCTCACAAAGAAATCCCCAAGAGCAGACAGTGCTGCTCCCTCAGACCCCACGGCCGCTCTAACAGTCCTGCCTGTCTGACTGGGGCCTCGGCAGTGGAGTGGGAGAGAAGTGGCAGAGTCGCGATACATGTTGGGGATCAAACAAGACGTGTCCACATGTTGGCTACGAAAATATGGGGGTGGGGTTAGGGTTGGGTTAGAAAGAGGGATCAAGACAAGCCCCACGGTTTTAGCTCTCAAATGTGGTTGAATAATATTATTCTCTGAGATAGAAGAAACTGGGCACAACCAGCTTTGGGATGAAAAATACCAAGAGTTCCGTTTGGGGAACATTAAGTTTGAGATTATTGCCATCAGAAGTCCAAAATGTCAGGTACAAGTCTGTGACCAGAGAAATATGAGCTGGATAAGTGACGCTGACAGTCAAGCATGTAAGAGGGCAGGCAGACAACACTGAAAACTGTGAAAGTTGAGTTCACCAGGAATGAAAAAGGAGGAGACTGGATAAATGACACTCTGCTGAGATCAAGTCAACAGACGTGGATTTCCAAAGGATAACAGATAAACAGCCTGCACATCACGCCTTCTCTTCCTGCAATACACACTTGTCAGATATGGCTAAGTTATTTAAAATTTCTTAAGTTAGTCATAATTCTGGAGCTATAACAGGAAATTTTAAAAGTAGAATGTCATTTGTGACAACTCAGTCTTCATTAAAAAAAAAAATCTACATGAGTCAAAGGAGATGCTGATTTCCAGTGGAAAACCAGAGAGGAATTCTGAAAAGCTCCATTTTTTTCTCAGTTCTCTTTTGAATACGTTGCATGGTCATGGGTGACGGTTGATGAAGGAATGCCCCTTTACTGAGATAACACTTCTGCCAAAGGACGATCAAGGAGATACTGCTCATAGACCACTGGAGAGTAAAACGTTAGCAGCCACGTTAGCAGCCGTTACAGGAGATCAGCTTTTCTGAGTCCAGCGGGGGGGCTAAGATTGTGCTGAAGCCCCTAGAAAGAAACAGGAGGTGGGTGCCTCAGCTCAGGGAGGACTGATTCCTAAGGAAACCACCTGACAATGCTCTTCACGCTGGTAAGATGCTTCTCTAACCAAAATACTTTCCCACGGGGAAAACCATATCCCTTTCTTTTGCATTTCCTGTCCCAAACCACAAGCCCTGCTCCCTAAGTCTGTTCCTCTAAGACAGAAATGACCCCTGGCCACCCCCATGACCTGGGCAGAACCTGCGTCTTGCTCTGGTCCGGCCTGAGCAGACAACCCCACTTCAGCTACTCACATACCTCTCCTGTGCCACAGGACTAAGCTGACTCTGCTGATGACATTTTCCAACCAGAAGGGGCAGGGGCAGGCCTGGGTTTTCCCCAGGAGGAGGAAGTGTGACTCTTTTTATCAGTTACCAGTCACAGCAACATAGCTCTTTGTCTGAACAGAAGGAAAAATATCAGGGGTTATACCTTTTCTTTCTGGAATTTCTCATCATTTTTCTTAAAAACCAAGTGGCATACCTAATGCACATGCTCCGTGAAACCTTTCTTGAACTTTCAAAGACATGGTTCTTTACTGATTTATGAGGTGTTAGGACTGAGAGTGCGGCTTAATGACCAGGTGTTCTGATTGTTCAGAAAGGACACAGAGAGTGGAACATGGATTTACTTTCCCACACTTCATCAGTCAGAAATTAATCTCAGTTCTCTGGACCTTGTGCTCCTATATGAGTTATCATATGAAGACAAAACTGAGCAGCTCATATACTGGGCCCTCCTGTAACCCAGAGAGGGAACCTAGGCTTTGCATAGGCTGTCAGACCTTAATTCTTCTTTGTTTTCCAATATTTATTTTCTTTATTTATTTTTCTTGGTGTGAACATTTAAGTTCTACTCTCTTAGCAAATGTCAATCTTACAGTACAGTGTTCTCACCATGTTTTACACTGGATCCTAAGACCGTCTTCATTTTAAAGCTGAAAGTCTGTACCCTTTACCAGCCTCTCCCTATTTCTGCCACCCCTCTGCCCCTGGCAACCACCTTTCTGCTCTGACTCTATGAATTTGATCTTTCTTTTTTTTTTTTTTTTAAGATTTCACATATGAGTGCATGCAGTATTTGTCTTTCTCTGTCTGACTTATGTCACTTAGCATCATGCCCTCAAGGTCCATCCAGGTTGTCACAAGTGGTAAGATGTCCTTTCTATGGCTGAGTAATATTCCATTGTTATATACATACACTTGTTTATCTATTCATCTGTTGCTGAACATTTAGGTTGTTTCACTATCTGGGCTATTGTGAATAAAATTTTCTCTTCGTAAAAGAAAAGAACTATGCCGTTTTCTGTACTATTTCTATACTGTTCCTATACTGTTTTGAAAATCTTCTTACTGCTGTGATTTGTTTCTCATTAACAATGAGTTTTCAGTGATTTGTGTGGTATGTCTGGTCTGGGTGAAGGAATTTCAGAGCCTCATAAATACAGACTGTTTTCAGGGACTCAGAGAAAACTGTTTGAATGTTTGCTTCCAGGCAAACTCAGATTTGGCCATAATTATCCTTCACTTCGATGACAGCTATTCAAAAACATTTCCTTAAATATTTGAAATTCAGAAATAAAATATTTCGTGCATTAACAGGGAAGAAACGCAGTATTGATGAATGCATTGTGGTGAACACAGCGCGTCTTAAAGGAAAATGTCCTTTCGGTAGGCATGGCATGTCCTACCCCCTGTACCAAAAGCCAGCCTGCCTCTTGAGATTGGAGAAGTCTTTCACTGGAAAAGATAGCAGACAGCACCAATGGAGCAGCAGCAGGAGAAAGAAAAGTAGCAGCGTGGCTCACGTCCTGGGCATAGTCGGCCAAGAAAAGCCACAATGGCCTCAGAGAGCATCACCCACACTGTCAGGTTTCTGGGCTTCTTGCTGATGTGCCCTTTCCCTGACAAGGCACGGGAATGACATGTACTGTCCATTCGTTCCAGAAGTCGTGAGTGAGCACGGACCACGTGTCAGGGAGCAGAGATGCGATGGAAAGATACATTTCACTGGGATTTGTATTCTGGAGGGAGAGGAAGACAACACACAAACATAAACGTCTATTTTAAAAGCCAACCTGTGGAGTAGGTGAGGCAACAGCGACCAGACGGGACTTCCAGCCACGCTGCCGGCACTGGCACTGCTCCAGGACCCCAGCTAACTGGCCGGCCAGCACTGTGTCCACACCAGCCATGCAAGGAGCTGGCGGGGAAGCTGCTGGCAGGGTTGGGCGTGTCCACAACATGCTAACACTTGGGCTGACCACTCCTTTCCTTTACACACCTTTTATTTCCACCTTTGGAAACACTCCAGATTAGACATCCCTACATCTGATTCCACACAGCTACACTGTTACATTCTAACTTCCCGGAAATCAAGAAAAAAAAAGGAGGAAGAGAGGTATTTTGAGGCCTGACATGGCAGGAGGGTCTGACCTGATGAGCCTTCGTAAATCTGGCATTGGGTGCCAAGGGGAACCGAATCTAGAGAAAGGTTTGCAAACAGGTATGAATTCCTTTTCTTTCAGGCTTTCATTAGCTACGTTCGAGTTCACTGAGCTTCTCTACGTGAACCACAGGCTCATCATCACAGGACCAAGTTCGATGTCGTCTGTAGTTTGTCAACTTCCTAAGTGGCACCGAGTCCATTCCAAATCTCTGTCCCCTGAGATCATTGCTAAAAATAACCGGTAGCTTCCCAGGGAGTTTTCTTACCCTCCCACCACCCCCGCCACCCGGCATCCAGGGGTAAGGTTCCTGGCCCTGCTCAGGGCTAAGGCTTATCACGGAGGCCAGGTCTGGCTTGGAGAGACCGAACTCGCCCATCCCCCCTGCCCGGGGTCAGAGGGCCAAAGCGTGGCTGTGGATGTTCCTGGGGCGCAGAAAGGGGAGCCCCATCTGTGCGTACGCACCGGCCACACCTTCACGGGGCCACCCGGGCTTGTTTTCACCACGAACCCCTTTCAGGGACTTCAGACGTAAACTGGGGCTCAGTTTGGTCACACCTAAGTACAACCCACTTAAAATGGACCCCATCTTGCAGGATATGGGAAGGCACACAGCTACCGGCGAGCGGCTGCCAAGCAGAGCACCCCTGTGGAAAGGCGCCGGCAGGCCCACCCCAACACCCCCACCCCACCTGCTTCAGACCCCTCGGGATCCAGCTGCCCCACATCTGGCTGGAAGGAAGAATGGGGGCAACCAGAGCGCTGCCCAGCAAACCCATGCAGGGAGACCACGGGGTTCGGGGCCAGGGTGCTGGAAAGTCTCCCGTAAGTGTTTCTAAGTTGGGGTGCTGAAAGGTAAGGATGGGGCAGTTCCGATCATTTGAGTCTACTATTACTGAAATGGTAATCATCGTTTTGCTCATGACAAACGCTGTGAAACTGCTGCTGCTTTACTGTGAGTTCAGTAAACTCATCCAAAGGGACCTCGGGATTCAGCCCCGCTCCCGCCTCCAGCCCCTCCCCTCCTCCTCTTGCCAGCTGTGACCGAGGTCAGCTGCTGTCCAGGGAGAGACGAGGTCTGGCCCGTTTCCCCACTTTCTCCTGGAGGCCTTGATGAGTGCTTGTGTCAGACCTCAGCTGGCAGCACGTGGCCGGCCCGCCCTCCGCCCGCCCTCTCCTCACTCCCACAGGGATGACACACACGGGGTTCCCCTGCTACTGCCTTGTCCTGGTGCGCTCTCTGATTTTTCTGGGGTAATCAGAGAGAAGGACCTCAGTATGTGTCCACTGAGCTCCCTTTCCTGCCATGCACGTTTACAGTGGACACGCCAGTGCCGTGTGTGCAGAGCCTGGAGCTGATGACAGTGAAAACGCATTCTTCAGACATTGCTCAGTCTCCTTCGTGCGCGCTCAACACGGGCTCGGTCCCCACGTCCACATGGCTCCTGCTCTTCCCCACAGAAGCTGTCACTGCAGCAAGTCCTCTGTCCCACTCACTTCCACACGTCTCGCGCAGCGCTCATGTGAGGGGTCCCAGGGCCCGGGTCTCGCTGAGCCCCAAGGGAGAACAGCATCGTACAGCTACTTAATCTGCGAGGGACCCGAGGCCCCCAGCCAGACACTGACCAGACATAGGCAGGACGTGGATCTGAACCAACGCGGGGCGTCTTACGTCCTCGGCCCTCAGCCCCTTTGATGGGCAGCTGGGGAGCAAGGCTACCTCTGCTCTTCATGAGCTCCTTTCAGGGCTGCAAGAGCTCAGTCTGTGACCTGACTTGCGGGACGGGAGGGATGCCAGCCTAAGTACCGTGGTGGCCACTCTGCCTGCCCCGCCTGTGCACGGGTTACAGTAGCGCCCGTTCTGGTTACACCTGCTCTTTCTCGCTTTAGGCATCTCAGGTGGGGGAGGAAGAGGCCACAGGGATGCTGAGCTCCCCTCTGTGCCCAGAAGGCCTGCAGCTGGCTGTCTTCTACCCACGAAAGGGGACAGTGTGGACATTCATTTGGCTGAACCCCTCACTTCCCATCATGGCTGTCCATGTGTTCAAAACAAAAATAAAAGACAAAGACTTATATCTGTTGATGTACATCTCTGGCCCTTCTTGCCGGGAAGACGCGTCTCCACGCACTTGCATCTGAGCTCACACCACATCACTGGCGACTGAGCAGAACGTACACAGCCCGCTCTGAGCAAGTACTAAAGAGGTGATTGGTGTTTTTCTAATGTACAGGCCCAAGGTTTCCATCTTATCCAGCTTTTCATATATGAAGATTTGTTTCTATGAACTGTTGCAAAGATGAAAATACACTTTCCGATTGAAAAATAGCTGCTCCTGGCAAACACTGTAAACGGAGGACTGCGCTACCTTTTCTACCGATGTCGCCTGTTTTTGGAAAACACCGGCGATCTCTGCTTTAAGAATGTGCACCTCATAATTATCACCGCCTTTCAGTATTGGCTATGTCCCTTGCCTGGTGGCAGGGACCAGCAAGACTCAGGTCTGTCCTCAAAGAACCTGTGCCTCAGAACAAAAGCAGGTTTCATTTGGAGGTAGTCAGAAGACGACTGCTAGTGCAAAGGAAGAAGGGCCTGGGGTGGGGCTACCACAGCGTGAAGGGGTGCAGAGCTGGCCTGGGAAGGTCCTCCCTCTCTGCACGTGGCGTCAAAGTTGGGTAAAAGTGATGCAGCAAGTGCCCGTTGAGTGCAACAGAATGCACGCACAGCAACCAACAGAGCCCCCGGAGATTAAATGAGAAAAGGAAGGCGGCCTTGCACTGTACAGAGGGGGAGACATCAAGTAACCACAGTGACAGAGGGCACGGCCAGCACGACAGCAGTGGCACGAGGCCCAAAGGCGGCCTGCATGCAGGGGGCATGGCCTGGGCTCAGCAGGCTGGGAGGGCCGCCAGCGCAAAGGTGCTCTAGTGGGTTTTCATGAACAGGAATTTTCCGTGTGGTCAGGGAAATGGGGAAAAGGGACAGTGAGGAAGGGGAGAGGAAACAGGAGGAGATACTGTGCAAAGACAGGTAACTTGTACTGAGGTGTAGACGCCAGATGTCACCATGAGACGGGGTGGAGACTGACTTCAGACAAATAAAGCACATTTCACTCTCTTATTTAACAAACTATAATACAAATTCCTTAGTCTGCCCACAGGCCCTGACAGTTTCTACAAGCTCGTCTCCTGTCCCTCTGGTCTCCAGCTATCGGTCTGTCTGTCTTCCAGCATGGACCTCTCGCCTCCTGGACTGCTCAGTCCCCAGCTTTCGGGTCTCAGCTTCAGTGCTCAGAAGTCTTTCATTAGCACGGTGACACAGAAGCCCTCTGGCCCCAACCCACTGCCCGAGACGCCTCTGTCCCATCTCCCTGTCTGACGATATCATAGTACTGATGAAACCTAAAAGTTTGTTTGCTTTGTATGATCCTCTCCTCCAACAATACAATAGGCTCCATGGAAAAAGAGGCCCTATCTGTCTCCGAGACACTGCTCTGTCTCCAGCAGCCAGAAGACATGACAATCCTCTGTTGGAAACTGAGTGAATAATTGTCATGAGAGGACGCCGAGGAGTGTTCATGGTCAGGAGAAATGAGATGAGTTTAAAGGGTTTTGCAGAGAGAAAACTTAACAGCTGAGTTGAAGAAGCTGTAATAGTCCACGAGGAAGTGCATTACAAAAGGCCCTTAAGAAAGCACCTTAAGTAGTAAGCATGACTGTGAATATATTCACGGTGACTATATTCATTGTGAAATCCTGGAAAGGTCAGACCAATGAGCTCAAAATTCCATCTGCAAAGCACTAAGCACATGCTGTGCTCTGGGAGGGCAGGGCAGTGTCCATCGCAAGGGGAGTAACTGCCTGTATGTGGAAAAGGCAAGGACTTCCCTCTTTCACTTCCCTGCAAAGCACATGCACGCTGCATCTCTGAAAGCTTGAGCAACATGTCCGGCTCAAAATGGGCACTTAACCAGCGTCACTCTTCTTTTCCTTTGTGCAGGGGTGTGGGTTAGTCACCAAACACTGCAGGAGTGAAAGAAAAAGGGCGGGAGAGAACTGCTCAAGGGTTACTGAGCTTTGGTGTCAGGCCTGGTTTTGAACTCTGGCTGCACCATTTAGCAACTCTCTGTTCTTGGGAAAATTACTTAAACTCTGATTGACAGTTTCCTCATGTGCAAAGTAGGGGTAACACCACTTCGGTCACAGATGGTTGTTCAAAGTCCTGAGCTGTTGCATGCAAAGTACTTGACACAGTGCTAAGCACATAATACACACTCGGTCGTAAAAATAAAGCTTTTCCCATTTCTTTAAAAGGCCATATTCACTAATTATTAGAGAAATGCAAATCAAAACCACAATGAGCCACTATCAAAAAAAAGAAAATAGGAAATACTGGCAAAGATGTAGAAAAATCAAACCCGCGCACACTGCTAGTGGGATTGTAAAATGGTGCAGCCGCTACGAAAAACACTATGGAGGCCTCAAAAGACTAAAACGAGAGCTGCCACATGATCCAGAGATCCCACTTCTGGGTGTTTATCCAAAAGAATTTAAAGCAGGATCTCAAAAAGGTATTTCCACATCCTTGGTCATCAGCTTTATTCCCAGTAGCCAAGAGGTGGAAACAGCCGAACATCCACTGATCCATGAATATATAAAGAAAATGTGGTACATAAAATACATACAACAGAATATTCAGCTTTAGAAAAGGAAATTCTATCACACGCTACAACATGTGGACACTGTGCTGAGTTAAAAAGCCAGTCACAAAAGGAACAAATAGCGTATGTTTCCCCTTACATGAGATAACAAGAGTAGTCAAAGTCATGGAAACAGAAAGTAGAAGGTAGTTGCCAGGGACCGGGGGGCGGGTGAAATGGGGAGCTGTTTGACATGTACAGGGTTTCGGGTTTGCAAGAAGGAAAGGTTCTAAAGACCCATTCCACAGCAGCGTGAATACAGTTAACATTACTGTACACTTCCAACAGTTAAGAGGGCACTTTTATGTGTTTGGAAATTAAGAAAACAAAACTGTAACTGGGCACACTAAAAACAGTGTGCCCGCAAGGGTGTCTGCAGATACATCCAATGCCAGCACAGAGAAAGGGAGGAGAAAGGCGAAGAAAGGAGAGAGCGCTGGCAGCTCCTCAAGTCTGTCTGGGAGTTCCTCAGGTCCGGGGGAGAGGAAAGGCTGTGTAACAGGAAAGGCTGGTCAGAGCACCCCTCCTCCTCAGTTTTGGGGCTACTCAAAAGAGGGAACAGGGAACCACCCATCGCTGATCAGCAAGTGGCTGTGAACCTATCTGTACCGATGCTTTGCCTCAGAACTGGAAATGACGTGTCGAGTAAGAAGGAAACAAAACTGAAAAGGAGGGAAGGAAGAAGGCCCGGGAGAAAAAGCCTATACAGTCTAGAGGCAAGATGATGAGTCGAAATCCTCTTTCCACTACTTGATTATGCTCCCCGGGAATGACTTCATTCTTCAGTAAAAATGGGGGTGGTCATGCTTTTCTACCAGGGGTGTTGTGAGAGTTGACCCCCCAACATACTGTGTTTGGAACCTTCTTTTACCCCATCCCATGAAACACAATGCACATTGTGATTTTTACAGGTAAGCAAGCTCTAGCTCATAACCGCAACAGGGAAAAACAATACATAATTTCAACATGCTTATTCACAGGGCTAATCATTTATTATTCTGATGTCTCGTTAGTCTTGTCCACAGATGTCAATATGAATTCAGTCCATCCCAGTGTGCAGTAATTCTTATATTTGAAGTGAAAATGTGACAACTTACTCCTGTGCCTTGTAAGTAATAAATCAGAGGTTCTTACTTCAAACAAGGAAATAGTTTTACGGGCAAATGATTGTATTGAACTGTGGCTCAAGAATGTGATTCTATTCACTATTCTCCCTTTCTCTGAAGATAATCTTAAATACTTACAGAAGTTAATAACCAGATTCTTTCTACTTCCAAAGAGAAAGGAGGAAATTCCACCATGTAAGACGGGGGATGGAAGAACTTTTACACAATTAAGTTAATACCCTGGATTTTTTTTTCCCCAAAGGGGAATAATGGAATCTTTTCTTTGGGATTTTTAATAAAAGGCCTTCCATATCCTAAATATGATGGTAAGAAGGTCCATCGGAATGTCTCTGGAGACATAGTTCACAATATTATATTTAGAGTAAACATTTCCCCAAATTTTGTTTCATTCATGATCTGCCATGTTTTGATTTTCTGTGTATGTTGCAGCTTCAACAACAAAATACATTCAGTTGCTATGCTGCTATTGTCTAAGGGATTAGGATAAACAAGAAAAAACAGAAGAAAAATCTAAATAGAACTTAATGAACATTGACGAGGTACGATCAAAAAATACACTGAATGTTTACATAAAAATTTATTACAGTAAGACACATTGACATTAATCCCCCTCAAAGTACTCCCCCTCGCTTTGAACACTCTTGCCCAATCATTCTTGCCCCTTTCTGAAGCAGCTCTGGAAGTCCTCTTTCGTGAGTGTCTTTAATTGTGCTGTCGTGGCTGCCTCGATGTCCTGAATCATTTTGACTTTGGGGAAGAGCCAGACGTCACACAGTACCAGACCCAGTGAATAAGATGGATGAGGACACACCGTAATGTTTTTATTTTACAGAAACTGCCTTATACTAGAAGCGATGTGTGACATGGAGCATTGTCATGATGGAGGAAGAAGTAAAGACACTCACAAAAGAGGACTTCCAGAACTGCTTCAGAGAGCAGCTAGAACGATGGGATAAGTGTGTTCGAAGCAAGGGGGATTAATGGCAATGTGTGTTTTACCGTAATAAATTTTTAAAAATTTAAACGTTCACCTTAATTTTTTATCACTCCTCATATAATCATGGACTTGTCTATAGACAACCTTCCTTATGGTTTCTTCTTTTATATTGATAATCCTTTTTTTACTTTACTGCTGGAATTGTAAAAAAAAAAAAATGTGATTAAATATTTTGGGTCTATATGTGCTTTTATTTTTATATGAAAGTTCACTCAATACCTACAATGTGGCAGGAGGAAGCACACCTCCTCTCAAGGGCATGCACTTAATCTTAAGGAGCTCGTTACAGAAAGCTAGACATACTCGTGTTACAATCGTGACAGTAAACACGGGCAGGAAAGTACAGCTCTACCCCAGCACTTACCGTGTTTCCCTGAAAATAAGACCAGATCTTACAATAATTTTTGCTCCATTAGGGCTTTTTTTCAGGGGATGTCTTATTTTTTCGTGTATAACAATCTACATTTATTCAATTACAGTCATGTCGTCTTCTTATAGAACATCGTCATAACATACTAAATGCGTCCATCTGGCTGAGATCTTAACTGGGGCTTATTTTCGGGGTAGGTCATATTTTCAGGGAAACACGGCACTACTGTCAGGAGCTCCTGGTGAACCAACACCAGCTCCTTTTGCAGTGTTTCCTTAATTCTAACAGTGATGACATTGTTCCACTGGCGTCCACTTCGCTCATCTACTCTTGAGTCCTATCAGTGTGACCTTTTCCACTTAGAGATCTCTTTGAACTTGCTCTAAAACATACCCTTCTTCTGTACAGACAGTAAGGAGACAGGAGTTTGCATGTATATAGGGGCAAAAGGTTAAGATAAGGAAATAAAAGGCTTTCAGGAAAGTAGAAATTGCTAGGAAAATCCCCAGAGCGTTTTTAGGACAACGGTAAACAATCTTTGTGCATCATGCAAGCTGACTGTTAGCTGTCACAGAACAAATCCTTGAAGACAAGGAACTTGCACCTATATGGAACTAAACAACACACATTTTGTCATGCTTCCTCGTTTCTCTATATAAATGTAGAGTGAGTCATGGCGACGGTTCTTCAGTTTGGTGGACAGAAGAAAGAAGCCGCTGCAGCAGAGGCTGAGGTCAGAAAGGAGGCGAGGCATTAGGAGCATAGTCTTAAGGAAGCCAAGGAAAGGGGGCTTGCTGGTGATGCGCAAGAGCCCGGAAGAGTTACTAGAGCAGGGCCTCAGGTGACGGACGAGTGCCCTGAGCAGGGGACCCTGTGTGAGAGGCTCAGCTGCACATTCTCCAGGAAAGGGGGGGGGCACTGCATCACCAGTGACTCACTCCTCCTCTGAGCCAATGCCCCTGAGCCATGGCCACTGCACAGGGAGCTGTTGCCAACACTCAGGCTTTAAAGGGCCAGGCACAGAGAACAGGAGCAGAGGGAAACAACACGAGCAAACTTGGGGTGTGGCCAGACCTCCAAGAGTAATGCCGGAAAGGAAGGCCAAAGACTTCAATGAGTTTAGCCTTGGGGGGGGACAATGCAGGTCAGAGATAATTAAGACAAAGGGGCCCCTTATCCTCAGGGGCCGGCTAATGTCTAGCAGGTGACACCTGCACAACTTCCTCTGACTTCTTTCCCATCAAGAAGACCTTGGATGTGACGATAGCACAAGCACATGTGAGAAAGAGACAGAGCCCACCTGATCCCTGCGTCCAGCTACTGCCTGTGTCCCAGTGAACGGCTTCCCACAGCACCGATGCCTGAGGCGGGGCTGTCCTGACGTAACTTTGGAAAAGCTGCAGGGGACGACGGGAGAACAGACCAAGTGGAGTCAAGAACAAACAAGAGACCCACCCCTTCCTGGAGACCACATTCCAGCGCCGTGGCTGTGACCCCCAGGGGTCCTCTCGTCACTGGTGACCCTGGAACGGTGGATGGCTTCCCGCCAAAGCTGGCGACTGAACACGTGCATTTTCCTGTCTTCCCAAATCCCCTGAAATGTCAATACATCCACACAGGGTGTAGCCCATTCAGAAGGGGGCTGCTAAGCTTCCAGGGGAGCCGTGGGGAGTTTCTGGGTACGCTGGTGCTGAAATGGAACACAAGCCCAGGGCCACAAGGGAGGGCATGGAAAACAGTTTTCCCAGCAGAATTCAGCAAAACAAGCAGAGGAGGCTAGAAGGACCGTGCCTGGGCCAGGTCACTCATAAGGGCAGAGCCGGCCTGTGCCACCTGCGATGGCACCGATGTGGCCACGCTGCGTACAGGAGGCTTTTCAGAGGAGACTCCACCGTGGGCGTCAGGTACAGAGAAGCAGGGCCTTGTCACAGCAGAGGTCAGCTGCCTCCATCTGCCACACAGCTCCTGGAGTCACAGCTGGCTGGACCCAAACGTGTTTCAACCTGGCAAACAAGAATTCGGACTCTCCCAGCTGCCAGCACTGTCCAAGTTGGGGTCTTGCCTACAAATGTGACCAAACCACCAGAGGGTGGAAAGAAAACCACCGAACTCAATAAGCAGAACTGATTCCTGAGCAAACACAATATATGACACAAAACAAACCACTAAAATACATGTATTGGTATCTTCAGGGAGATTCTAGGGGGTTCTGGGACTATTTAAAATGAAATGCAGATGCTACTGAACATTTCGGAAGGTGTCCCAGGCCCATCAGATCTTGACGGTAGGAGGAAGGAAAGAGGAAGCAGAAATCAGTCCATGCCAGTGTGAACTTGTGAAGCACAAGTCATGAGTCAGCCACATCCCTTTCTGTCTCAAGGCCACCAGACCAGTACTCGGGGAACGCCAGTGACATGGTGTGTCTGTCTGGAGTCTAGCAAGCCATCAAATAAATGGTTTCCTGATACGATACCCTGAAAACAGCAACTGACAGAAGTTTGTATCACCTATCATCTCTACTGTAATTATTTTTTCCTCTAGACTGCGAGCTTGATGGCAGGAATCATTTTCTGTATTGCACGCAGTCTATCCCCATTGTCTAGGAGACATTTAGCAAATGGTAGATTCTCAATAAATATCTATTGGGTGATAATTGAATTTCATAGTCATTAACACAAAGCCTTGTTCACATGTATGTGGTATAAGGGTAGCAGCTAGCTCCCCAGTTCTTTGGGGGTGATGGGGATGTTAGCTGCTTTGTGCGGTCGGCATTGTGACACGGCTGACAAGAGAGCTAGATGGAAGGCTATGGGGGGGGGGCAAACAGTGAGGGACACAGAAGGGCCGTGGCAGGTCCCACGTGCTCTTTTTACAGGTGACTTTTAACTCTAACCCTGTTTCCTTGCCCAAATCTGCGTGTGTTTCAGTGGCAGAAATAGGCCAGGCCATAAAGGTAATGCTGCTTCTGCCTGGTCCTAGGGACGGGATACCTATGTGTACAGCTCCCACTAGGGTCTGGTAACATCCAGCGTGAGCTCCAGACAAGAAGGAACAAGCCTTCAGATAGTTCTGGCCTCAGCCTCCAAATCTCCCCCACTTTGTGGGGAACAGACGAGCCAGCCTGGTGTGTGGCCTTTTCAAGTCCCTGCCCCACAGACCCAGTGGGCATAACCACACCATTGTCACGCAGCCATCAGTTACTGGAAAAACAAGGAAATGCACGTGCAGTTGTGACATATGTACTCAATGGGACATCATACTGCCACAAGCAGCAGCTGTCCTCCTGAAATAGAAATAAATGTTTGTTATTCATCTACTCGTTCAAGAACCATTTTTGAGTCCGCAGCGTGCTGGGGGCTGTTCTCAGGACACAAAACTGAGCAAAACGATCCCTACCCGAAGTCACCTGCCTGGCGTGCGTATCGTGGTGTCACCCACTGTTGAGCCCTCAGTCGTCTTGGTCTGCACCACTGATGCCCAGAATTCTGCCTTCAGCTCTGATGTCTGCCTTGAGCTGCAGACCTGTACACATAAGTGCCTCCCTGCTCTGGGGACCGCAGAACCCGCGGCACCCACGACGGCCAGTTACGGCGCTACTTCCTGCACGCTGTCCTGGGCCGGCATCCTGGGGCTCACTGAGATCCCTCTTTCCGTGCCTGTCACACAGGGACTCAGCTTCCGCTCCCAGCACAAGAACGCAGGATATGGTGAGGCCGAAAAGCAACACCAACGGCATCATGGATAGGGGGTCCATACCATTATATTCTCGCTGGCGGCTGGGTTGGAGACACAGGAAGCAGGAGCCACACGATCCACAATCCGCCACCAGCTTCTCCGACAACCAACCAACCAACCAACCAACCCTGCTAGCTGCAATCCACGCTTCTCTGCCAATCAACAACCAACCCCCTAGCGTAGCCACGGCAGTTATATCAATGGCCAATGGCTAACCGGTAACAGCTGATGGCCACCCAGCCACAGCGGATGGCCATCTGATTACAGCTGGTGGCCATCTAATAACCGAGTCAGCACCTTTCCATGTGAGGCCGAGAGCCTGGAAACTGCTCTTTGGGACTCTGTCCCCACAGTGCCTCCCACCACTGAACAGCTCGACCTCCAGCCACAGAGACCACTCAGCTACATCTGTGTCACCTGAACCCACCCCTTTTCACACCCCACGGCCACTGCCTGGTTTTTATCATCATCACTGCTGCCCTGGGATCCTTGGTCTTCTGGCCACTACAATGCCTCAAATTCACACTACACAGTGTAGTTAGTTTTTCATAACATGCAACCATGACGGCTACCTTCTTATAGAAAACCTTCACTCACACTCCCCAAAGGCCAAATTCGCATCAGTGGCATGTAAATGGAGGGAGTTACAGAACACAAACCCACCTATGAAAGTTTACATACACGTATCCATGTGTTTATGTACAGACGGAAAGATGCCGGCTGTTCCACAACGTGGCAACAGTTGTAATCTCAGAATGAGGAGCGGTCAGTGATTTTTCACTTTCTTCCTTGTAACTTTGTGTATTATTATAATACATACAATGTTGGGGTCCTTTTCAAAACATGAACATGTACTTTTACAGAAACAATAAAACACGAAACAGGTTAATTCAGAGGGTGTTCCTTATCCGCCTTGGTCTCCTGGAGCTTGCCCTGGCGCCTGCCTCACCTCGCGCCTTCTCCCAGCACCAGCACACCCAGTGTCCTCTGCCCGGAAGACACCTGTCAGGGTTCAGGTCAGGCAGGACCACGCTCCAGGCACCACGACCAGCCACGCTGCACGGCCTCTCAGCCTCGGCCTCGTCCTTGCTGGCAAGCCTGCACCCCATAAGCCAGCATCCCTCCGTGAGCACAGGAGGGCAAGAGCCGGGGGACTTCTGCTGTGCCCTCAGCGGCAAGTCACTAAGTGTGTCCTGCCTAAGACGCTCAGCACTTGTGCAGCACCGCACTTTTCAGTTATTTGGTGAGGGTCACAGTCTACTTTGTAGTCTGTAACATATTTCCTGAGCTAAATGTCTGCCAGGGCAGTGGTGTTCGAGCTAGTCAGTAAGGATAGTGATGAGAAGAGCTGCAGTGCTTGCCAGCCTGGGAGGGAGAGAGGGAGGGGAGAGAGAGAGAAGACATAAGGTTGTGTCTGAGGACAGGGAATAAACCAGTTTGGCAACAGTAAAGAACTTACATTCAAAATATCAGGGTGTCAAGTTTATAAAAGGGGGTCTCAGAAGGACTGTGGACAGATTTCAGCCATATGCAAAAGAATGCAGACTCCACTGAGCCAGCAGGATGAGGGAGGAAAACACACTTGGCTTTGGTCATTAAAGAGTCCCAACCTCATTCTTCAAACAGAAAATTCAATTTGGTGATGAGAGACGGGAAATAAGCAGCTGGGAACGGCCTCTGCTATCTCCATGAGGCTACGAGTACGCGTCTATCATACTGTTTGGCTTTGCTCTGTCAGGGTCTGGTTCCGTCCGATAAAAGAGGTACTGTTATGATTTCTCTTCACTCTGCAGATGAACCCAACCAACGTGCCAGGGTCACCCACAGGCAAGGGTGGACGCCAGGACTGGAGCTCGGAATGGCATCTCTGCGCTGCGCCCAACAGCTGCAGGCAGGGCAGCGCCAGGTCAGCCTGGGGTTTGTGACACGTAGGTCTGGAGCTAGGCTCGGGGAGGGACTGGACAGACGGCAAGCGTCCAGGATCTTTCTGCACCAGGATATACTGTGCTTTGCAATTTTCTTATGTTTCATTATCAGTATGAAATGTGAGAGGAGTCGCTAAACAAAATGAGTTGTTTTGGTCTAGAAAAGCGAAACTTACAACCAGGACCAGGCTGCTGTCTTGGAATTTTAAAAACACATCAAGGAGGCATGAACCAGCCTCACTGGTTCATCAGCACGACGTGCTCACGTCTGTCTCACTTTCCCAGGGCTGGGCACACGCTGCTTCCTCCACTGCCATCCTCCCTCAGGGAGCTCACGGAGCGCCCCACCCAGCAACCCGAAAGGTGCTGTGTCAAGGTCAGCACACGGAACAGAGCTGGTGCGTGTATGTGTGTGTGTGGTGGGGACGGCGTGTCCTGTACAGACACATTGAGCTGAAACACTGTCTTTTTCACACTTTGTAATCACAGGAAACATTTTCAGTTATTATAATTTCTCTTTTTAATATATATATTTTATATATAATCTCTTCCAATTATAGTGTTACTACATGTTTCCTTAACAGAATTTCTGACTCAAGAAATACCTGTAGTTGTATAAAATTAGATGGCATGGAAAGTCATTCAATTTAGGAACTGAAAAGCGACGGACCTGAGTTGGAAGTATCGCTGTCCTGAAACACAGCTACGTGACTGTCACTAGAGGGCGCTGAGCACACAATCTGTTTTCTGACGAGTGCAGCTCACTGGCTCACCACATGCCAAGGGTCGGCTGCAGCCCACTGCGCTCCCTGGGCTTCCAAACAAACCAGCACCATTACTTTTCCTAGAAAATGAAAGTGACTGAAAGCATTAGCTCTCATGCTTTTCACAGCATTTGGGGCAAAGAGACGCCTTTGTCTCCGTGGCGCCACTGTCAGAATGACACATGCACTTGTCTGAATGGCTCCGACACAGCTCACACTCCCTGCAAAGGCCCAGGGTGGACGGACGGATGGAAGAGGACAGCCAGGGACACGGTGCAGGGAGGTGTCAGCAGTGTCTCAGGAAGGGTAAGGGCTGGCAGCACTGTAACCTCGGCAACAGGGTCTGCTCCACCTTGAAATCTGTGTTGTTCCTATGCCTGAACTGCTCATAAGCACCCCTCTTGGGGTGGATACATTCTTTGAAAACAAGGGAAGTCTGTCTTGCGACGCCGCCATTTACAAGCCACTGGACTTGGACTGAAGCTGTTTTAGAAAAGATGAGCGTTAGAAGACAGTAAGTATTCACCAGGTCTTGCAGCTGAGGAATTCTGAACAAACATAAAAGACAATTCTAGGCCTCCAAAAAGTAACTGCATTGAATGAACCTTGTAAATAAGAGTGGAAAACATATTAACATCACACGTATTTTTTCACAATTCGGATTCCTAGGGAAGTCATAAAACATAATAAAAATAAGCGACCCAGGCATTCCTTTCTACTTCCCAGGCAGGAGCCAGTGAACACAAGCCCCATGTCCCTTGGGTCCCGGCCTGGAGAGCGCAGAAGTTGGCACTCACAGGGAGGGCTTGCCAGACTCCTGCCTGACCCCTGTGGCACTCAGGCTGGAGGACACCCCCCGCGGGTGAGCAGCCTCAGCTCGGGGAAGCTCTGGAAGACACCTACTGTGTTTCCCCGAAAATAAGACCTAGCCAGACCATCAACTCTAATGCGTCTTTTGGGGGAAAAATTAATACAAGACCCAGTCTTATATTAAAATAAGGTTGGGTCTTATATTAATTTTTGCTGCAAAAGATGCATTAGAGCTGATGGTCCAGCTAGGTCTTATTTTCGGGGAAACACGGTAGCATGTTCTAATTTGAAACTGGGAACCTCCTCAAGCTAGGAATTTGCACATATATCACTGCGATCCCTTTGGAAGTTTAACTATCTCATGGAACCCCTGTGACTTTGAGGGCACTGAGGCACAGTTTGGGAAATGTGATGGCCCAGAAAATCAGCTATGGAAGTGAACCATCAGAAAGCTGAGTCAAGTGCAACTCTTCCATTTTCTCATATGTGCTCAGTTCGGGGTGGGGCTCTGCATGGGGAGGGGCTGCTCTGGAGGGAGACCTAAGAGGAAGTAGGAGGCAAGAGCCAAGACCACAGTGCAGGGGACCTGCCCCTCCCACCATCGGCCCTGCCCCTCCCAGAACAGTCTGTCATTCACAGGGCTATTTTCACAATACAGTTAGTTGCCTCCCACCAAGAAAAACATACTTTTCATTCACATAATCCTTCCCTATAAGAAACAACCTGATGTAGAAAGAGAGCTAGACTTATAGGTAACTAGACTGGGCCCGTCTCTACCACACACCAAGTAACCTGGGGCAGGTAACTGTTTCCAGGCTTTAGTTCTGAAGATGATCCCTAATAATAACAGCATAAAACATTTGAACAAAACAAAGTTCATCCAACTCAAAGTACGTAAGAATCACCTGAAGGCCATGATGAAAACGTGTGTCCCGCTCCACTCCCCGACATTCTAACACAGCAGGTCTGGGGTGGGTCACGAACCCGCCCCTTTAGCAAGCTCCCTCCCACCCCCACCTCTGGGTGACACACTGCAGGTGGATCACCAGTTGGGAAACACTAGTAAAAGACGTATTTAAAATGCTTGCAGACATGGAATTTCAGCCCCTCAAAGGTGGGCAGGCCTGGCATTGTCGCCATGGCACAGATGAAGACACAGACAACGGACAGCAGAGGCAGTGCCCGGGCTCCACATAGACGCCTGTAAGGGTGAGAGACTGCATTTATCTTAAAATGCACAGAAATACGTTCATGTCCACCCACTAAACTGTACATTCCTTGAGGAAGGCAAGTCTTACTGGTTTTCATATCTCTGGGCCTTAACAAAGCATAAATGTTTAACAAAAAGACCAATTTTTGAATATTTTGAATATATGGAAATATCTCATATTACAAACAAAGCACTTTGAAACAGCTGTAGTTTTTCTCAGTCAACAAAAGTCCTGCCAAAAACCCTTCAGCTACAGTTTTCACAAAGCAGAAACCTTCCTTTGTTTCCTAATAGCTGTGCTAAAAGTAACTTTCTCACGGTGGAGGAAGGGTCATGAGGCCCGGTCCACCCTGGAATGGAATGCCACTCCCTGCTTCGTCTTTGGGAGAATCAGACCCTGGCCAGGCCTGGCAGCGTCACTTCCAGATAACTGACCTTAGTTCTGACTCAGAAAGTTGACTCCTAGAGGTCAGACAGGGCCCTTATTCACATGGGACCAGTTTCTTAACTTGTTTTTTGCACAGGGGAGAGGCAGTCGTGAAAACCTTGAAATAAAAGGCGATTCATGTGAACTCAGAAGGCAATGTTAATGGACATGTGTGAGTAAAAGAAGATTTTAAAACTATTTTGCAAAACCAAGTATTTTATTTTCCCCTTATAAAATATCTTCTGCTGGGAATGGTTTGACTCAGGTACGGCCTGGCTTCAAGGGGCTTACCTAATAAACCAAGAGATGACAGAGATTTTTGACGCTCACCAAGACCCAAATACACAGTTTATGCAGCAGCAGCTTGTCCAAGGCCGTTCTTTTCATTCTGCATCAGCAGGGGGACATTTGGGAAAAGCCTGTATTCCCGTCAAAGGTAAACACAAGTTAAAATGAAAAGAAATTCAGTCCGGAAATGTGGATAACGACAGCACTTGTTACAGAGAAAACTGCGCAAGTTAATGTTATCCGCTGACACAAGTTGTCACATTTCATCCCTGAGCCTCAGTGCCCACATTGCTAACTGTCAGGGTTGTGGTCTCTTCTCACAGACCTGATGGCAGCAGGCGTGTTGAAGCGTAGACACAGAGCCCCTCCCCACCTGCTTCCAGGGTGGAGACAATGCCTGGCCACCATGTTCACAGGGGTTTCTGACGGTACAATGTCTGCAGCCACAACAGCACACACCGAGTCCCCAAGCACTTTCCTGGCCAAACCAGTTTAGAAACTTTTGTGGCACTTGCTCGTAGGACAGGTGCCTCTTTTGCAATACGCACTGAGGAAGGATTGTACCCTGCGTGGCATTTCTATGCCACAGGCGGAGAACAAAGGAACATCAGCTGGTAAGATGTTTTATCAGGCTCTTGTCAAGGCAAATTACAGTGTTCCCCCAAAGGCCTGCTCTTCTCTCAGGTAAACAAAAGCACTGCACACACTTCACAACCGGGCGAACCAAGCGCTGGAGAATTTAAATCACCTCCTGGACGTCACCTCACCAGGAGTAAGAAAACAAACTGCCATGGGGCCCGCACACCAAAACCAGCTGCAGTCAGCATGCTTCCTGAACCGAGGGTCTGTGGCAGACACCATGGGAAGTGACATCAGTGTCAATCAAAGAAAACTTTCCTCAAACTCTGGAATGCATCTATGTGCCTGTATTTGGATATGGATGCTGCAAACATTTTGATAATGCATAGAACTGTCCTGTTCCCCAAGCCCAGGACAGGTAATTAGCAATCTCGATTCTGCAGCAAACTTCATGCCCCTTTCCCTTCCATGACTTTTGGATTTGGAATTTCCAGAAAACAAAATGAGATGAATGTCGTACAAGGATAAAAGATTTGAAATCAGGACTGTCTGAAATACCTGGTTGCTGTTTTTGTCAATATAACATCGGGGCTGGACAGGAAAGGTGATGATGAACGTGCCACAGGACAGTCGGGGCGAGAGCGGGTGGCAAAAGCCTGGCCTGTCCATGCCCCTGCTAGGGGGTGACTTTAGTGACAGCCCGCCTGGCTGCTCCAAACCACCGAGGACACAGACCAATGCTGGGAGTTACAGGAGCAGCTGAACTAATCAATTTGGAAGGGCGCTTTCAGACTGAAATGCTATATTCTGAGTTTCTGAAAGAATTACACGTTGTGGCCAACCAAAGACCTTGGGAAAAAAAATAGAGATATTAAACCTTCTGACATTCTCCTACTGACAGGGTTTTAAAGTCACTAAAATGTCTGCAGCATGTGATGTAAGAAAAATTTAATGGTGAAAACTGTCTTATACAATATGGGGTTGTGATTTTCATTAAATAAAAAATCAAATAATATTAAATAAATAATAAAAGTAGTTTTAGAAAATTTGTAAGTAACTTAAAAAAGAAAATATAAAGATTCAGTTTACTGAACAGCAAAAACAAAGCCCAAACCACCCTGACACAAATAATGACTTTAAAAATCTTATTTTCATGATAACATTTTGCATTTTGATGTATTTTTTTCCTCTTTTCTAAATGTGTTTGGGACATTTTTTATATATATACAGAATTAAAGTCCTACTATATATGTGTTTTGCCGTCTGAGTGCATTTATCATATTTGATTTAACTATTCCTCTGTTGCCAGACAAATATTTTCGTTTTTACAAATATAAGTAACATTTCCATGAGGAATGAAGGAGAGCCTGCCCCCTCACCCCTGCCCTCCACCTAGCCTCCCACCCACCTCATTTCTAAGTTTTCATTTGGATTGCTTGGTTTCTGCTCTAGTGCAGCTGGCCATTAAGCTCTGTCTTATTTACATAATCATCAGGTTGATTTTCCCAAAACTATATGAGAAATGTAATTTTTAAAGCTTTTCCTTTTCAATTTTTTTCTAGCTGGTATTTCTGTGTCTCCATTTTTCAGGTCAAATTAGTTTTTCCTAAAATGTCCTCTGCACAAAGTACAACGCTGTATCAAGTCCTTTCATTCAAGATTGTTTGATTCCAAGTAAAGAACTCGTTTTTCTGGCAAGGAATCGCCCCCCTTCAGTGAACCTGCCCTTTTGGCAGTGACCAGCCTGGTGTTCACAGCACCTGTGACCTGAACGGCCGCGTGCGGCATCCATGCAACATGGTGTCCTTCCCCTCTTTCTGTGGAATAATTCATTCCCCTTCAGACCACGACCAGAGAAGCCATGGTGATCTAGCCTTGCGCAGACACCTGGATTTGATACAAAAAGACCTCAGCTCTGAGCCAACCCACACTTACCCTGCACACACAGCAGAGCTCAGAATGGAATTTACCTGGTTTTGAAGATTAATTTAGTAAATCCCTTGGTTTATGCCTAAGTGTTCAACAGGAGGGAATACAGTTCAATGTTAAGATGTAAATGCAGGTGACTAGGAGAAAATTCTGAGATGCCCTAAATTAAATTACAGCAGCCAGAGGGTGGTTGGAAGGGATGAGAAGTGTTAATCAGTTAACAGCTGCAGACAGAAACCAACAAAGGCGGTGACATTCCTGAGCAGTGCTGATGCTCTGAAGTAACTTCCAGGTGGCTCGTCCCCAGCTGCTCTAGAGAGAGCATCGCTGACACGCGAGCTGCTCACCGCCAGCACACAGGGCACACACTGCTCCCTGACAGACTCCGCTCCCGGCCCAGAACCAGCTGCTTCACCTTCTCCCAACCCCTCCATCTAATGGCAGTTCTTTCAAAACAACTTACATCTTTCTTCCCCAAACTGTTTCCTAATGGCGCCCACCATCTCCAGGAGACTGCATACCCCAGGACCTGCTCCTTCCCTGCCTAGCACAAGGCCCAATAAACCTTTTCTTTTAGCTTTCTAAAAGCTTTCGGCCATGCAAGTTTTTGTTTAACATAGGGTATGCTGGTATCAGGACACTGCTGAAGTAATAGTTTAAGGAATAGTTCATGAAAGCAGAATTATGAAAGTGTATGTATACAAGGGACTACACAAAACTATCAACAGTGGTTACGGTTAGCAGTTGATTCTTATAAGGCTCAGATTGTTTTTTACAATTCTCAATTCTTCTTATAGAAATGCACACACTTTTTCTTAACTTTCTGTAAATGACCAAGTATTACTTCTAAAGTAGAAATTGAAATATATTTTTAAAGGATAGAGTTATTAGCTTAAACATGTTTGAAAATTTTTTAAATAAAAAAGGTTTTAAAACATTCCAGATATTTAATAAACCCAAAATGTCTATTCCTAATAATGTTTGTTCTTCAAAAAAAAATATCACTAAACTGCATGTATCTGAAATATTCTATTTCCCCCCTTAATACTTGTCCTCATCTTCAGGTATAATACAAATGTATACTTTTACAAATTTATTCATTTTACCTTACGCTTTTTATTTGCTGCTTGAATAGTGATCTGCTCAACTACAGCAGCATAAGAACATTATGAAAAATACTAGCAACCCTGGAAATCTTTGCTCCCCAGAATTCTAGAACGTGAGCTGTGTCCACACTTGAAATCCATCCTTCCTTATCTTCCACAAAGGTCGCCTTCGGCTGGGTGTTCCTGACAGCGGCCCCTGCTGAATCCTGCCTGCCCCTCACCAGCACGGTGTGGCGGAGCGCTCACTGTCCTGCAGTAAAGAACCTCAGGACCTTTCTCTCGCTCCCTGTCCCGCTTCCTATGGTACTGACTGCAGGGCGTTGCCAAGAGACTGGATGAGGTGATGACAACCAACGCAGAGGCTGAGCCTGGAAAGGGCTTGGGAGCCAGCGGGTCGGAGCCCCTTTCCACGACGTGCTGGGCGAGGGCCAGTCGCGGCGCTCTCCTTAATGTCACTCAGCAGGCGGAGACTCAGTCCTTCCCGAGGCCGCACCTCTGACTGCTGGGCAGCGCTCACTTCTTTTGCATTCGTGTTCCTACTTGTCCCACTGCTACTGTTACCACTGCCAATTTCAGTATGCTTGCACAGAAATCTCATATGTATTACGTCCTTTCATCTTAACAAAAATCTTTGAAGTAGGGAGACCCAAATTGTCATCCCCATTTTGTAAATGAGGAGACAGACTCTGAGAGTTCAGGTAACTCGCCCAGGAGCCCAACTGGCAAACGCCAGCCTACAACGCGGCTGGTCACAAGCCTCTTGACTGTACAGTCATCATGCTGTTCTTTGTCACCAAGTTTTCTTGTGCTGAACCAAACTCTGCTTCCTTGGGGCCCTCCCTCCATTAACGCAGATCACTGTCCTGCGACAAGAACTCCACTGAGGTCCCCTCCCAACTCCTCCAACTTGGGTAGATGTTTAGAAAGAACGTCACAAAATTCTCCAGGATGTTAAGAAGAAACCACACAATTCTACAGTGCACCTGCTTGGACTGGGTTCAGCTACCAGGGACAAGAACCCATGATGCCTGTGGCCACACTGGGAATAAAGTCACCATGGCTGGCAGGGGACCTCACACACACAGCACCACCTTCACTGCACCAGGGGCACTGACAGGGCCGAGCGAGTGCACTCCTCCAGAGGGGACCTTATCTACTGAGAAAGAATTGTAGTCGCGATTTAAATAAGCCCATAAAAACATGCCCAACACATCGTCACTCGTGAATCGCAAATTAAAACCAAACTGAGATGCCGCCACACACCACCCACAGGAACGCGTACAGTTAAGACGACACACAGCACCAGTGTTGCTACTGAGTGACTGAAACTCATACATCACTGCTGCCAAGGCAACAGGAGAGCCAGGAAATCACCGGGAGTCGCTGTCGTCTGGCTGCTAATTCCTAAAATCAAGCAGGCGGGGCTTGAGGAAACGGTTCTTGCTCTGGCTCCAATTAGCCTGGGAACTTAAATGTGTGAACTGCCAGTCCTGCACAGTACCCGCTGTGCCTCAGACATCCAGGCGACTCTGGATGGCTGCTGAGGCCTGAGGACAGACAGAACGTGCATGTATCCAGACCACCTAACAGCCAGAGGATCACCATCGCCGACCAGTCCAGAGGCTAGGAATACAGGACTGAGTCTTCTCAAGAGGGTCCTTCTCGCTCTAAGAACACCTAGCTTGTCTTTCTTATTGGGAACCTCTGGGTATTGCCTAGTTGTGTTTCCGGTTTGCGAACCCTAAGACCCTTGAATGAATCTTTATCACTTCTAGTCAGAGCCTCCAGACTCTTTGAGTTCCTTTGACAAAAGTGATGCAGCCCCTTTGGGAAACAGTTCGGAAGTTTCCCACAAAGGTAAGCACACACTTACAAATGACAAAACAACACAGCAGTCCCACTCCTGGATGAAAACATACATTTACGCCAAGACCTGTATGCAGATGTTTATAGCCGTTTTATTCTTTAATTTTTATCCATGAGAGTCCCAAACTGGAAACAACTCCAAAGTCAACCAATTGGAAGTTTGCTGTGGCAGTTCATGTACTCAAATACTACTCGGTAATAAAGACACTCCAGGAAAACAGGAAAGCAGGACAAAGGCTCAACACAAGCGTGCCTCGGTGCGCTGCTGTCACTGCGAGGGTGTGAGGTCACTGGAGGGAGAAGTGTGAGCGGCTGAGCAGCAGCAGACGTGGACCACACAGCTTGTCTGCTACGCTAAGGCTGAAGTTTGTGTTTTTGGTGAAGGGATAATTTCTACAATTGGGGCAGGACACGGCCAACAGGCAAGTATTGAGATACAATACATACACAAGAAAGTGACTGTTCCCCAGAGCATGAATGACTTCTTCTCCAGGAGCCCTCACCTGTACAGGCAGGCTTGGCAGTCCAAGCCAAGGAAGAGGAGTGAGAATTTTCCGTTCGAATTCTCCAGAGTGTGATTTAACACATAGGATAAGTGAGCCACAGTGGGTTTTATGCCATTTCTGTGTGCTTGCATTTAGATGTACAGGGTCTTTTTCAAAGTTCAGATGAACACATTATTAACGTCAGAGTACTGACTGAACGGACACTATCAGAAATAACAATGCTTTTTCAAGGAATCAAAAAACTATCTCTGGGGGCGGGAGAAGAACACAGTATTTTCTTCTGTCAACAAATAAAGCTTTAATGCTACAGTATTTTACTCCAGGTTTTTCACTCTAAAATATACCTTCATAAGATGAAAGCCATGAAGTTTAACACATCAATGGTTTACAGACAACTCTTCGAGAAAGTAAAGCTTGGCTGAACAAAGCCCATCAGGACGGGCTGGCAATAAGCAGTACGCCAGACGGAAATACACAGTAAGAAGAAAAGCTGGATTGTACCACCTGGCACAAGGCAGAACCAAGGAGGCAGAAGAGGTGGGGGAAGGGGAGCTACCAGGGTACAAGGATGGAGCTTACCACCAAGGCTGCCTTTGCAACAAGCTTGTCCTGGGCGGTCCTGAGCGCTCTGCCCGGCCCGCAGGCTCACAGATGGAGCCAGAGGAGCACGTTGGAGGGGAGAGATGCCCGGCTAAAGGAATCACAACAAACAGGACTGAAGAGCAGACGTGGCGCAATGAATCGGCTCCAATAGTTTGTAACCTCTTCTCCAAGAGCTCGTGACCCACTTGGCCTCACTGAATTTGTGGCTGTGCCGTGTGCGTCTAAACTCAGCACACGTCTGAGGCCCTGTCTGATGTGTTCGCTTCATCCACCTGTGCCCCAGTTCTGGTAACGAGGCTTGTACTGCAAGCCAAAACCCTGGTGCCCATTTCGACTTAAGTCAGATTGAAAAACAGTCCTGCTTGTTCCATGTGTCAATGTCATTTTCTGTTCATTTTCTTGGCACTTCAGTCTTTTCAGAAGTTTCTTGGCTTTGGAATCCTGACTCTGAGTAATGAGCAACTAGATGTAAATTCTATTGCCAAGGGTACTTTCACTGGCTCTAATTAGATGCCAAGTAATTAAAAAAAAAAGTTAAGTACTGTTCATATCAGCAGTGAACTCAAGGTCAAAGTACTGGTTTTATCCTTTTGAAAGAAATAAAGGAATTTACTTTAGGAATGATGAACATTCAGCAACCATATAATGTTAGACAAAATTCAGTCAACTATTTCAAGGGAGAAAAAAGGGAAAAATTCTTTACTTACCACCTTTGTACCCTTGATTCAAGTAAATGTGATTACAATAATAAGGAAATAACTAATAAAACCAACTGGAACTCAGAGGAAGTGTGAAACAAGATTAGGAAAACTTATACATATTAAAGAAATTAATAAATTTTAGGTAAACTCATCGGAACAGACTGCCATTGGGAGGACCCCTTCCTCTCAACACAAACACATGGCTCAAACACGACAAGGGTACCTCGGACACAGTGTCAAGCTAGAAATCAACAGGAGAATCTCCAGACTGCAGAAATAAAAGCATGGAAACCGTGGGGCAGTGAGTAGTGAGCAGGAGCAGAAGCCAACACAGCTGACCCCTCCCGGGGGCACGTACAGGTTTGCCAAGGGTAGGCTTGCTTTGCACCACTGCTGGAGAATAACTGATAATAATGTCCCTCCCCGCCCAATTTTCAGTGTCCTGATCAGATGATAAATTGTAAAGTCCTCCTAGCTACAGGACACGTTGAAACCAGTTTGAGGCTTGGGAGTGGGATGCTGGGATGCTGATAAACATGAACGAAAAGTGTCGTGGCTGAAAGACCGAACTACAAACTTCCTGCACACAACCAGGAGTCCTAAGGGGCTGACCTTTTCATGAAATGGAAAAGCTTCAGCCACTGACCCTGCCTCGGACTCTGCAAGGAAGCGTGGGCGGGGTTGAAGGCATCCCCAGGCAGCCAGCACCTCAGCCTGCAAGTAGCTGTGGGGCCCAAATTCACCCTGTGTGCTTGGCTCGGATGAGCCTCGACTGACATACGCTCATTAAAACTCTTCTCCATGTGATGAAACCCACCAGTCTGGGCAGAGGCACATGCGAAACTGGGCTGTGGTTAAGAGTCTACATCCTGAGTACACAGCCAAAACCTCCAAGTCAAGCCCTGCTGCAGAGGAATTTATAGCTTAGAGATTGTAATCCACTTGAGGAAATGAATCACTATGAGAAAGTACTAGCAGACACAACAAACAGAAAGAAGAATTTGCAACCAAGGACAGGAAAAAGCATACAATATAGTCTAAGAGATATTCTGACATAAGTATTTATAAGAAAAGAAAGGATATAAATCACGATGAAGGAACAAGACGGTATTTTAAATAAGCACAGACAGATCTCTCTGTGAAGAAGCCAAATGGAATTTTCTACCAATAAAATATATACTCATAAGAAAAAAAATACTGAAGGAATAGATTTCAAATCTTTTCTATTTAATTAGTTTATCTACAGCTCTAGTGTGTTTTGTTAGTTAACTCAGGAGATAAATTCTTGAATATACAGTATTTTTAAACAGGAAAGAAAGTTAATTCCCTCCCCCCTAGAATTACACAAGGAAGCTAGATGTGTTTTATTCATGCTTTTACAGAAATTGATTCCAAACTCTGGTTCTGAGTTCTGGATGCCATACTAAATTTCGAACATATGTAGCGTGAGTTTGAAGTGATTTCTAATACGGCTCATAAATTACAATAAAAATGCACACACATAAGCATATTCCTCAGTAACCCCCCAAAAGAACAACCCTAACACACATTCAGGTTACAGCAATGCATAGCAGGCCATTAGCTAGTCAGTCAAAGGACTACTTTATGTCATGACTGGTACATATTCTAAAATAAATTTAAGATATAATTATACGTTCACGTTTATGATTCAAGCTAGTATTCTGGGGATGCATAATAATCTGGTTTGAGATTGAGAACAAGGACATATGGTTATTTTAGTAAAACTATATATCTAATAATATCACTATGACATAAATGCAGGTTATTTGTCTTATTTTAAAATAGTTTTATAATTTTAAATGCTTTAAAATGCCAGGTTAACAATTTCTCTTCTTACCAGTAAAACATAAGAATAAGAAATTATGTAATGATGGATATTCAAGTTTTCTTTCCAAATAATCTGAAGTGTAATGCATTTGACATTACAGTTCTTTCTTTCAAATCTATAGCAAATAAACGCAAGATAGTAGTGGATGTTCAACAGGAGTGAGAGTCTTCAAATAAGTTACTGTAACTTGTTAAGTGCCTCTGAAAACCCTGAGATCCATGTCAAGAAGCATTAATAATGAATTTACATACAAAAGAACCACTATGTCATAAAAAACTTTTATTCACTGGGGAGGCCAAATAGTCTTTTAAAACTAAAAGAATAAAGTTAGGAGCAAAATAACAAAAATACATTTAACGTGAAAAAATAAAGGCAGTATCCTTATGAACTTATACTATTTCCCGGCATAAATTGCAATTCTGAAGTCTCTGGGGGGAAATATTCAAAATGGGTCCCTTTCCAAAAATACCTTGCCAGGCATCTTAGAATTTTCTCAGATTTAATTGGCAAACAAGCATTGAAGAGGATAATTAGGTAGAAAGGACATCTATATTTGTTCTAAGCCTTTTTTATGGATAAAATGGAATAAGGGAACGTAACACACTTTGCAAAATGCTGATTGGATAAGTTTATACCAACAAAGGATAGATATTTAAATCAAACAAATAAACAAGTTTGATTTAAGAAAACTGAAACAATCCATTTTTCTCCAGTCCATATTGTTGATAACTGCTAATAAGGCTTAGCTACTATCATCATCCAAATAGATTCTCACACTGGCACTAACCTGACACTTAGCTGGAACCAACTCTAAAACAGCAACATCAGTGTAAATTAATGAATGGAGTTAAACTGTCCTCATATTTAATATTATTTTGATATTAAAAAGCCTAATTCCATGAAAGAAATTAAAATTTTACTGTTTTCTTATGACCCTAATAAGAGGCCAAATATGCCAACAGACCATGGCCAGGTCATATATAAAAGCAGAACCGTGACCCCCAAACTTGTAGCAACCTGCCCAGGAAACAGCCCCTGTACCTGCAATACACAGCCCCAGAAACCAGGCTGTCAGACTTGCAGACTGCTATCTCTAGTGACAATCTGGGAAGCTAAACCACATCTTCTATAACAATCAGCCCCAAATGTCCAGGACTTGATAAAAAAACTGATAGCTTCCCTAATTTTTGTCCATGCTGCCGACTTATTACCAAGCACAGAACGCCAAATACACACCCCCTAACCAGGGATGCCTGGCTCCTCGTCAGCCTGCCTGCCCATAACTTCCGCTGGCCTCCAATCAGGGCACACCCTTTTTTTTTAACTAAAAGCTTTTCCCTGGTCTGCCTACCTTTGAGTTTCTGCCAAAATGCAAGCATCGGTGTCTGACACCATTTCTATAGCAAGCTCAGAATAATTAGCCTTTGCTTTTCTGATCCAGTTGGTCTTCCTTTATTTCCACAAACCTATACAACAGAAAGTATTGCTAAGATTAATATTTCACAGAGAATTAATAGCTAACAATTGTTGAACCCTTATCATGAACCAGGCACTGTATTAGATTTCTTACATGCACTGCCCAATTTAATTTCACAGTAAAGATAATACCTTCTGATATTGGTACAATATTCATTTTACAGAAGAGGAAACTGACGCTGAGAGATGTTAATTAACTTGATACACAGGTAATGAGTAGTTAAGCAAGGAGTGAAAGAAAGACACGTTCCAAAGAGGGTAACTCTTAACCATGCTACTAAACTCAATTTGAAATATGGTGACAGCTGCATGTTTCAACTGCTTTCATAAGAAAATAGAAACAACACAAAATTAACAGTGTCTCCATCTCATGCATGACTGAATAAAATATTGTATGATAGAAGAGGAAGAGACTTTGGAATTCACTTACACCAATCTCCTCTTTTTATAGATTGCGTAACTGAGGCTTAGAGAGGTGAAGGTATCACGCCCAATATTATGACATCTATTGAACAGAGACAAGGCAATACTACAACCCAGATCTTCTGACTCCCAGCCCAGATAGCCACATGCCTCCTGGGAGAACATTTGCCTGGGGAGATTTATAACTCCACAAAGACTTTATGCAACTATGTAACGCCAGCACATTCCAAACACATATTATATAACACGGCTAAACACATATCTTTTGTGGAGACAATGAACTAAATGTGATTTAAGAGGCCATTGAAGCTCAACAAATATTTACTAAGTGCTAACAATGAGTTAGGGCACGGTTTCACTTAAGTTTCACTAGTGAACAAAACAAAAAAGAACCCTATCTTACTGGTTCATGTTCTAGTAGGAAGAAACAAACATTACACAATAGATATATTAAGTAGGCAAATTATACAATAGGTTAGAAGGTAATACGTGCTACCATAAACACAGAAGTAGAGCAAGGTTAGATTGGGAGTACAAACTTGGGACAAGGAGAGCAGATTTTAATTTTACATAGGGTGATCAGGGGCAGCCTCAGTGAGAAGGCAATGTCTGAGTAGATTCTGACAAAGTGAGAGAGTTAGTCCTGTGGATGTGGTAGGAAGAGTGTTACAGGCAGAGGGAACAGCCAACACAAAATCCAGAGGAGAGAGTGCCCATGTTTGGAGAGAACAGCATGGGGGGCACTGAGAATATATGCTGAGACCAGAACTGTAAACCAATATATGTCTAGGGGGCTTCTGACACTGAATTAACTTTATCAATGACGTATAAACTACGCATTCCCTATTCATTATAACTCTACAGTATCAAGTCAAAGAAGTGAGTGTACAATAGTCCCCTCCTTACCTGTGGTTTCGTTTTCTGTGGCTTTAGTCCCCTACGGTCCGAAAATATCAAATGCAAAATTCCAGACACAAGCAGTTCGTAAGTTTTAAATTGCATGCCATTCTGAATAGCGTGATGAAATCTCTCGTGGTCCCACTCTGTCCACCTGGGATGTGAATCGTCCCTTTGTCCAGTGTACATGCTGCATTAGCTCCCCACCCGTTCGTCACTTGGTAGCCCTCTCAGTTATCAGATCAACTGTCAGGTATCACAGTGCTTGTGTTCGAGTCACCCTTATTTTACTTCGTAATGGCCCCAAAATGCAAGAGTAGTGATGCTGGCAATTCAAATATGCCAAAGAGAAGCTCCAAAGTGCTTCCTCTAAGTGAAAAGGTGAAAGAAAAAAAAATCGTATGCTAAGATTGCTAAGCTCTATGGTAAGAATGAATCTTCTATCCACGAAATTGGGAACAAGGAAAGAGAATTCTTGCTATTTTGCTGTCATACCTCCAACTGTGAAAGTTACAGCCACAGTATGTGTGACTGACGCTTAGTTAAGATGGAAAAAGCATCATACTTTATCACAGGTAAGTAAGTATAGGAACAAAATAGTATATCCGAGGTCTCAGGCATCTGCTGGGGGTCTTGGAACACCTCCCCCCGGGATGAGACAACTACTGTAGTTCTTTCTCAGACTGTCACTATATTATGACTATCAGAACAAAAAGTGCTTTGAAGCTCTCATCTGTTTTGTCAATTCAATCAGTTGTGTTGTGTAAAAATTGCACGTGTATTGTATGTTAATGATTTGAATCATGTGCTGAAGTCCCTTCACCAGACTTTAATTCCGTCAGTAGTGGTGAGGATGGGAAGGGCAGAAAGGGCTGTACCTGGGCACTGAGGTTCCTTAATGCTCTCCGTGATGTTCACATGCAGCCACGGTTGAGCAGCACTATTCCAGCAGCTGTGGAAAAGAGAAGGCTTTTCTCATTCCCGCTCTCAGCGTGCTCATTATCCTCGCAGCTCCAGTTCACGTCAGTGCCAACCACACCAGAAACTCCAAAACCACAAATCCCCTGCACAGAAGTCCTGGGACCCCTCCCGGCCACCCCACCGGAGGGGAAAGGCAGGACAGGCCACATTTCTCCTTTGCTGCCCCATTCACGAGCTCCCCACAACACCAACAAACAAGACTGGTGTGGATGTCAGATGACTGAAAAGTTTTGTGTCAGAGGACAGGTGAGAGAAGAGGGGAGCCACGTGGTGGTATCAATTGCATAACAAAACTTATTAAGAACAAGTCCGTCTAATATTTAGTTTCACATTTTGGCATTGTCATGGTAGAAAATATTCTCTCTCTCCAAATCTTGTTTCATTTTATGTGTGCCTGGCACATCTTTGGGACACAATAGCTATTTCTTATATGAATGAATGAATGAATGAGTGAATGAATGAATGAATGAATGAAAGAGGGCTGAACACAAAAAGCCCCCAACCCATCCTTTCTCAATCCCTCCAATCTTGTTACCAGAGGCAATGACACTGACTTCACAGCTACTCTCTTCTCTCAAATAATGCACTTATGCTGCTAGTTCTGGATGGATCAATGTTAGATTTTGCATACTCACTTCCTGCCAAGATAGATATGAATTTTACTAAAATAACCACCCCAAATTTCTCTCCCTGTTTACCTAAGCAATTATATCACTACTGTTAGCTTTTCCATTGATTACATGTATTCTTAAGCTCCTTTTTCTTGTTTCAACCGCAAGCAATATCTCTTCACTTTGTCAAATAAGAATACTGTATCCCAGACCCTTCTTATTACCCCTCTTGCTCTTCTACAATTAACATTTACAACCTGCTTCGTAACCGTAGGTAAGGGATTCTTGCTGTCTACAGCTGGACTGTAAATTTGGAAATCAGAATCTACATGTGTACATAAACACTGTTTTCTGCCCAGGCAAGTGCTATTCTATGACTATATTTGTTTGGCTGTACACGTTTTGTCATATGCCCTCACCCCAACTGGACTTTTAACAGCCTTTTTACTTTTTTACTTTTACTTTGAATTGTCTACTTTTATGGCATCATTACAATAGGTTCTTCTCACATTTACAGGATACAATCACAATCACACCTAGAGACTCTTTTTTTTTTTTTTTTTTTTTTTTTTTTTAAACAAGAGGTTCTTACAGCCCTGCAGTCTTTCGGTTTGGATGAGTGGCTCTCAGACCTGCTGCAGAGCTGTCGTTCTGGGACTTACCTTTGTTGATTTTCTGAATTGGTTCTATCGTTCATAGAGCCAACCTGCTCCAATTTCTCGGATAATTCCCTTGTTTTGCCAGCCCACATTCTCAAGTAACATCCTGAAAAAGAGTATTTGAAAGATAAAGCTTTCTCAGTTTATGTTTAATTTCCTTTTTTCATTCTACCCCCATATTTTATCGATAGTTTTGCTTGGTATAAAATTCCAAGTTCACAGTCATTTCCCCGTGGAACTTACAGGGCATTGCTTGTCTCCTAATATCCAGTTCTGATGATGAGAAGCCTACCGCCAGCCTGATTCTCATGGCTTTATGGGGGAACCTGTATTTGTTCTCTGAAAGCTTTTAGCATCTTCCCTTTAGTCTTGCAGACCTTAAATTCCATATGCACACATGTAGACTTTTTTCTTTCTCCCACTTAGTAGATAATAGGTCTTATACATTTGCACATTACTGTCTCCCTTTAGCGCTGAAAACTTTTTTTCTTGTAAGTTTCATCGAACTATTTGCTTTGTTCTATTTGGAACTTTATTCTGATGTTGAAAACCTTGATCGATGCTGCATGACTTATCTCTTCTGTCATATTTTTTGTCTCTGACTACTGTTCTCTCCTTTTCTCTAATCTTGTAATAATGCAAATAGAGCCTAGAAGTTGACCTTACAGTAGTGAGACAGAGAAATGAGTGGTAAATGTTAGGAAAGGGAAATCTTCCTCTACCTTTGAGGTTATTTTGGCTGGGCTAATCAAATTGACAGATTAGCAGGAGAAAAAACAATTTAAAGTTTAATAACAGGTATCTCCTGTACACATGGGAGAAACCCAGGATCACTGAGTAACTTGCCAAAATGGCGGAAGCCATCACCTTAAATACCATCTTCAACTATAGACAAGGTCTTGTGGGCAGAGAGTCAGGTATGGCAGGTCACCAGGCAAAGCACAGGACACAAGGCTAAGGTTGTCCCCCGGATTTAAGTCGGTGCCACCTCTCGAACGAGGATGGCAGGCCTGGTACCGTGAGGGAGACACCATCACAGACGGAGCTTTCACTTGTAAACGTAAATGTCCTTTACAAAGGTACCGCCTTCTTGGTTTTCAGAGCTTCTCCATGTCTGCTGTTCTTAAAATCACCCAGCCTAAAATAATCAATATCCCAAGGAGGCATATTTGGGGGTGGCAAACTGCTCCCCTCTCTAAGTCATGCTTCTCCCTTCCACTTAGTCCCAGGCTTATCCAACATCAGCCCCGCGGGCTCCGTGCACCGGTCATCACCTCTTACGGATGTGTCCCTCTCACTTTATTCACCATTGGAAAATGCTGCAAGAAAACTCAGTGAAAACAGGCGGGAAGGAAGAGTCGTACAAAGTGCGTCGGAACATTCCTCGTGTGGGAACATGTCAGGCCTCTGTAAGGGCACCGCTTTCAGGAACGCAGGTCCCTCACAGGGACAATGTTGTGAGTATTCGCAGAGAAGTAAGTCCACGCTTCACTTTCTGAAGCAGCATCACAGGAAGATGAAGGCCAACCTGCCAGTAAGTCAAGGAGGACAGACAGAAAACTAAAACAGTGCACACCTGGGTATCCCCTCTCTCCTGGCGCGTAACCCTGGACGCAGGCTGCGCCCCACCTAATCTAAGGCACCTGCCAGGGCACGTCTGTTCAAGGGCAACCGGAGAACTGGAGAACAAGGAACTATCCGAGGAGAAACGGCGCCTCCGTACCTCACGGTAAAAAGCAGGAGCGCGGGGAGGGCGGCGGCCGCCCGGTCCCGTCGGCGCGCACCCCCGGCCGGGCCCTCCCGGGGCGGCCTCGGCAGCGCGGGGCGGGGCTGAGCACCTGGCTTTCGGCGGCGGCGCGGCGGCCCTCAAGCCCTCAAGCCCCGGGCGTCCGCGGGCCGCGCGCGCGCTGCAGCCGGGAGGCCGCGGCGGCTGAGGCGACTGAGGCGGCCTCGGGTGCGGAGCGCGGTCGCCGCCTCGCCCGCCGCCCCTGCGCGTCCGCCGGCCTCAGCGCCGCGAGGGGCCCGCCGGCCGCGCCGCGCCAATCGCCGGCCTCGCACCTGCGAGGAGGCGCCGCCCCGCCCACCGCGGCGTCCGGAGCGTCCCCCGGCGTCGGCTCCGCGCGGCAGGGGCGGAAGCTGCGCCCTGAGCGACCCGGCGCCGGGCCCGGCCGGCCGCCTAGCCGCGGCTTCCGGGCGCCGCCACCCGCGACCCCCGACCCCCGACCCCGCCGGGCGGCCCCGCCGGGGGAGGCGGCGGCTGTGGCGGCCGCGCTCCATGCCGGTGTGGTGCTGCCGCTGCTCCCTGCCCGGGCATTTCAGGTGACTTCCCCGCCGGGGAGGGACGCGAGGGGGGCGCAGGGGCGCGGCCGGCCGGGGTCGAGGGGTCCGGGCGGGGCGGGCGCCGGGACGCGCGGCCTCCCCTCCCCCGGCCGGGGTCCTGCGGGCTCGGGGACGCTGCGAGGCAGCCCCTCTGCCCCCTCGCCGTGCCAGGCCCCGAGCCGGCCGGGCACGCGGATGCAAAGTTCCAGGGAGGGGTCGCCAAGCACCCCCTTTTCAGTTTTTTATGTCTTTTAAGTGGCCGGGCGGAAGGGCGGTCGGGAACCATGTTTTCCGTGTGACGATCTAGTTACCGGAGGCTCGGACTTGGTAGTCGCTGGAAGCCATGCACCCTGAGGAGACGCGAGCAGCGTGGCGGCCAGACTCCCGAGGGAGGTCTTCAGGGGTGACACCTCTAAAACAGAAGTGCACGCGTGTTCTAGACTTGGCAGTTAGGGGCAGAAAGACCGAGGACACTTGCAAGTGGGTTCAACCCCGTGGTGACATGTTCAGCGTAGGAAGACTTGGTCAAGTCCCTTATTTTACTTACACGAATTACCAGAATCGTGACGCGTAAAACTTCTTTTTGTGTCAAACATGAAACTCTCATCATGAGTTCTTAAGTTGGAGTTCATGCATAGAATTTAAGTGGCCCATGAACTGGGATGTAAAGGAAGGTAGAGCAAGCACTGTTTTCACTAAACTTTAATAACCGTTATCTAATACTTTCTATTATGAATAGAAGCAACAAATCACAGTAATATTTGTGACTGTCGTCACGAGAAACCACAACATACTTTCTTATAACATTGCAGTTGCAGATATCTAGAAATACTGTTAATGCTTATTTCTTCAAAATTACAGTAGTTATTATATATCACTGAACTTGTTATTTAAGAGAAGCACATACAGCCATTCCTCTTTTTATGGCGTTTCACAGGTGCTGTAATTTTTATAAACTGACGGCAAGACCCTCCACCAGCAAAAATATTTCCACTCGCTTGATTGCGAGGCCGGCTCTGTGGCCGTGGTCTGGATCTGAACGTGCAATGTCTCCGAGGTGTGCCTGCATAAACACAAGTCACAAGTTTACTATTTAAAACTGTTGTAATATAATTGGTTTCCATGTGAATGCTTATGTATCTTTTGTGTGTTTAAGATTACTCGAAGAAGAGGTCCAGAGGCTTCACAAAATTGCAAAAAGGGTGTAAGGCACAGAGGAAATTCAGAACCCCTGTTGTAATGGAGAACAGCAATCTAGGCTTGCCTGGCTTCTCAGTTTTGTAGGAGTCTCTGAATTCTGGATATCTTTAAAAAATGGTTTTATATAATAAACTGCTGGATTTTAAGTTTTAGGCAAATTTGTTTGTTACCTACTCTATAGACAGTGGCTTGAGAGTGTCAGATACACTTTGGAGGGTCTTAGTAAACAGGTTCCCCTAGCGACTTAACTGCAGCCCCTGAGAAAAGAACATGCATTTCTGAAAGTGCTGTTCAAAAGCCTTTTGATACTTTTGGGTGCAGCTGAACTCCAAGGACACAGCTTGGGGTCATGTCCATTCAGCTGACCCCAGTGGCGAGTATCATATGCTTACCTCTTTGTACAGAGATTGGAAGGAGGGGATGAAAACAAGGTATTTGCTAAATTTCGATCTTGAAGGGTAAAGGAAAACAAGCCAGCTAGCCAAAAAATAAATATTGTGATTAATAAACCCTATTTTCATTGTACAAACAGCTATATTGTACCTAAAATTTTTAGAATACAACATTAATATTTAAAACAGCTCCTTTAGGAAGAAGTTTATAATTTACTCTTTTTTTTTTGCAATTTCATTTTAACACGTTGCGTCCGGCGGGGTTTAAATCCCTCGTGAAGATTCTCGTGATCCGTACGCAACGTGTTAAAACAGGTTGTGACAACATCTATATTTGGATCTTGTCTAATATCTGAAAGGATAGGTATTATGAGAGCTGTCCAGTAACTTTCCGAGGGAGAAAACCCCATACTTCCTGTTCATTTGTCACATTAGAACCTTCTTTTCATAGGGTAGTATCAATTTGGTACCAATGTAGGGTCATGCTTCCGAAAACTATAAAAATTCAGATAATAAGCATTTCATTTTGGTTTGATCATTTAAAGACATATTGTTAAATGTGAGAAAAGTCTTTTTTTTACCAAGTATTATGCCTATGCCATCCTTTTAAATTTGTTTTGAGACTTTGGACCATAATGTTTCAAAATATTAGAGGGCTTCCAAAATGGAAGGCCTCTAAAATCATCTTATATTTCAAGCTCTTAACTTGATGTCTAACAATAGGGAAACTGTTTTCCCATGTGTGTGAAGTGCTGTTCTCTACTCTTTCCTAAAATGTAATTATATATAGATGTCATTCTAATCTAATTAGTGCCCCCAAATAAAGGAAAAGTAGATTTTGTTATTACTCAAAATAAATATTTATTTATTTTTTTGGTGAGGAGGAAAGCGTCCTTTATTCTAGATCCCAGCAGCTAGGGAAGATGGCAGACTCATGTCTAAAAAACCATCTTCCTAAATACTTTTTTAAATAGAACAAAAATTTATCAAATTGGATATCTAAAGTGGAAATGTGCACTGTTCATAGACCTGTGATTTAGTATGCTATACTGTAAAACACAGTAATACTAAGTATAACTTAGACTCTGAAGTTTTTAGGAAGAATACTTACTAGAAGACCTGTGTTTCACTGTGGCCTGATGTAAAACCAGTGAACCATATTTTTGGTTTTTGTTTCTCTTGATTCGGTTTTTCCTATTGGTGTTAAACTGGTATTCAATTTATCAAACACCCTATAAGTTTATTACAGACAGTTTATTCTCATTATTACATGTTATATACAGATTACATACACATAGTGTATACCAATGACTAGTAGAATACCAAAACAAAGTACCTATACTGCACAGAGAATTTAGATCAGGTAAAACTTTGGTTCTCTTAGTCCACTTGAGTCTTGGGATAGACTCGAGTTAAGCTGCTCGAGGCCCACACGCACAAAAAACCTACTAGACCTAATAAATGAACCCAGCAATATTGCACAATATAAGATCAACATACAGAAATCAGTTGTATTTCTATACACTAACAATGTGCAGTCTGGAAATGAAATTAACAAAACAATTCCACTTATACTAGCATCAAAAAGAATGAAATACTTAGGAAAAATTTTAACAAAAATGTAAGACAAAACTAATAATACTGAATGTCAACTATGATTGAAAAACATAATAAATGTGTATATATAATAAAAAAATGTAAGGCAAGAATAATTTTAACAAAAGAAATATAAGATTTATACACTTAAAACTACAAAACATCACTGAGAATAATTAAAGAAGACCTAAATAAATGAAAAGGAATCCTATGTGTATGGATTGAAAATCTTAATATTCTGAGGATAGCAGTATTTCTCAAATTGATCTACAAAACCAGTGCAATCCTATCAAAGTTCTAGGTGCCTTTTGTTCAGAACGGCATATACAATTGCACAGAACCCAGAGTAGCCAAGACAGTCTTGATAAAGAACAAAGTTGGAGGGTTCACAACTCCAGATTTCAGAATTTACTACAAGGAAAGAGGAATTAACAGTGTGGTGCTGGCATAAAGATAAATATATCATCAATCAGTGGAATAGAATTCAGAGTCCAGGATAAATGCTTACATTTATGGTCACTGAGTTTTCCATGGGATCCCAAGACAAAGGGGAGATAACAGTCTCTTCAACAAATGGTGCCAGGAAAAATGGACAGCCACAAACAAAATAATGAAGTGGGACTCCTCCCTCATACAATATAGAAAACTAACTCAAAATAGATGAAAGATCCAAATGTAAGAACTAGAACTATGAAACATATAGAAGCATTGGAGTAAATTGCAACCTTGGACGAGGTAGTTGTTTCTTAGATATGACAGCAAAAGCACAGCAACAAAACAAAAAATAAACTGGATTTGATCAAAGTTTAAAACTTTTGTGATTAAAAAGACAACATAAAGTGAAAAGGTAACCCACAGAATGGGAGAAAATACTTGCAAATGATGTATCTTGAAAAGGGTCTTGTATCAGAACATATAAAGAATTTTTGAAGCTCAGCAATAAAAAGACAACCCATTTTAAAGTGTGCAAAGGATTTGACTATTTCTCCAAAGAAAATACTTAAGTGGCCAATAAGCACCTGAGAGGATGTTGAACATTAGTCCATTACTGCATGAGCATGTCAGAATGCTAAATCTAGTTTCTAAGGAGGCAACTGGGAAGGTAGGTAGATTGGAACTCAACATTAACATCTTTTCATATTTCAGTATCTGAGAATTAATAAATTTATAAACCCCATTTCTTTTACCAAAGTGCACAATTTATAACATGTAAGTATTGTAACTTCCTTAAAATGTTATGTGATTTTGTTCTAAACATACAGCCTCTAATGCATCCACCTTTTGATTAATGAGAGAAAAGTAAAAGAAACTACCCATTCCTAGAGCTCTGAGAATTATACAATATTGTGTCGTTGGTTATTAAAGAGACCTTATTTAGGACTTGTCTTATGTAGGACTTGACTATAAAGTACTAAAGAGACATTAGCAGCTATTTAGGATTTCTGACATTGAAAGTGGTGTAGGTTGACATGTATCTAAGCTACTAATTTGAAAGCATTAATCTTTTCTCCTGGTATAGAACTGTTGAATATATATGGCCTAAATCTGAGTAATGAGATTTTTTTTATAAAGGCTATACTGACTATACATCTTGTTTTTGTTCCATGTTTGTTTTTTTAAAAGAAACTATAGAGACACTGAAACCGAAGGAGAGATTTTTAATTCCTTAGTGCAATATTTTGGTGATAATTTGGGGCGAAAAGTTAAAGCTATGCCATTAGTTGAAGAAACTTCTTTACTTGAAGATTCATCAGTGACTTTGCCTATGGTAGTAATAGGTAAGTTACTCCATTTTATCTCTTAAAATTAGTTATGAACCTTTTACAAATGTAGTTACATAACACAAGTTTTTAGGATTGTACTGGTAAGTATTTTTAGGTTTGAGATGTTAAAACAACCAATAGCCAAATATTTAGAGAGATTAATTGGTGTATCTGATATGAGGCCCTGTGTTAGAGTGCTACATCCTTTCGTTAAAGGACTGATATGACTCTATTGTTTTAAAATACTGTCTGTCAGTTGCGTTGCTTATATGAAGTGTCATGGTAATGCCGACAGCGAGTATTGTTAGAACCTTCTGTGTACATATTAGATTAGACCTAGCACCCTATCGTCCCCTGATGTAGTGCACATGCAGACAGGAAAACAGAAGTTGAGAAAGTTGTGCAAGTTAGTAACCAGTGCTCAGTAATGAACACTTGGTACTTTGCAGTAATGTTTGTAATTACCTTAGCCATAAGATTTCTATTATATGTCCTTTGCACCACCTCAACAGACAGGCATGTATTAAAAATAAAGCTATTAATAAAAACTACTTCAGAATACTAAAGGTTTTTATGATTGTTTTATTGCATGTATTTAATTACCTGTCATGTGTATCTTCCACCCAATATTCACACTCACACGAGGTAGCCAAGTACTGTAGTGTGAAGCCAAGCTGAAGAAAAGAAATATGGGACGTAATGTACCTCAATGGCAGACGACTTTCCTTAGTTTCTTTGATAGCCTGTTTTATCATAAGTCGGGGTTGGATTTTATAAAATGCTTTTTCTGTATCTGTTGCTATTATGATTTTTCTTATTTAGTTTTGTCTTTGGATTCAAGGAAATTAGCTCTTTGCCTCAGGTCTTTACTCCCATTATTTGTCATTCGTTTATAATTTTTACAAAGGTAAATGGTTTATTTTCTTGTCTTTTGAGTTTTGTGTTATGCTTAAAGGCTACCCCCTCCAGCATTATAAGTAGAAATCTTACCCACTTTCCTAATATTCTTATGTTTTTACTTTTCATATTTACATTTTTGAGCCTGTTTTATTTGGGACAAAATATTAGGTCAGGAACAGGATTTTTTTCCCTGTGGCTCACAGCTGTCCCAGTTTGATTAAATTTTTGATAGATGTAGATAATAGAGAAGGGGCACCCCAGACTAAAGGAACTACAGAAATGGGAGTAGTGCAACAGATTCAACAGAAAATCCAGTTTGGTTTTAGTTAAAGCATACAAAAATATAGGAAGGCAGGATAAGGAGATGGTTGAGACTAGAACATGGAGAACACTGGGTATCAGACACATGCAGTTAAGGCCTTTAGAATTGAGGTGGGTAACATGCTGAAGAGCATGTGATACCGAAACTCTGGAATGTAGAAAGTGATTTTGGACGTGAATCTTAGGGAGGAGAAACAGAAGGAGCCTTTTTGTCTTCTGAGTGAGAGTATAGGAGTGAGACTAGCAGACAACTGAATGGATATAGATGACAAAATAGGTGTAGAACCAGAACCTGACTTAGGATTTTGCTAGTGCCATACACTGAGAAGGGATGGTGTTTAAAAGGAGAGGGCACCTAAATGAAGGAACTCGTGAATTTGCTTTTGAACACATTTTAATTATTAGTGGGTCTATCAGGTGGGGTGAAGAAGTAGCAAATGGAAATGTGGAATATATTTTGGGGGAAGAAGTCAGCATAGGGATCTCATTTTGGGAGTCAGTAGCATAGAGAGTTGAAGCTCTGAGTAGATGAGCTTCCCGATAGAAAACAGGAGTGAAGATAAAAGTCAGAATCATGTGAATACTTGGTTTTGAGACTTTAGAGAAGAAGGAATTGGTGAGGGAGAAAAGCCAAGGAATAGGCTTATGAAGATGCATGCCACACCCCTCTCCACCTGTTTCTTTCTTTTTTTTTTTTTTTTTTTTGTAGGAAATGGACCCTCAGGGATCTGCCTTTCTTACATGTTATCAGGCTACAGGCCATATTTATCACCAGAAGCAATACATCCAAATGCAATCTTACATAGTAAATTAGAAGAAGCAAGACATCTTTCCATTGTTGATCAGGTATTATTTCTCACGGCAATCCTTTTAATTTTTTAGACTGAAACAAGATTAGTTTTCTATTTAAACACTGTGTTTAATTGAAAATCCTTTCTTCTAAATAAACTTTGTATCATTTCTGTTTTAGATTAGTAAATATATTCTGAGTTACTTTTAGGAATCCATGTGGATTCTTAAACATCAATTTGTTTTCCTGGATTGATAAGAGCAGAATTCCCAAATGATTTCCTGATAAAGTTCTAATAGGTGCTCTGTACTTAAATAAGTTTGTGACGTGTTGCCTTTTATAACTGCAGTGTCACCATAGACATATTAAGACATATAGCATATTAAAGGCATCTTCAAGTCTTGCAGTGAAAGGGTCTGATTAGATTTGTTGAAACCCAACCATTTCTCCTTTTCATTTGACCCAAGAACCTAGTAGGATCTCACAGAACATCAGTGTTCTGTGACACGCTATCTGGGAAATGCAGCATTAGTATAATGCCCTTCACTTTAGTTACGATAGCTGTTTGTTTGTTTGCTTGAAACTCTATCTGCCTTTTTTCTTTTAAAAAACAAAAACTCCATTCAGGACTTGGAATACTTGTCTGAGGGCCTTGAAGGCCGGTCATCCAATCCAGTCGCAGTGCTATTCGACACACTTCTGCATCCCGGTGCCGACTTTGGGCACGATGACCCCTCCGTGTTGCACTGGAAGTTAGAGCAGCATCACTACATCCCTCACATCGTCCTCGGGAAAGGGCCACCCGGCGGAGCCTGGCATGTGAGTTTCTTTTCCTCAGCACTTTAGTGTATGTCAGCTGATAAGACCACGTGGATTCTTACACATTATATGATGTGTACTGAATTTTATCTGAGAATTTTAATCCTGTTCAAGTAAATGTGGGTTAATTACTAGAAGCTAGGCCAAATTTGACTACTGATAGATAGTCTTACTATAAGCATTTCTCTATACTATTTTATAAGAATTATATAGAAAATATTTCAAGAATATTTTACATAGTAAAAAATTTTAAATTTGTATTCATTTTAGACTTTACAAAATCTCACACAGTATTTCATACCAATATCCATTATTTCTCGTCATTTTCAAGATCTTAAGTGAAAATGTATTGTAAAAGAAAGAAGTTGTATTAGTGTGCTCGGGCTGCTCTAACAAGCTACCACAGACCCAGTGGCTTACACAGCAGATACTTTCTCCTCAGAGTTTGCAGGCTGTGACGTCCAGGGTCAAGGTGCCAGCCTGCACCCGTGGTGAGGGCCCCTTCCTGGCTTGCACACAGCGGCTTTCTTGCAGTGTCCTCACGTGGTGGAGCACCTGATCTCTCTTTCTTCCTCTTCTTATAAAGCCACTAATCCTGTCGCGAGGGCCTCACCCTCATGGCCTTGTTTTAGGCCTATTTACCTCCAAAAGGCCCCATCTGCAAATACCATCGCATTGGGGGTTCCAGCTTCCCATGGAGTTGTGACACAGTTTAGTCCACAGCAGAGGTTTAACCCGAGAACTGGTTAACCCAGAGCATCTCATTAGAGGCAGCAACTAACCGTTATTATTCTTCACTTCTGCATCCTTGGCAGTTAGCAGTCCCTAGTGTGTCGAGTGCTCAGTGTTTGCTCTGGACGCAGGGAACCAAGTCACACCGGCACACGGGTGTGCAGAAACACACTCATCAATCGACTATCCCAAGGGTCCGAGGGTGTCTCCCTGGAGGCGGCCAAGGACCAGTTCTGCAGACACACCTGTCAGTAGCGCGTGGGGCTAAAGCAACCCACGGTTGCTGAGCTCGTCCTTTCCTGCACTAATGGTTTCACTCCTTGAAGGACACTAACGCTTTCTCTCTATTAAAGTGTCACACAGCCTGTTTGCTCTCCCTTTCTAATTTGCGCTACTCAAAGTGCACTTGTGTCCTCTCAGAAACAGTCCCCATTCTGTATGTGCCCACAGTACTTGTCAGGCCTGCGTCCCCTCATGACAGCAGGCATCCATGGCGAGGTCGCATGGGGGGAAAGCAGATTGGGAGAAAAATGAAGAGCTCGAGGGCTGAGGGTTCTCATCCCACCGGAAGAACTGGTGCACTGGGAATAAATTTAAGAGACTGTAGACAGTGGAACGCTGGTGCTTTAAGGGTGTTGCTTTGCAGCCAAGAAGACTGTGGCTCCAGGTAACTTCTGATGCACATTCTTAACAGCTGTCCTCCTGATGCTCCTCGTCTCGCATCTCGTTCTCATGCTGGTACCGGGCCCAGGCTGCCTGAGAGCACTGGCAGCTGGCTGCCTTTGCTCACAAGGGACCTGTGTACTGTCACAAGTGAGAGGCTTCAGAGGCCTCACACAGAGGAAGTGTGCTGTCAGTGCTGGCTCGTAGTCGCCAGTCCCTTTCCCAGTCCTGGGCTGTACAGAAACAGGGCAAGAAGAGTTAAGAGGAAAGAAGCCATAGCCTAAAAGAGCTGATTAGAAGAGATGGCCGAGGTCACTGGGACAGGTACTGGTGGCCCTCGGGCTTTCCTCGCTTTGTACTGAGCGAAACATAGCGGCGCCCTTTAAAGGCAACGTTACCAGCGTGGTCTGTTCTAACCAGGCAAGCACTGCTTCTTTCCATGCTTCTCGGAAGACACGCTGCCGTTCCCATACCACGTAGACTGCAGTTATAATTGATAGGGATGCTGCCCATTAAAAAATTCTAACAGCAAGATGGGAAGACATCTAAAGTATGGAAATTAATGAACTTTCCTCCTTGTGTGTAAAAAGTGAAACTACTGATTTGTTCCTCTAACCTGATCTACAGTTGGGCTACCATGACTACAGCCAGAGCTATCAACATTGTGTAGGCATCGGGTAATAGTGTAAGTTTGTTTTATAAATGTATAACTACATGAAAGGAGGAATATAGATACTACCAAGTGATGGAAGTATTATTTAAAAGTTTATTGCACTATACTTTTGAGAGTTAATTTACACAACCATTTAGGATTTCTTTGAGCTCTCCTTATCCAGACTCTAACTTGCAGTAAATAAGATGGATTGAGTTTAAAAACAAAAATCAATGTTACTGCTTAAGTGTGTTTTTGATTGTCCATTTTTTATTCAAATAGAATATGGAAGGCTCCATGTTGACCATCAGCTTTGGAAATTGGATGGAGCTACCTGGACTTAAATTTAAAGATTGGGCATCTAGTAAACGAAGGTAAAGATCAAACTATTAAAATTATTTGGTGTACAATGGAAGAGTGTCAGCAAATGTCAGAATATTTATGATCCTGTCCCAGATGAATAACATAAATGTGTATGTCTTTCAAATAAAAAGCCTTTTTGCTGCAGAGATTAGGAGCTCATTTCCACTTAGAGGTGTTACATATGAAGCCCAGAGGTAAGGAGGGAAGGGCTGGTCTGTACGCTGGCTTCCTGACTTCTCTGCTAATCGTGAATTGATCCCATCCTGTTAAACCAATCTATATATGTTCTCATCCACCCACATATCCTTTCCACATCTTACTTTTACCAGTAGATACGTAACTGCACGTGTGTATATCTCATGTATACATACCTACAGGGTCTTTCTGAGAAGAATGGATACGATTAATGATTTAGAATGATGGGATAAACTAGAATCTGTGATGTAATTGGTTATTTGGGTATAGAGGTAAATATTTAATAAGAAAGTAGGAGTAACAGAAGAAATCTCAACTTGGAAGAATACAAGTTTATTTTGGGGAAAAAGAGCCCAAAACTTAAAAAATATATATATGAAAAACTCCATTTTCAAGGACAGTAAATATTAGATAGGAATTACCAAGTCGGAGAACCTACTCTAATTTGACTACTCACAGAAACAGTAAGTAAAAGGAGGAAGTTACTTAACCTTTGTTAGGACAGGGCTGTAACATGTGAATGCTTCACTTCCTGCCAGATAGAAACCATGTTCACCACAGAAATTATCCTTACTTTGGGAAGATTTCAGAAAGCAAGTTTGGACCAGCCTGGGTAATTGAGATGTTTTTAATCTCTCAACTGTCCTTTTGGGTTTTTTAAAAAGGAATTTTATAATATATAGGTCTGAAGTGTAAAGTTACAAAATCAGGCAAGATGGACAACTTCCTGATTTTCATAAGCAAGCGATATTGCTCAACGTTTGTCCCTTTGCAATGTGGGTAAGAAAGGAAAGCTTTATGGTTTATGTACCAGAAGCACTTGTCCTTCTAAATTGGGGATGCTGTGTATAGAAGTAACGTGAAAATGAATCTTGTGATAAATAGTACCCTTTGCATAGCATTAAGAGAAGATTCTTAAATCTCTAGAGATTGCAGTTTGAATCCTGAACCTATTATAACTTCTGATGTTGTGACCCTGGTCAAATAAATAGCTGTCAACTTGCTAGTCTGTAAAATGGAGAGAATAATAGTAACTACTACATAGGGTTTCTGTAAACGTTGAGAGTTTACATTCTAAATCTTAATTATTATAGTCATTAAACTTTAAGAAGAAAAATCTGTATGATTTTTTTCCAAATACAAGGTATAATGAATTACGTGAAATGATTTGGTGTATTTTTCCTGCTACTTAGCTCTAATTGGGGCGCAGTGTTTAGGGGTGCTGAAACTGGCTTTAAAGTTCAAGTGGAAAATGAATGGTGTACTAATGTATTTTTTTCATAAAGATATTATATACTGCTTAGGAGTAGGAAAACACAAATGTTTTATTTACTAGGGCGTAAGATGATTTTGTTCAGCAGAAGACTGACTGATCTGACTTATTTTTGGTCAGTAGGAAAATAGAAAGCAACTTAACTAAAAGTTTGGTCAAGAAGGTACACACTATCTATAAGAAGTGTGTGTATTACAGCGAGACCTGTACCATATCTCAGTAATTATTAATCTAAACCATTTAGCTTGTACTAACTGTATAGAACATAGACTGAGTAGTGTATTTATAGACTCAATTGTTTAGGTTACAGTTGTGAGACAGACTATCAAGTAGCCAGTTTTCATATATCCGTATTTTAACGCCTTCATTTGATAAAAGTTTATTGATAAAGGCAGCTAGTGTGAACAGATACTACGCCAGACACTAGAGAAACAAAGATGCGGTAAGTACAGTCTGTCCTCATGGCACTTCCTCTTGTGAACTAAAAAGAAATCTTAGCTTTCTTTTGTAAACTGTTAGGATCATTTCTAGCTGAGACAGTTGAGAGCGATTAAAAACATGTAACAGCTTACTAGATGGAGAGGTACTAATTTGTCCTCATACAGGGTATTTTGCCTTCTTTTACAGGAACCTAAAAGGGGATCGCGTTGTGCCCGAGGAGGTGGCTCGCTACTATAAACACTATGTAAAAGTCATGGGTCTCCAGAAGAATTTCAGAGAGAACACGCACATTACCTCTGTGTCTAGGCTCTACAGAGATCACGACGACGATGACGGTGGCCAGGACAGTGGTATTTCAGCACAGCAGCTCCAGATCGACAAGTCCAAGTTTATCAGAAGAAACTGGGAGGTCCGGGGCTATCAGCGCGTAGCCGACGGTTCCCAGGTTCCCTTTTGTCTCTTCGCTGAGAACGTGGCCCTGGCAACTGGAACGCTGGACTCTCCTGCCCATCTGGAGGTTGAAGGGGAAGATTTTCCTTTTGTGTTTCACTCTATGCCTGAATTCGGAGCGGCTGTGAGCAGAGGAAAGTTGCGTGGCAGAGTGGACCCAGTGTTAATTGTGGGCTCCGGGCTCACTGCAGCTGACGCAGTACTGTGTGCTTACAACAATAATATCCCTGTGATTCATGTATTCCGCAGACGAGTAACGGACCCAAGTTTAATTTTCAAGCAGCTTCCCAAAAAGCTTTACCCAGAATACCATAAAGTCTATCATATGATGTGTACTCAGTCGTGTTCTGCAGACTCCAATCTTTTATCTGATTATACCAGTTTTCCTGAGCACCATGTGCTTTCCTTTAAGTCGGACATGAAATGCATCCTTCAGAGCGTTTCTGGATTGAAGAAAATCTTTAAACTCTCTGCAGCAGTGGTGCTGATAGGTTCTCACCCCAATCTATCTTTTCTGAAGGAGCAAGGCTGTTACCTGGGCCATAACTCAAGCCAGCCAATCAGCTGTAAGGGTAATCCTGTGGAAATAGATGCATATACCTATGAGTGTGTCAAAGAAGCCCACCTTTTTGCATTGGGTCCTCTAGTCGGAGACAATTTTGTTCGATTTTTAAAGGGAGGGGCACTGGGTGTTACACACTGTTTAGCTGCAAGACAGAAGAAAAAGCAGCATTTATTTGTTGAAAGAGGAGGCGGAGATGGGATAGCTTAAAGCAGCTTTACAAGTAATTTATATGGACAGTTTACCATTAAAGATTTTTACTAGTGTTTTTGCAGTGTACTGGCTTGAATTTTTTGGACTTGAATTAACTGGAAGAGAGCCTCAAGCTAATAATTTTTTAAAGTTATAAGAACTTGGTGTTCAGATTTATATCGTAATGTATCAAGGGTGTCACTGTCAGACAAATGGAAACACTGCCAATTTAGCATACTTTAAGCTCTCACTAAAAGTCTTTTCTTCCAAGAGGTACTTTTTGTGATCATTTTTGGTTATGTTAGGATTGATTCCAAAATATTACAGCCTGAACCTATAAAACCACATAGTCATTAGGCTAGAAATTGTCCTCACTACATATAGGGTGACCTTGCTACTCACAGAGTGGTCCAGGGACCAGCGTCAGCTTCTTCTGTAGCTTGTCAGAAGTACAGACTCTCACACCCACCGCAGACTTAGAGTCAGAGACCACATCTGATTAATGAGCTCCTCAAGGAATACGTATGCTCAGGAAAATGGGAGGCACGCTGGCCACAAAGAAAATGGACGTGAGGGGTGGATGCTGGAGGTGGAGTGGGGTAGAAGGCATTTAAACTCAGGTTTTATTTATTTTGAAATTACCAATTGTATAAATCTAACTTATTACCAAATATGATCTTTGAAAAAATATTTTTATTGCTGAAAGCTCGACAGATACTTCGTATTCTTAGCTTCTAATAATTTCAACAGTCCGATAGTGCTGGCAAACACCCAGCATTTGCCAAGATGTTCTCTGGAGATTTATTCTCTACTTAACTAGCATAACACAACCTAATTTGCAGTTCAATAGATTGTGAATGGAACTACCTATCCCTTTGTGAACACGGAGTTCATTTCTATCACTGACACTAAGGTATCTGGGCATAAGTACTTCTAATATTGTAATACTATTTGGGTATTGCCAGAATTATTAAAGATTAAAATTGAAAATAAGATTAAAATCTGTCTTTTCCATTCCTAATATGATTACTTTCAAATTTGTTCATACTCGTAGATGACACAGCAACTCATTCTGTGGTTACTTATTGAATTGTATGCTTACCCTGATTTATATTTATTTAGGTGTGCATAATGTCTGTATCTTCATACAAAGTCTTTTAGTGTTAGACAGAAAAGTCTTCTGAAGTTCTACATGGCAAATTAAATTTCTCATATTCTCTCTTGCACTCTCGCACTCTTGGTAGAATTTATTTCATCTGAAATGTGTTTACTGAACGTATAATTTTTTTTTTTTTAGTATTAAAAAAATGGACTAAAGTGTCATTTTGCTGTCCAGTTTTTGCAGTGTTATGTGCTTACAGGATCACAATTCACCTTCAAATAGAATTGTTTAGAATATACTTTCGTCTACAACTAGCTGTCTCAGATAAACCAATGAATTCTTACACTCTTGATAACTCATGTCTGAGTAACAATTTTAGAAATGTGATCGTTTTAGTTTATTATAATGGTAACTTTTTTCAAATTAATTTCAGATCTACTGGAACTGATATAACATCTCTGACTACACTTAGATTGAGCACTCTCTTGCCTGCCTGTTCTTTTGAGCTCTGAAGAATGAGTTGGACTGGATGTTTTCTTAACGTTACTTCTAAATCAAAAATGACATTGTCATAAAGATGTTTTCTAGGGAAGGATAAGAACTGTTGACATCCCCTTGGGTGTCAAAAGCTTGCTCTTATCCATAGCATGTATGTGATGAGATTATTCACCAAAAAAAAAGACTTCAAGTAAAGTTCTAGTAAGGCCCAAAATAAGCCTGGTGAATAATTCCATAGTTAGTTACTTTCCAGTTTTCAATTACCTCTCAAACCTAGCTGCTATGGGTCGCCAATAACATTAAAGCCATTTCTCTGATGTTCTACACTCCTGTACTCTTAAATTAATTTCTGTTCCATAATTACAAGCCTTATTCTTCAGTGTCATCAACCAGCTACTCAGGGAGAGGGAGAAAGCACTAAATATTTGACTAGTCATATACCATGACGTGGGCATCTCTCCTTCATCCCTCTAAAGTCTAGCTCTTGAAAGAATGTTTAAAAATCAGAATCTCTTTGGGGTTTTAAAAATAATACAATAAGGGCTGGCCCGGTGGCTCAGGTAGTTGGAGCTCTACACTCCTAACTCCGAAGGCTGCCGGTTCGATTCCCACATGGGCCAGTGGCCTCTCAACCACAAGGTTGCCGGTTCAACTCTTTGAGTCCCGCAAGGGATGGTGGGCTCTGCCCCCTCCAACTAAGATTGAACACGGCACCTTGAGCTGAGCTGCCTCCCAGAGGGCTCAGTTGGTTGGAGCGTAGGCTCTCAACCACAAGGTTGCCAGTTTGATTCCTGGACTCCCGCAAGGGATGGTGGGCAACTAGCAACGGCAACTGGACCTGGAACTGAGCTGCGCTCTCCACAACTAAGACTGAAGGGACAACAACTTGACTTGGAAAAAAAAAGTCCTGAAAGTACACACTGTTCAATAAAGTCCTGTTCCCCTTCCCCAATAAAATCTTAAAAAAAGGCAGCACAACGAAAATTTAAAAATAATACAATAAAAATAGTCACTTCTAAGTGTTTAAGTCAGTCTTAGAGTGTGAACTGCATTTAACCACTTTTTTGAAAATCTAGTAAGTTTTATCATGTAATATGTTTCCGTAGAATCAAATTCTAGTTAACAGATTTAAAAAAATCAGACTGAAAGGTATTTTAAATTATCTACCGTGTTTCCCCTAAAGTAAGACCTAACCGGAAAATAAGCCCTAGCATGATTTTTCAGGGTGACATAACCTGAACATAAGCCCTAATGCATCTTTTGGAGCAAAAATTAATATAAGACCCAGTCTTATTTTTGGAGAAATACGGTAGTCAGTGGGAAATGGTGAAAAATCCTTCTAAATCCTGCTATTAAATAAAAGCACTTAAGTCCCAGCCTGTGGAACACGGGAGACACCCAGAATTAAATGAAACTAGACTGAATTTAAACGTCATTTAAACAAATCTAATTTGGTTATAGGGCTGCTATTGGATAAAACCATTTTGATCAGTTCAGATCACAGTCTTTTAAACTACACTATACATTCCTAGGGTGAAAAGGGGGCCAGGTTGCTAAACCTACCCAGAAGAAGAATGGAGAAAACAGATAATTGCTGATTTTGACTGTTCCCTCCACCCCCAAGTTATTCAAGAAAAATGGTGTCGCTGGGGAGGTAGCAGGACAAAAAAATTAACTGATAAACCATAAAACAACTAAAAAACCTTCAAATTTAAAAGAACACCCTACTGGTTTCAGTTACGATAGACTAATGGGAATCGGACTTACCCTCTAGCAACTACTGGGGAAAAACCATAAAGCAATGTTTGTACACGATGGACAGCAGCCCTGGACTGACATTTAAGAGAAGAAACGAGGTGAGGAAACAACTGGTGAGGTTGAAATCACCCTCACTTTCTGCCAGAGGCTGCTTCCCACACAACACTGGAAGTGGAGTAGGTGGAAAACATCCCAGTTCAGGGTCCCTGCTGGAGACGGAGGAGCAGGGTGCCTGAGGGAGATGCACTGAGATGCAGCTCCAGAAATCTGCATGATTTCCTTAAATCTGTCTCAAGAAAAGACTGAGTACAGTCACACAGATCCATCAAACAGAATATAGAGACTGCGGTCAATTTTTGACAAAGGATCCATGAATATACAATGGGGAAGGACAGTCTCTTCAATAAGCTGTGGTGGGAAAACTGGACAGATACATGCAAAGGAATGAGACCAGACCATTGTATCATCTACAAAAATCAATTCAAAATGGATTAAAACCTTGAATGTAAGACCTGAAACCATGAAAGTCCTGGAGGAAAACATTCACAAATCACGTATCTGATAAAGGGTTAATATCCAAAACATATGAAGAACTCACACAACTCAATAGCAAAAACCAAAGAATCCAATTAAAAAATAGGTTGAGTATCTAAATAGACATTTTTCCAAAGACATACAGATGACCAACAAGTACACGAAAAGGTGATTAGTCCCATCACTAATCAGGGAAATGCAATCAAAAGTACAACGCAAAAATCACCTCACAACTGTTAGAATGGATGTCATCAAAAAGAAGTGGTGAGGATGTGGAGGAAAGGGAACCCTGTGCACTGTTGGTGGGAACGTAAGCTGGTGCAGCTACTATGGAAAACAGTATGGAGGTCCCTCAAAAAATTAAAAATAGAACTATCATATGATTCAGCAATTCCACTTCGGGCTATTTACCCAAAAGAAATAAAATCACTATCACAAAGAGATACATGCACCCCCATGTTCACTGCAGCATCACTCACGATTGGCAATATATGGAACCAACCTAAGTGCCCAGCAATGGATGAATGGATAAAGAATATATGGCATATATACACATATCTACAATAGAATATCGATTCAGCCTTGAAAAAGGAAATCCTGTCATTTGGAATAACATGGATGGACCTAAAGAACATTACGTTAAGTGAAATAAGTCAGACAGAGAAAGACAAATACTCTATGACCTCACTTATATGTGGAATCTCAAAAAACCAAACTAGACACACAACAGATCGGTGGTTGCCTAAGGCAGTGGTGGGGAAACGTGTCAAGGTGATCAAAAGGTACAAACTTTCAGTTATAAGTTCTGAGGATGTAATTTACAGCATGCTGACTATTATTAACAATACTATTTTGTATATTTGAAAGCTGGTTCTCATCACAAGCAGAAAAAATTTGTGAGGTGACCAATGTTAACTAAATTTACCGTGGTAATCATTTTGCAATATATACACATAGGAAATCATTATGTTCTATACCTTAAACTAATTTATATCTCAGTAAAACTGGGAGAAACAGACAAATCCACAATTATAGTTGGTGATTTTAATATTCCTCTGAGTAACTGGTCAAACAAGTAGACAGAAAAATAGAAAGGATATAAAAGATGTCAATACATTAATTAACCTCAGACCTAACTGATATTTATAGAACACTACGCTCACAACCTGAAAATACACTTTCTAAGTATACAAAGAACATTTACCAAAACAGACAAACCATATGTTTGTCCATAAAACAAATGTCAGCACATTTCAAAAGGTTGAAAATCTTACTAAATATGATCTCTTACCACAGTGGAATTAATTTAGAAAGCAGTAACAAATAAATAAATAACATATCTTTTAATAGATGGAAAATTTTTATTTGGAAATTAAGTAGCTAACCCATGTATCAGTGAAGAAAGCATGTAGAGATTAAGACATATATTTTGAACTGAATGCTAACACAAATATCCAAAGTTGTCACATGCAACTAATGCAGTAAATAGAGGGAAATGTATAGTTTTAAATATTGGTGTTAGAAAAGAAGAGGGATTTAAAATCCATGATCTAAGCTTCCATCTACAGGGGCTAGAAAAATAAGAGCAAATTGGACACAAAGTAATTAGAAGGAAGGAAATAAAGATGAGCGAAAATCAATGAAACACAAAAATGGCAAACAATAAAGAAAAATCAACAAAACCAACCATTCTTTAAAATTTTTTAAACAGAATTGATGAACCTTTAGCTAGATGATCAAGAAAAAGAGAACACATTTCTCTGAAAACAAGGATGAAAAAAGGGACATCACTATATATTACACAACTATTAAAAGTTTAACACAGGAATTTTATGAACAACTTTATACCTACAGAATTTTTTTAAATCTTAAAGAATCTACACAAAAAATCCTAAACTATGAGTTTAGCATGTTCTTAGCCTCTAAATTCAATATACAAAAAATAACTGCACTTACATGTATAAACAATACATCATTGCAAGATGAAATTTTTAAAAGTACCATTTACAACAGTATCAAAAATATTAAATATTTAGGGATAAATTTAAAATAGATGTGCAAACCTCTCTACTGAAACTATAAAATAATGCTGAAAGAAATTAAAGATCTAAGGAAATGAACAAATGTATTACGCTCATGGATTGGAAGACTGAATATTTTTAAGATGTCCATTCTTCCCAAATCAAGTTTTAGATTCATTGTATCTCCACTGAAATCCTAGATTTTTTTGGATAGAAATTGATATGCTTCATGGACTTAAAGTACCTGATTTCAAGACCCACTAAACAGCTATAGTGATCCAAGTCAGTGTGCTATGAGCCTAAGAACGGACAAGCAGATCGATGCTACAGGACAGAGTTTAGAAACGGACCCATCTACATATGCTTGACTCATTTTTTACAAAGTTGCCAAGATAATAAGAAAGGACAGTGCTTTCAACAAATGGGGCCAGCCTGGACAGCCATATGGATAGTAAAATGAACCCTAACCCATACTTCATACTCAAAGATTAACTCATGTTGGATCAGATAGATATAAACATAAAAATATATAAAGCTTATAGAAGAAAATGGAATATTTTTGAAATTTTGATACTGAATCAAATATTTTAGGATACTAAAGCAAACATCAAGAAGAAAAAATTGATACGTTTGACCTTTCCAAAATCTAAAGCATCTGTTAATCAAAGAGATCATGAAAAACAGTGAAATATGAAAATAAAAATAATTCAGGCTAGGAGAAATATTCTCAATACACAAAAGAATTGCATCCATAATATATAAAGAACTTCTACAACTCAATTATAGTTGCCAGGGTAATGCAAATTAAAACCAGAATGACACATCACTGCATACCCAGGGTTAACGGATTAAAAGGAAGAACCTCTGGCAATCCCAATGTTTGCAGACAGGAGCACTTGTGGACAGGTGTAGGCAGGTTTCCTTAGAACGGGACTGTGGGCATGGCTGAGACCATTCCATTCCTCACCTGAAGCATGGAGACCACCAGCTTCACTGGCTAGTCGCAAAGCAAGACTGTTATTACTCAGAGACGCCAGTTCACCCACGAATAAGGCCTGGCCATTCCACTCATACGGTGTCCACACTCTCTCCAGCGTCACCACCATCATCATTTACGTGTTTATAACCCCCTATACTATTCTAATAACCTCCTCATTAGTGGTTTTTAATGTCTCAGTTTTGATGCCTGTACTAGAACTTGTACATTGGATCACCCCATTCCACTTCCTAGCAGCTGAGCATCTTCAAACCTCCACTTCTGACTCCCTGAGCGAGCGCCCCACCTGCCAGTAGGTTACTTAGTTCTGCCAAGTGGATGCTGGAGAGCCTGAGGTCAGGAAGGTGATAGTGAGGGAGAGGCCAAGTCCCATCGCTCCAGCGGCTCCTCTCCCAGGGACGTCACCCATGCCCCCCTCACTGTCCACTCTGGCCTGGAGCACGACAGGAGCACACACGTACAGTTGAGCACATGCTCCAGGGAGGCGTCAGTGAGTAGTGGCCTGCGGGCTGCTCTCAACAGTTTGGGAATTTTCCTTGAAGGCCCAGGTGAGAGCCTGCTCCTAGTCCGGCCGTTTTCAGCATCTCATTCTCTGTATTAAATCCTTTCCTGCTTAAAACGTCTATGGTGGTTTCCGTTTACTTCAACTGGAGCTATCCATACCTTCCGTTTCTTTGTATCTTACACATAATTAACATACTGATTTAAAAGTTCCCATTCAGAAACTGAGCGTAGCTCCCCCACTCCCTACCGAATAAAATCCAGGCTTCTTGGCCAACAGTTAAGGTTTTGTAACTTACTACCAAAACCAACGCTCCATTTTCAGGAATTCTTGTTCCCAGTTTGGGAGGCTAGCCTGTCCTGTGACATTCAGTTCCATGGCTTAGAGCAGCAAAATACACCTGTTCACCCCTCATCATCCTGATACAGGGAAAAAGAGTGATTCAGTTCTGTTGTGCTTGTTTGTTCACAGCACTACTGCTCACCAGCCAGTCACACAGGCGGCCTTGTTACACCTGAGGGAGCACACTTCACGGAAGTCCTTTCTTCAATCTTGTAGAAGAAATTTGGACCATGAACATCATTCCAATAAGCAGCTGGAGACTCCCAGTGGTGTGACCAACCACAAGGCTTCAATGGTAGAATTGGGAAGAAGTCTGGAAAGAAGACACTCCGGGGTAATTACGACTGCAGAAAGGGAAAGGGGTGTGGGGTCCCTAAGTGCTGCTGGGAAATGGACAGTTGAGAGACTATGGCCCAAGGCCTGGCCACCTTCTCCTTGCCATCAGGAAGCTCAGCTAAAGCCCCACGCTAGAAATGGGGCACAGTTCTCATTCACCAAATGAAGGGATGTGGCAAGTTATACCCTCCCATCTTTTTCCTAGAACATGTGAAGGCTTAGAAAAGTGTCCCCGGGAGAGCCAGGGGAAAGCTGCATGCCTGCCCGCGCGGGGGCTGTGCCTCCACTGGCTCAGGGCAGAGCTAATGGCCCCCCGAAGGATCTGTGCACAGCAATGGGGGATATCCTCCATCTGCTTAACAAGACTTCCAGAGCTCAAAAGAACTCGAAGGGAATTCTCCAAACTCAGACTGTCATTTCCTAGAGAGCAGAGAACACTGCTCATTCACCTTTGGATCTAGTGCTGTGGACAGCAATGTTTTATATTTAATACAATTTTAATCATGTTTACCCAAACAAAGACTTTGAAGGGATAATAAAACAAAGAAACAAACAAGAAACAGCTAAGACACTTAGGAACGAACTCCTGAAAGGCAATGGTACGTTCCGAGGACTGGCCAGGGGTGCAAAGTGGCTCAGCCACCCTCACATGTGGTGCCTTCCCTGACGACAGAAGAGCACTGCATCTTCCATGAGGTCTAGCAATGGTACTTGTTACTTTATGGATCATTTTCATGCTACACTATTGCTACCAGCCTACAAAGGTAAGCGTGTTAGGGCGGCAGAACCTACATGAGACCAGGACGCTTTCAGGCAGAATCCAAAGCCTGTTCTACTTCCTAGGACATGATGTCCCAGTCTTTAGTAACCAAAGGACTTCACCGTAAGGCTCAGGTACAAAATGGCTTATATTACAAAATTTGAAAAAAGACATTCATTTTTCTTACCATGTCCCTTTAAGGTAGAAAGAAGACAATCTTACCATTTCTGCTTCACAGGTACCAAACCTGGGTCTCCAGGAAGCTCACAACAGAGGCTCACCCCGCTCAGTAAGGCCACCAGAGAGGGCTCTGCATTCCAGTGAGGTTTCTCCACAAGCTTGAGCGAGGCTGCCACGCTGTCCCCAGCTGCCAGTACTACTTTATGTGGTGACACCTTCACTACTGAAACCCATGTCATTCGGGCCACTTCAGTTCAAGGAAGACTATGCACATGGAAAAGGAAAAATTAAAAGCAAAAAGGATGTTCTGATATGCCTAGGATCAAATCAGTGAGAAGGTGCAAGGTGCTGCCCACTGCATGTTACATGCTATCGTTTCCATAGGAAATTGCTGAAAAGCGACATGCACAGCAGTCTGAATAGGCGTTACAAGTCTCTGGAGAGACCCATAGGAAGTGAGTCTCATGGATTCTTCTAAGGAGGGGAAACAATAACTTAACTAGGAGGACAGTGAGGCGAGACGTTTTAATCCTTTACTCTTTTAAACTTTTAGAATTTTGTACTATAACTGCATTAACTACTCAATAAATAAAAACCAAATTTAAAAATGAAAAAAAGAAAAATTACCATAAGAGATGAAAAGACAAAGACTGAAAACGAAACAACCATACTACTTGTCACACACGAAAGAAATGGAGTTTTGTGCATTTTATTTAACAAATTCAGGCCGTAGAATATTTGTCACTTACGCCCCACCCCTTTTATATGCTACATGGATGTATCCCGAAGGAAACAAAGTGAATACTTGATAGAAATGGTTTTCCGTGGCTTCTTTGTAAAATTCTCAGTTATCTTCTCCTTTTCACATTAGGGTTGTATCTGCAGGAAAGAAATGGGGTTAGAAGGTACCTAGATAAGTGATGGCATTTCTTTCACTTTTAAAGTTAAAGGGCTTTCAAAATAAGTCACACTTTAGCAAACAGAACGAGAATGCCATTTTTATCCTTAAAATCAGACATTAAGTATATTAAGCATATAAATTAAACATTTATACTTTCATTTATCCTTTGAATGCTATGGTGAATAAATAAAACATCATCAAAAAGTCCTATAAACCCATTAAAATAATTAACAAAAACAACAGTTTAAAAACAAATATGTATTTATACTTCTTTTAATATGGCTTCAAATAGTTTCTCTGCCTGCCCCCAAATTAAAGAATACCATTTGCACAAACAAGCATAATGAATCTAAGATATGATTACTTTACAAAATTTTCTCTTATAGCAATTAAATGTAGCTGGACAACCAGCTTTTCTCATTTGACTTCTTATGAAAAATCAGCACTGTCAACATTTTGACCAATGATTCATACTGTCAATAATGAAATTAAAGAATCAAATTCACTGCAAAACAGACTCAAAGATAGAGTACCTTCTTTGTTTTGGGAAAATGTTTGTTTAGGGAGTAAGTTTGGGAAAATGTTATTCTCCCCTATTATAGTATCTACCTATACTTCAATATTTTGTGAGTATTTGAGAGCTAATTATAAGGTTTGTGGGCCTGTAAGAATGCTGAAAATACGTTAAATCAGAATTGAATATAATCACCCATTATAACTCCACTAAACTTCCCACCAAAACCTGCTTTGAAACGCTAATCCAGCCTCTTGTTTTTATGCATGTGCCAATTAAAACTAAACAAATGGTCTGGTAGTTTACTTGTCTGACTTCAAAACCCATTCACTCATAATTCTGCTCCGAGCTGAAAGTCTTGCAGTTATCAGCCAAATGCACCCAGCTTAGGAACTGTCTCTTGCCTGAATGCCCCACACAAAATTTAAATCTCCTGTGGTGCAGTACAACTGAATCACCCCAAACCTCAAAGCTATATCCAGTAAACCCAATTAAAGGTGCTCAAGCAGGAAAAAAACATATTTATTACAAACAAAACATTCTTTAGGGGAAGGGACTAAGTGTTTATTTCTAAGGACAGAAGAAAACAAATATTTAAATCTCTACAAACAGAACTGAATTTTACATACATCTCTCTAAGATTCTTGAGAAGGCGGAAATTAAAACTTTACCTGAAGAGATCATCAGCAAGAGACTCTTCTTTTGCATGCTGATTTTGCACCTGTCAAAATGAACATAATTTCAAACATTTGCTCAATGGTGCATATGCAGTGAATGGATTGCTGTATGGGGGGGGGGGCGCTCAGGCACTTCCGAGAGCCCCACATCCAGGTCACCAGGTCGATTGTTCTTGTTTCAACACCACGTCTCCCATTCCACAGACCCTCCCCATTTATACTTCAGCCACGTGACTGCAAAGTCCTCTCATTAAACAACTGCCACCAGTCAATCTCCCCACCAAGGCAACCAGCACACACACTGCTGCTTGGTGAATTTTTAAACATTTTCTCCAGCAGAACCCTTTTCCTAAGCGAAACCTCAGTGTTCTGAGGTCACAGATAGCACTAATGAAGGAGCTGAGAAGGCAATATTTATCCCAGCTTTGAACAGGTAAAGTGGCTCCCTTTCTCCCTTCCCACGCTGTCCCGCCTCTCACTCCCCTCAATTAAGAGATGTCTGGAATATTATTCACTTAAATCTTTAAATGGGCAATTTCTGGGCTTTAGGATTTTAACTGCTTCAATTCTTTTGTGTACTACCATGATTCTCTAGAATGCACATTTATAAAATAATAAAGCCAATTATTTTTTCCAAGAAGAAAGGCAGAGAGGAGGTGACTTCCACACTCCTGTTTTTGGACAGCAAATATCCTGAGTGACCTTCTTAATAATGCAAATTTTCTGAGTGATCTTCCTAACAAATTTTAAAAACTATTTGCAGAAGACTACATTGGACCCACAATAAGGCAAAATACAAACCCTGAGAAGTTACCAAGTACCACAGCCAGCTTTTTGCCCTGCCCTGTGATATCTGCAAACCATAAAAAACCAGGCTTCTGCTTCCATGTCTGGATAGGGGATGAGTGATATGTAAGAAAACCCAAGATGGGGAATCTAATAAAAGACTCCATTACAAAAGGGTGAAAGAGGAATAAATCCTACAACACAAAAGGCACCAGCAAAGAAACTTGCCTGTCTTGATCCTGGCACAGGGAGGAAAGAAAGAAAATAAATCTCTGTTTATAAAGACAAGCTGGCCTTCACTCAGGCTTCTGGTCCAAACACGTATTACCGTGTTCCCTGAAAATAAGACCTAGCTGGACAATCAGCTCTAATGCATCTTTTGGAGCAAAAATTAATATAAGACCCAGTCTTATTTTAACTGTAAGACCTAGTCTTATACAGTATAATGTAATATAATATAATACCCGGTCTTATATTAATTTTTGCTCCAAAAGACACTTTAGAGCTGATTATCCGGCTGGGTCTTCTTTTCGGGGAACACGGTAACTGACTGATCCAAAACCCTCACAAGCAGAGACTAAAGTGGTCTCATATTGGTAGAACAAGACTGACAGACATATGTATGTCTTCTCTGGAGGAAATAAACCTGAACTCAGGATGCCAGGAATTCCCACAGATCAAGTTTCAAGGGAAATGAGCAGTTCACCATTCAAAGATCGTGAAGTATATATACACTTGGAAACAAGAAGCTATAAAAAGAAAACAAGCAGAAACAGATCGACAAACAGTTTAGATACTGGTACCATCAGGAAAAGAATACAAAATAGGAGCTTACAAACAGCAGGAAGGAACAAAGCAGATTTAGAAATGAATAAAAAAAGACTTCCAGAAATGAAAAACTACAACAGGTTGAGTGAAAACTCAACAGACAGATGGAATACCAACCAGACATAACTGAAGCAGAAGTACTAAAGACAATCTGAACAAAATGAGCAAAAATACACTCGAGAGAATCAGTGATGAAATGCATAGAAGTTAAGATACACAGATAAGAAAGGGTGATTTAACTTACGTCAAATCGAGTTCAAAAAAGAAATACCCCCTTCTCCCTGTTACCGGACAGCCCTCTTCCCACAGTTGCCTGAGATGACCTGTCCGGAGCCCAGCTCTGAGTCGAGCAGCACTGGACAGTCAGGCAACACGAAGACGAGGAAGAAAACTGCCCACCCTTGTATGAGGCTTTGGTTCTTTCTCAATTCAGTGGCCGTGTGTTTCTAAATTCTCATCTTCCACGTAGTATTTCTTCTATTGCAAAGTTCCCCACCTTACTGACTTTTATTAAATTCTCCAATTAAAAAAAGTAAGGGGTTGAAAAACTTATGTATCAGATGGATGGTCTTCTTGTACATATATCTACTAGGACACACAACACTGAGGGAGAAAGTAAAAAAGAAAAGCCTATTTTTGTAATCTTTCCTGTGGTTCTCATTATAACAGTTCATAAATATATGTAAGCAGTGAGGTATTAGAAACCACATTCTAACCTGGACAGCTATAAAGCAGTCCATATTTTTCCAAAAGAGCAATGTTATTACAGTTTTGGGTTCCTGAGACTTAGGCAGCATATCAGTTGCAGATATGATCAGAGAAATGCCACAAAACAAGTAGGCAAAATTACAGAACTCTAAAGCAATTTCAAATATCAAAATGATGCTGCTGGCCCTAGTTTCATGGCTTAAAACAATGTGAACGGATTATCCAAGTACCTACTATAAAGTACCCAGAAAAGCACTCTGACACGATACATGTGATCAGAAATCTGCACGTTTGCATTAAGCATATAAATCTGAGGGAGATGGTTGGGATTTGCCTTTAAATACTCCAAAAAGAAAAAGCTGAGAAGGGAACAGATGAAGCAAGGTGTGCAGAGTGCTGAAACTTGCTGAAGCTGTGCGCTTGGGGGGTTATTTTACTATTCTCTTTATTTGGCATGTATCTGAAAACTTCTCATAATAAAAAGTTTTAGAACCTAAAGTGAATATTACAAATAATTACTATACAGTAATTAATATTACCTAACAATTTCCCTTACCATCTCAAAACTTAGAAAGACTCTTGGGGGGAAATGAGATAGACCAGTAACAACTGCCCATGGAAAGTGGTATTAAGGCACACTTCCCTCAGAAAGCAGTTAAAAGTATAACAACTTTAAAGCCCTGCCCACCTTTGAGATGGTGTGATCATGTGTCATTAAACCCAAGTACAAACGTGTAACTGCAGAGAATGAAGTTAGACCTATTCTAATACCACATATAAAAAATTAACTCAAAATGAATCAAGGATCCAAATGTAAGAGCTAAAACTATGAAACTCTTAGAAGAAAACAAAGGGGAAAAGCTTCCTGACATTATGAGCATATCTGGCAATGGCTTCTTGGATATAACACTAACAGCACAGGCAACAAAAGGAAAAAAAAATAGATAAACTGGACTACACGAAAATTTAGAACTTCTGGACGCCAAAGTACACAATCAACCGAGTGAAAAAGCAATCCAGAGAAGGGGAGAACACATTTGCAAGTCATATATCTGATAAAAGGTCAATATCCAGAACATATAAAGAACTCCTACAAGTCAACAACAATAATGAAAGATCAACAATCTGATTAAAAAGAGGCAAAGATCTTGAATAGACATTTCTCCAAAGAAGACATACACATGGCCAAGAAGCACATGAAAAGATGCTCAACCTCACTAATCATTACAGAAATGCAAATCAAATGAGATGCTACCTCATACTCATTAGATGTCTATTATTAAGAAAACAGAAAATGAGGCCAGCCCGGTGGCTCCGGCGGTTAGAACTCCATGCTCCTAACTCCAAAGGCTGCCGGTTCGATTCCCACAGGGGCCAGTGGGGTCTCAACCACAAGGCTGCCGGTTCAATTCCTCGAGTCCCGCAAGGAATGGTGGGCTCTGTCCCCTGCAACTAAGATTGAACACAGCACCTTGAGCTGAGCTGCCGCTGAGCTCCCGGATGGCTCAGTTGGTTGGAATGCGTCCTCTCAACTACAAGGTTGCCAGTTCGACTCCCACAAGGGATGGTGGGCTGTGCAACTAGAAAAAAAACGGCAACTGGACCTGGAGCTGAGCTGCGCCCTCCACAACTAAGACTGAAAGGACAACAACTTGAAGCTGAACGGCACCCTCCACGACTGGGACTGAGGGGACAACAACTGGACTTGGAAAAAAAAGTCCTCAAAGTACACACTGTTCCCCAATAAAAGTCCTGTTCCCCTTCCCCAATAAAATCTTAAAACAAAACAAACAAAAAAAAAACCCAGAAAATAACAAGTATTGGCAAGAATGTGAGAAATTAGAACCCATGTGCACTGCTGGTGGGAATGCAAAATGGTGCAGCTGTTACAGAAAACAGTATGAAGGTGCTTAAAAAGTTAAACATAGAAAAAAAGATATTAGAGGAAATAGGAAAAAGGTAATATTCAAAAGAGAAATTCTCAGAAATGTTGAAAGACAATTCCCAGATTTAGAAGCCCAGTCCTTTCTACTGTATTGACATATTTGTAATATCTTCCATATGACTGTATAATCATCCTTTTAATTGCTATCCTTTAGCTTCCTTTGAAATTTTTGTGGATTAAGTCTCTTTTTTCCTCTTTACAATAGGATGTAAACTTAACTCATTTGTTTAAGTCCCATTATTTAAACTAATAAATCTAGAAGTCCCTTAAAGAGGTGTTCTAGAAAGGTACAAATTAATCTTAATGCTCTGTAACTCAGGAATTGTCCTAATGAATGACCTTAGGTCACTTAAGTTTGGTTTTAAGAAGAATTTACTCAAAGGAAACCAAAAGAGACGAAAATGCAAGTCAAACAAGTTATTGAGCTCACTTCCTACTAACCTCCATTTCCTGCCTTAACCACTCTTCTAATTCTGTATTCTTCATAGCATGATGAGCTATCAGATCTGATCCTCCAATGATCTGTGGGAGTTTGCCTGCTCCAGGAAATGTGACCTGTTAAATAGTAAAAGTAATAAGGTTAAAAGCATTAGCAAATTAAGATAATCATTTTTGAAAAAGCTTAAAAAAAGTAAAGATTGTAAATCATGTATAACATAAGTGCCAAAGATGCATATATCCTACAAATGAAAGGGAGTGAGACAGAGCAGTAACTGTGTTAGATCCACATTTTTGCCCAATTTTTTGACTATTACTACACCCAGATTTTAAATATGTAACTGGGATTTATGTACTAAGAGAATTTACGATTTTCAATTTGGAAATTTTATCCAAAAATGACCTTAGCTCATCATTTACCAATTCAAGGTGAACACACACACTGTATTTTAAATTATACAGTGTTCTAAAGATTTCAAAGCATAAGTCCTTTCTATTACTCATGAAAATTTAAGTATTCAAAACTTTCCAATTTCTATTTCCTAGCAAGAGGTATTGGAGACGGCAATAGTTCATACTTTTAATTGAAATTTTAATTGCCCACAAATTAAAAAATGCTAAAAATATGTGAAAATGCATGTCAAGCACATTAGTAATACTGTATTTAGGGAGTAAGTAATAAATCCTTAGTATTTATGGGATTTTTTAAAATTTCAATGTATGAAGTGGAGCAGGAATGTTAAATTAGTTTTCATCATTAAGCAATATTTCCAAAGTACAAATACAACCATGTCATTGATTTGTATATACAAAGAAACACGCAGACAAACTCCTTCATTAGAGGTAATCCAACTAAACATCTTTCCATACAAATTCTGGGTTGAATTTCTTTTATACTCTCAAAATTATTCCTTGGTCAAGGATATTAATATTTTTAGGGGTTTTTAAATTTTCCAAAGTACGTTCCACAAGTCTGTATGACTTTATACTTCTTTACCACTCCTCACCACAATGAATATTATTGCTTTTACTTTGGTAACTTCATTAATAAGAAACTAGTATGTCTTTTGAATTTTGATTTAACAATGAGATCTCGTCACACTACACTGAACGTGAAGTACCCATGTGATAAGAATGTGCTTATGCTGTTCGTGCACCACAGCCATGGGGTGAGAAAGAGGACGTGGGTGCCATGTCAGCAGAGACATTCCCATCTTCTAGTCTTAGAATTCTGAGACTCTTCCTGTTAATGGAGTTTGGAACCCTTTAGAGATTGTCATTAGTAGAAAATAATTTAACCGAGAAATGTTAATAGTAGCTCACATTAGAGAAAAAGCTCCACCACCTCATGGTCACAGTAAGGGTCAAACAATCCTGTCCTAGAGAAAAGCAGTTTTCTACAGACGTCACTTGTGCCAAGTTCCTGTACTCTCATCCAATGCGTAAGCAGAAGCTAGCAGTCAATAGTCAGCAGTTTGAAAGCAAGAGCAAATATCCCAGAACAGGGAGCAAAAGAACACAGACTGAGTCGGAAACCTTCTTTTAACCACACTGATAACATAGTTACCTTTCAGCTCCTAACAGACAAGGAACTGGGGTCTCATGGTAACGCTCTGTATACATATTTGTTTTGTGTGGACCTGTGATAACAGAATGCCTGGTTTTCATGATTGAATGTGCTCAGTTATTTTCAACACATCTGTCATCTTCATAAAGTCCTGAGTTAAAAGCAGCCCGTCAGGAAGTCAGACACCGATACCACAACTGGGAGAACCCCCTCACTATAGCCAAACGCCTGCTGTTTAAGGTGGGAAAGCCAGGTAAACACACACTTTAAACAATTTAGTCTTGAAGAAGTTTGTTTCATTCTAGGTGTTCCATATATTCTTTAACTGTCAGTTCATGTCCTTCCGAGAGTAACTTTTTAACTATTTTAAGCAGCAGCAATAGTCTGTTTTCAACATGAACTGCTTTTATTACTATTTAGCAACAAACACTGCCCTCTTATTACAGTGTAATTAAAGGAAACATACCTTTCTGAATTTCTTGAAATTCTTCACTTGACCATAACCATCATTTACACTGGATGTGTTTCTGGAGGAAGAGTTACTAACCACCAGTGATCTAAATTCTGTCAGTAACACATTCCTTGGAGGGGTCTCACCATCATCCTGAAGAGTCGCATTGTTCTTAGACGGGATAAAGAAGGATGGACAAGAAGAGACAATACAAGAAAAAGGAAAATTACTTGTCAGAATTTTTTTCTGCAGAAAAAAAGTTCAAACATCTGAAAAAAAAAAAGTTAAAAAGGTTTATGTCTGGCACCCGAACTTTGTATCTGGAATCAAATTGTATCTATTTCAAAACCAGATAATCATTTATTCAAGTACTGTATAACTTTAGAAACATTTATAACATACTAATCTATGACAGGAGACTTAAAAAACATTTTTAATTTAGTAGCCTATTTTAATGAATATCTCAATAAACGATTTATCTTCTGCTATACATTTTCTTGGCAAGAAATCTCAGTATTATCTGCTGCTTTTCATTAAAATCATACACTTACAATCCATTCTACAAGTTCTCATCTGCTATATTTAAGCCTTTTTGGATTTTCAAAAATTTGTATTTTTATTATTTTTGACACCTCAGAAAAATCAATTATTAATTCTGGACACAACACTTCATTAACTGAAAGCCACTTTTTATTCCAGATTAATAGTTATTAAATCAGCCTGAAGATTCCTTCCTGTGGCTGAATGAGGGATTCTTTGTCATGTGCTGTTAACTAAGTAGTTACATAGCAACACTGTTACAGCTGCTCCAGGCTGATCATTTTAGCTTTTTAAGCTGCTTTACTCTGTACTCACATGGAAGTTGCTAACAGGACAAGATAAAGAGAGTCAGGGAGAGAAGAAAAAAGGGAAAAGTCAAAAGAAAAGGCTCACCTGACAATGACAGGGTACATATAATTAGGAACTCGTAATAAAATATTAATAAAAATACCCTGATACTTTCGTACTGTTTCAGAGTTTAGAAATTTTTCACAACTGTTACTTGATACAAACAATAACCCTGTTGGAAAAGTGTCAACTTGATTTTATTAAACAAAGGTCTTGAGCATCATAAATGTGAAAATGACTTAGTCAAGGTCATTTATCTATAGAGGGCAGGGAATTTCACTCAGGCTTTTTTTTTCTCCTTAGTCTTTTTGCTATGTCATCGTTATAATATGATCTATCCATTTCCAGATGGGGCACAATTATGAAACAGACCAAAATGTAAAAAGAGAAATAACAAATCCTAAGAATGAAAACTGACAGAAAATGATGAGATAATGGTCCATGTAAGTCAATCTTTATAAAAATTAAATAAAAAAAAAGTTTCCTCACAGATGGCTCTTCTTCAGTTGACCATAGTAATTCTTTCTTGAGCACACATTTCTTCCCAACTTCATTTTCTGGCTAAAGAAATAAAAAATATTGTTCATAGGAGATATAAAATGGCACCTTTCTGAAAACTTTAGAGATATTCATGCTCTTGACCCAGTTATTTGACTTTCAAGTATCTTCCCTAGAGAAACTATGAGATGGGAATAAAAATGTATGTAGCAAAAGACATAGTATGAGTTAGTTGTAAGAGCAGAGAACTGGAAGCAATCTAAGTTCACATAAGTTACATATTTAAGGAACATTTAACAATATGAGAAATGATCATAAGTGAATAAAAACGGCTACAAAATTGCATTAACAGTGGATTCCAAGTTAACAAAATATGATTTAAAAAGAAAATACTAAAATATTAATTATAGCTATCTGCAGACAAGATTATCAACAAATTGTTATATTTTTTATTTTCAATATTTCTACAGTATTATGCATTACTTTTATAGTTAAAAATAAAAACAAACACTTTTAAGGAATTCTACCTGAATTTGTTGAGAATTGAATTTTAAATCACCCTTAATCCATAAAGACAGAAACAGAGTTACTTTAATTATTCGACATATTTATCTGTAATAACCTTGAGACTGCCTTGTATGCTATCATACTATGCTTCACATTCACATATCCAGACTGTGTTATGGACAATAGGGCATCACAGAGACGGCTTCTTATTTTCAGTTAAAACCACAGTCCTCCTGGATACAATAGAGGAGTATATTGTCCTACATCAAAGTTTCAATGATTCAGCAATAAAAATTCAGGAAAATTACTAAGAAAGTCCAGAACAACCAATGTACTTTGTGCTTGTTTAGGGACTAAAGAGAGTTAATGTCTTATGAAAACCTACCTTCCAAGGCGACCATATGCCCTTTTCCGGAGTACTCTCACACAATCTCCCACTGGAAGCTGTGGTCACCATGGCAACAAGTCACTCCCTGGCACCTGCTCCCCACCCTGCCCTACTCCTTCTTCAGGCCTGCTTATCCTCTGGAGCACGTTTTCATTTTGTAGCTCAGAGAAAACCACACTACTCCCTTCCCGGATACTCAGACTATAAGCTTGGGAATTATCTCAGCAAGGCAGACCTGTTTTTGTCCCAGCTGCCAAGAGCTAGCACAGCGACTCTGGCAAGTTACTTACACCTCCTCCTGTCAGTTTCCTAATCTGTTCAATGCGTACAGTATGCTTGCAGCTGGGCTGCTATTAACAGAATGATGGTTTCCAGTCCGTGGCAGCTATTGCTATTGGGCTTTGGAAGATGTTACAGTAATACGACAGAAGGAAACCTTAATTTAGAATCAGACAGGGAATGAGGTGAAGAAGAGATACTGTGCAGACAGTGGGTGCCATAAGCAGAGGAATGTTAATAAGGACGCCAAGTCATGTGTGCGTTTTCTGGAGACTTGGAGATTGAAAGCAAGGCCAAGACAGACACAGCTGCCATTTACATCAGGATAAATTCCTAGCAGGAGTATCTAGCCAATAGCTTTCTATTTCAGCTTACAGAAAATCTTACAGACATGCCAGAATTATATTTAAATCCCAAAACAGAAAAATGGCAGTTCTAAAAACAATATATTTTAGAAACTGACTTTCTGAAATATGGCTAAGGAATCCAATGTCAACAAGAAATGTCACACTTTGGGCCAGCCCGGTGGCTCAGGCGATTGGAGCTCCATGCTCCTAACTCCAAAGGCTGCCGGTTCAATTCCCACATGGGCCAGTGGGTTCTCAACCACAAGGTTGCCAGTTCAACTCCTTGAGTCCCACAAGGGATGGTGGGCAGCTCCCCCTGCAACTAAGATTGAATACGGCACCTTGAGCTGAGCTGCGCCCTCCACAATTAAGACTGAAAGGACAACACCTTGAAGCTGAACGGCACCCTCCACAACTAAGATTGAAAGGACAACAACTTGACTTGGAAAAAAGTCCTGGAAGTACACACTGTTCCCCAATAAAGTCCTGGTCCCCTTCTCCAATAAAAATCTTAAAAAGAAAAATGTCACACTTTTTGCGTTTGTATATCTGCAGAAAGCTTTTTAAGTGAGAGGACTGAGAAATATGTTTTCTGGTATCACTTCTGCAGCTGGAAATATTAAGCACAATTCCTTTAATCCAGAGCACCCACAAGGACTTTCAGACAATAAGTTCTTAAAATGACAAAACTGAAAAGTAAAACTAATCTCAGGTTGTCTGAGTAAGGTTGATCAATTGCATGCATGTCCATTTCCTGGTTGTGATACTGGATGTAGTTCTGCAAGATGCTACTTATTAGGGGAAACAGGGTGAAAGGTATATGGGATCTCTCTATGTAATTCCTTACCGCTGCATGCGAATCAACAATTACCTCAAAATAGTTTTCAAAAGTTATATTATAAAGTAAAACTAACTTTGTTACATTTTCACTTAAAAAATTATACTGCTAGAGTCGAGGGATTTAACTTTTAGGATATCCAAGTGTGCCACAATCAAATTGCTATTCACTCTCCAAAAGTCTAGACAACATATTTATTTTGTACTGTATTTTTATTTAGAATGTCATAAATTCTGAAATAGCAAAATAAAAGGCAAGAAAATTATGCTATAGAATCACACAGCAAAAGAAAATAATTATATTCCCTGGTCTCATTCCACAGCATGTCCACCTTAGCTATTAAATGAAAGGTCTCTTTGGTGCACACAAGACTGCTGGATGGTCTGCACCTCTGGGGACGCACTTCCTGCCTCTCCCAGCCTGGGCTCTGGTGCCCAATTCCTTGGGTTCTTGAGCACTGGGAGAATGTGCAGACAAAGTAGGTATTTAGGAAGATCAGTCAGCCACCCAGGAGGACCAAAGAGTTCTGTGACTAAAACCTCCACCATTTCAGACAGAGCTGTCGCCACTGGGGGCAGAAGACCAAGCAGGGATAAAAGTGAAGGAGAAGGGGGAAAAAAGGCTTAAAAATAAAAGATTAATGTGTGTAACAGGACAAGATGACGAGAGAAAGAAAAGAACATATCAGAAAAAAATAGAAATAAATACAGGAGGGAAGGGTACCACAAGGCATACATTCCCAAAGGTGTGGCCAAAATAATAGAACTGAGGCTAACTTTCTGAAGACTGAATGCTAATCACATTAAGGGGCCAAACAGATACTGGAACAGTCTGCAGCTACAGTGTAAATTCCACAATGCAAGTAGAATAAACATCTTTACAACAAGATGTAAACATACTGGACTTAGTTAGGAATCATCTTGTGCACTTCACCGAATGTCGCCTTCCCATGGTGATAACTGGCCCAGCTCTCCAATGTGGTGGCAACAGCTACACCAGTGAGTGACATGTGGATATTTAAACCTTTGATAATAAAGGACCCCGTTTCTCAAGTTTTCAGTCTGGCTAGAGGCTTGTGCAGTACCCATTCTCTTTCTTCCTTACAATTATCACTAAGTCCATTAGGGACAGCTATGTGCCAAGCGTAAAACACATCCCAGACTCTCGTCTAGACTGGGACAAGTGAGGGGGAGTCGCCCTGACCATGACTGGATTTTGGCCAATAACACAAGTTATCAAGCGGGGTTTCTGAGGAAGCTCCTTAGAAAAGTGGGGAGAAAGTCAAGTGGAAAGGCCTTTACCCTGTCCTTTCTCCACTGTTTTTCCTCTGTGCAAACTGGCATGACGGCTGGAGGTGCCATCCTGTACAGCTGGAAGGCAGACACCAAGGAAATTAACATTGTGGAACTGCCAAGCCACCTTGGTTACCTACTTCTGGGTTTCTTTTATTGGAAAAAATAACCTTATCTTATTTAAGCCACTGATTTTAGTATTTTTAAAGACTGCAAGAGGAATTCTTAACTAATACAATGAGGGAACCATTTCAGAAGACTGGGTGTACGAGTCAGCATCTCTGGGGCTCTGCTCTGGGAACCCCTATTTAAAAAGCTCACCAGGTAAAATGCTCACCGCACAAATAATGAGGATGCCCCCCTCATGTGAAGATGCTAACACACAGGCCCGAGATGACATGTACCTTTTCTTCTACTAGTAGTTACCGATTTACACACTGCTTGTATACACGAGCTTCTCAGCAAACGCTTATCCTCCCAATCGCTTAACCCTTATCCTTTACTAAGTCCTGTCTTTACGCAGTAGCCGTTTCTAAGGGGGTGACCATGCATGGCCATAAATGAGAGCAGAGTAACAGATCTATGTGGAGATCAGAATATCCAAGTTTGATTTCATGAGGTCTGTGCTCTCACCTCATGAGCTAACTGCTCTATAGATAGTAGGCAACTTACTGATGCATAAAATAGGAAGAAATCCCAATAGTTTTCTTAGACCAAAGTGGGCAAGACAAATTATCAACATTCATGAAAACAGGATAAGACATTAAAGATCAAAACGGAAAAAAAAATATTCCTAGTGAGGTTATACATGCCTTACCCTAAAAACTTATTTACTAGATACTTTGTTTCACTAACTTTTTTCATCTTTCTGTGCCTGTTTACTCTATTAAGGCATGTCCTGTACTTACATTCATGGCCAAATATCTTATGTAACACAGCTAGAAGTCTATTAAAGCAATCATGAATAAGAGTTTTATTGTCAAAGAATTACTGTACTTTTAACTTTTACCTTATCAACCAACAAATTTGTATACTTAATACTGAGTTTTGAAGCTATTAATTTTTCTTCAAGAAAACACAATGGATGCTCATACTGTCAATACAAATACCTAAAACACTTTTTAACATTCGAAGTTTCTATCTGCAATACTGTTCATTTAAAACAAAATGTTACTTACAGTTATTTTGCTACTTTCTGGTACTCTCTCATCATTAAAGGAGCCATTTGTTTCTCTATCCAATCTTGGCCTTTTTCTGATACTGGCATCTTCCCCTTGTTTTTGAACTTTTCCTTCAATTTCTAACTCTGGTTTTATGTTCTTGAATAATTGTTCCAATACTTCATTTTCTATGGCTTCATCATCAGGTTTCCTTTTCTCTGATCTTACTTTTTCTGTAGAATGAGATTTACTGGCAGAGCTGTTCACAGTGGATTTTAAGTCTCCGTCTGTAAGTAAGTTATCTGGGTCTCCCCCCACAGGCTCGTCCTGAGATAGGTGCTGCTCCTTCGTTTTCCATATTGACGGTGCAGTAGGCTGTGTTTGTTCTAAAAGAGAACTAGAGAGTTCCATTTTTGTTCTTGCTGATTTAGATGAAGAAATTTCTTGATTTTCTTCATCCCTTTCCCTTCGATTTTAAAAAAAGAGAGAAAAAAACAAAACAAACAATGAACACAGCTAAATAATTTAGTAGTTTGGCAATATTCACCACCTTCCCCATTTAATTCACAATATTCATGTCTGTATTCATTAACAATATCACTGGAAAAGAAACACAATATATAGATGATGTATTATAGAAATGTGCATTTGAAACTTAAATGATTTTACTAACCAATGTCACCCCAATAAATTTAATAAAAATTAATAAAACAGACATGTAAAAATAGTGCATAATTCACATACACTCTGTTTTAAGAGAACTGATCAACCCTACGGCTAAAACAATATGGAGATGTCTGTCTTCTCTGCTCAAGTAAATCAATGTGGAGAAAAAGGGAGAAAAATATGAAAATACAAAGGATTTGCTGCCAGGGAACAGCAGCTTATTTCATGATTTAGGGCACTTTAGGGCAGGGAAAAAGCATGCTGGGAATAAAACTCGATGTGTTAATGAGAGCTGGATTCAAGGTAAGTCAAAGAGGCTATATCCAGACTACAGCACAGACTACACCCTGCCAGTGATGTGTGGCTACGTGACTAAGAGTTTTCTACACAACACAGTACCATTCGTTCCGTAACTACTGAACACTGTACTCAGGTCTCCACTCCCCAGGAGTTTGCTGGATTCGAGTTCAACAGTAACACTCAACGTGACAGTTTAGTAATCCTAATCTAATGTCAGGGCACTGGACAGACTGATCAAGAGCTTTTTGTAATAATTTAGGTGGTCAGAGTGTGATCCAGAGAGCTGGCAACACAGATGGAAAGGGAGGAATTTATAAGACACTGAAAATAAGAAGCAACACTACTGGTTTGAAGGAAGAGTCAAAGATTTTGACAAAGTGAACTACTAACAAAAGAATACACACTCAGTCACAGGGGAGAAAAGGTTTTAGGACTATTATTTGGGGAAACAGCAGGAAATTCCTGTGGAAAAGTAAAGCCTAAAGAGTAAGTTAGGGCCAAATGTGTCAGTCACTTTATAATAATATCATGAAACCATGAAGGTAGAGTATACAGAGTATAAAAACCAGCAGCAGGAGGAAAACAGTTAAGAAAAAGGGCAAAGGGCACTTCAGAGAGGGAAAGAGCCAGGACAGACCACTGCCACAACAAGCAAGAGACGCGAGGAGGAGAAAGGTCACTCGAGTAGGTAAGGTGTCAGAGTTGACTTCCAAGGATGTCAAGAGAAGACGAAATGCTGGTGGTTTAGAAACATCTCCGATAGAAATGGGAGCAATCACAACCACCTCCTTTTCCGAGACATTTAATAGTGATTATAAAAGACAAAAGACAGTAGCTAGAGGAAGAAACCAAGTCAAGGGAGGTTCTGAAAGGGAGACAGAGCTCCTGAATACAGAAGAGAACCCATAAGAAGACATAAAAAGTGCTAGAAACTGGAGTCACTGATAAAGCATAGCATGCCTCCTGGAAGTGCCAGGGGTCAGCAGGGAAACAGGCAGGTGAAAACTCGGGTGTGGGGCAGGGCTTCTTCATGATGCAAATCAGACAACTGGTGCGCTAAGGTGCACAAGAAACAAGGGGACGGAGATTCCGTCTAAGCCTTAGTGGGGGAGCAGATTCCAACATTTCTGAGAGGAAATAAAGTCAACGGGCCACTACTTTTCACAGACTAAAAACACCATTCTGCCATCAAGTAATAAGTACTAGAGATTTTCAGAGACACAGAGAAGTGGTGTTAAAAACGTACCTTTTTTTGGAGCACGGGAGAAAGTAGTTTCTGATGGAGTTGGTCTGCGGCTGCTGGGAACACTGATCTCTACCTCTGTTTACACCTGGGCTCTTAGTTGGTGAGAGCTGACAGTGTGCGCTTTTCACCCTAACCAGAGCGTTTGATACCACGGTATTATTATTGGAGCCTATTTTGGGGGGTTCCTTCACAGTGAATGTGTCTTGTGAAGACATCCTGAAATTTTGCTCCATTCTGGAGATTTTGATTTCTTTTGGCCTTTCACTCAAATCCATACTGTAGCAAAAGAAAAGACTGCACAGTAATTCGGGTTTAGAGCACTTTTTATCTAGAAACAAAGTCTTTTAAGTAGTACGATGTACTATAGCTTTAGCACATAATATCCTTACACAATTATTCAGCGAATTCCCCAGAAGTAGCCCCCTGTGTCACCAACACCCCCTCTCTTCTTCATCCCCTCAGCACATACAGTCAGGCAGGCTCTTCCATGAAAAACTACCCTCCTCCCCCATACAGAATATCAACCTAGGAGCCTCTTACACGTTAAATGAGGCGATAATGCTAGGTAATTTTTGCTTTTTTAAGATTTTAAAATTATTTCCATGTAAAAAAATAATAAAAAATGGAAAATGAGACGATCAGCTTGCTGATCCCTGACCTAAAATATACATTCCTGGCATCCCTCTCTCCCAGGCTTCATCTTCCACGAAATGACCTGATAAAGGCTCTGACTCAATTACTCATCCAGTTGTTAGCAGGGAAGCTTTACCGGGTATTTGCTTGCTCTGACTCTGTGTCAGCTTCCCCTGGCGGGGTGTTCACTGGGGTGCTTGGCAGTGGCTGTTCTTGGACAGACAGGCACGGGGAAAGGCTCAGCCCCGGAGTCTTCGCGTTGAATCCTGTACATCACAGAAGGGAAAGAAAGAACACAACCGCTGAACACAAATGGACCTCTGGTCACTTACCACTGCTAGCCTGTGGCATGCTATGGGAAGACAGCCCACGGTCGTCTCAGCCAGTGGCGCCAACAAATACTTAACGAAAAGGCCTGTTAGCAGCCTGTTGGCATCTGTGATGAGCTTATTGAAACCAAATCATTTTATAGCTACATCAAATATTTTGTGGTGAAGTATTATTGACTTAAATAAAAATAATCAACTTACATTCCAAATCAAACTATGCTTTAAGTCAGTAGAACAAAACATTGCATTTCGTTCCCACAGGAAGTATACCTGCCCTGCCACCTACACAAATCAAAATCAACATGTTTTTAATTTTTAGGAGCAATACACTATTTGAAAAAAATACATAAACAGTTTTAGATATTAATTTTGGCTCCCACAGAAAACCATAATTACTTCATGCTTTTATTTACTAGAATAGCCACTCGTAAATTCGAGTGCCAGTCTTCGGGCACATGCGTCTCAACCCTCCCGCATTGAAGTGGCTGCTGCTCGTCCTGGCTCCTGTAACGGCCTTCACACCACTCTATTCACTTTTAACACAGTCATCACTAGCTGTACGACAGGCATTATTTAACTTCTGTGCCTTACTTTCCTCATCTACAAAATGGGGTAATTATAACACTTTCCTCACAAGTTGCTCTGAGGGCAGAATGAACTGATACATGGACAGCACCCAGAAAAAGTCGTGGCCCATCGTGGACGAGGTGCCAGGGAGCGGTCATCGCTGCCTCACTCTACACCACCTTGCTTACCTGTCACGTCCCTACCTTGCTGGGCCTGGAGCAGCGGCTGCACTCTCTCCCCCCAGTCCCTGAGCAAGGTCTGCTGTGTAGTGGATATAAGTCAGTGAATGGAATCAAACTGTCAACTGAAAATTTTAAAAGTTGACATTTACAAGCATCTAAGCTAAATTATCACTGTTAGGTCCTCATGGTGTGGGACGTGTTCAATACACGTTTACTACCGATTCCAAATTCAGGTATTTAAACGACTTCCGCCACTCCCTTATGTGACCACCTTAGGAGCTCACTGGCATTTCCTTAAACAGACATACCCCTAAAATTCATTTTAACTTGCATAGAATTTTGCCCAAAATAATAATTATGGATGCTTATATAATCACTAAAAGAAACATTTATGAATGGAACCCAACAACCAAGAATAAGTAATGTTTGTCAACAGTAAGATTGTTTCCAATGTTCTCCATGAGGGCAGGGATCTGCTCTGAACTGCTCACCTCTTTATTCCAGTGCTTAGAATAATTACAATACATACTCTTTGAATAAGTAAATGAATGAACGTGGAAGGAAAGGAGAAGAGAAGGGACAGGGGAGGCAAGGCAACATGCCTTCTCTGTTCCATCAAAACTGGCTGTGTTCTGAAATTGTAAGTCAGAAGTCTATGACTTAGAACCTACACAGACCCACCTGTGAATATTTGCAACAAGTCACACTTTTAATTTTAAGGTAGATTTTTACCAACACCTTAAGATCTGTTTCTGTGTGAAATGATATAATAGAAAAGGTACTGGCCAGGTAGTCAGAAAACCCAAATTTTAGGAATGGCTTGGCCAAGAAATATCTATGAGACGTTAACTTTTGTCAGCCTTGAGATCTCTTACCTTTTAATAAGAAGACAGATTAGATGATCTCTAAGGACCTTTCAGCCATAAATACATTTCCAACAGTAGATGATCAAATCTTGTTGCTCCACACTGGCAAAGATAATCTTGTATGCCAGAATTATTTCAACTAAGCAAATATTCATACCGACTACAAACAAGTCCTATGCTTGGTGCTATCAGGGATTCCAACATTAGTAAGAGCTTACAATCAATTTAGTGGCTGCAAGGGGCATGGAAACGGGCTACATTTCAAAGTAGGAAGAAACTCTAACTGGAATGGACAAAAAAGTTACTGGTGTACAGAAAACAGAGTAATTCATGTGACTTGGAGGTGAGTCACAGGAGAGAAAACCTAGAAAACTTCACAAAGGACACGAGCGTCTGTCGGACGAGTTGGATGTGGAACCGCAGAGTTGGTGTCCTAGGAACAGGAACCAGGCCGAGCAAGGTCAAGGAGTGTGGGAACTGCACATAATGCAGCACATGGAGTGTGTAGGGAGGTGTATTTTTACAAGACGAGGATGGGAGGAGACAGAAGTCCAGAAAAGGGCTGAGGGATCCACTCTGCTGATAATGAGAGCGAGCAAAGTTTGAAAGGGAGGATGATTCTAGTGGCACAGTGAAACACTAACTGTAGAGATGAACAAAGAGGCAGGACCTCTGCTGCCTTCCAGAGAGGCAGACATGGAGGTTCATACAGGGCAGCGGCTCTGAGAAGGGAGCTTCTCAAGGCAGCGGACCTCTTGAGCAGAAGCTGCAGAGGGAGGATTTCAGGTCTTGTAAAAACAAGAAATGACTGACCTTTGTAGTCAGAGGTCTCCTCAGTTACATAAAAGAAAGCGCCTCTCTAGTTTAGTCCTTCCCTATTCTGACCCGGTGGTTCTGGCACTTGTATGAGAAACACAAGCTTAAAATCAATCAAAACAAACAAAAAACCCAGATGCCTTGGCCGCACTCCAGAATATTCTGAATTACAGAGAATAAATTTCCACTGAAAAAAGTTTCTGAAGCAGGAAAAAAGTTTCTGAGAACTAGTTTGCTAAAAGAGAAACAAAGGACAGTTGTCCCAAACAGGGGCTGGGACAAGGGCAGCTCCTCACTCAGACAGACGATGCTGTTTTGTACATTTCTGTTATGTTGTTACAGCCTGAAATTACTGACAGGTTTTTCTTTGTTTTGTTTTTTTCTGTAACAGAACAGAAATCCACTGTGACAAAATCCTATCTACCCAATGCTATTTCTAAAGGTTGTGCAGCTTCTCCAAACACATGGCTCTCTTTGGTATCCACACAGAAGGAGTTCTGTCACTGAGAGAGGCTGAAGAGTTGGTCTTTCACTTCCGCCTTCTAAGGATGAATTCTGGGAATGTTCATCATGTCACAATTCCAGCAAAATAAGTTATGTGGAAATACTGAAAACTTCACAAGCACTTATAACTTTATAGTTGAAGGTTAGCTACATACAGACAGAAACATACCTAGTATACTTCCTGGGTATATGAGACAGCAGATGAATAAGCGTTCTTATCCAAATAGTAAAATACTAGCTGGTCAACTTTTTTATCAGATATTTATCCTTTTGACTCTGCTTCCCGTCAAGCCCACACCATCATTTCTCAAAACTTTACACACTGAAACACATGCCATCTGCACCACAGTATAACATCTTACTAGCTTCCCCTGAAGAGTCAGTTTGAATGAAATGACTTGCTACATGACCTTTGGCTAATTTCTTACCTCCCTGTACATCAGTTCCCTCATTTATCAAGTGCAGATGATCTCATCTATCTTAAAAAGATTGTTTTTGCAGATTAAATTTTGATGACATATAAAAATCGCTTACTTCTGTCTGCAAACTCAAAAGACAGTTGCTATTATTACTAATCATTACTAGTAATGCCCTACACACCTCATCAATTCCTGGTGATTAGGCTCTAATGGCTCAGCACGTTTCTAACATGTCTAAACCAGGATGAAGAGTACAGACCCTCAGCTGGGACACTGTCCAACTCCATGGTGGCCATTCAGTGGGCCACACTGTGAACGACACCCCTGGAGAGGACGGCGAGGCTGTGCTGTCCTAACGTGTCTCGTGGCCCAAGTCCAACAACTGCTGAGAAGCAGGAAGCAAGTAAATGCACACAGGACCCAGAGTGGGTGCTCTGATAGCTAGGCAAACAAGACAAGAGTTCCTAGGGAGAAGAACCGTACAACTAAGGTAAAAAAGCAAGAAGAAAAGAAAAAGTGAATCAGCATGACAGCAACATCAGCTTATTTTCAAGAAAAGTGGGGGACGCGACTTAAGGAACGAAGGGTAAGGGCTGCTGCCTGAGTACCCCGGCTTGGCGACACCAACACTGGATGACGGCAGCACGTACTCTTCATCCCACTACATGGCACCGCCGTCCAGCCTGTCACTCGTGCCCACACCTACCAGTTGTTTCTGACTCCGCCACAGGCAAGCTCTGCTGGGCCGAGACCCCAAATACATCCTGACCCTGTTCCCCCTGCTTCTCCACTACTGCCACCAGGCTTCGCCACCTGGACCGCCACGAGCGCTTTCTACTCATGTCCCTACTTCTGTCCTTGCCCCGGGGAACCCATTCTCCACAGACGCCGCTATAACCTGCTCCTCCTCACTGGCACTCTGCCCCCAGATCCTGCCATGCCACCTTTCTCCTCATGGAGGACGCAGGAGGCTCTGCTGTTACACCCTAGGGAGCCCCACCCCGACCGCCCAACCATGGGAGCCCACTCCCCACTGCTCCATCACCTCACTGCAGCTTTGTCTTGGCGCCTGGCCAGAACAGAACATACCAGAAGAGTCTGTCTGCATGCCTGCTAACTGTCTGCGTCCAACCTTTACAGTATACCATTCACAGTGACAGGCAACTTGTTTACCTGATTCACCACTGTGTCTTCGGCACCTAGGACAGTACCCGGGATGCAGCAGCCACAAATCTTTATCGAATGAATAAATGATGGGATGGAAAAGGTGAGTTTTAAAAGACAGTGAAGATGGTCAGCCCTGGTAAGTATACAGTGATGTGCAGAGAGCCTATCATCAATTTACATAATAAATAAGGTTGCTGAAGAATCGATAAAATAACACTTTAATTACCTGGACTGGGCTGGGCCTGAGGATCACAGTACTTCTCTGTAGTCATGAAAATAACTGCCAATCCAATTTCTGCTTCAGGAATAGGTCTAAGACCCTGCCTATTAAGAATAAAATAGTATGAGTATAATATCTTCCAAGTAACAAATTTACTGAGATGATGTCAAGCTGAATCTTTTTTCCCCTCAAAGAGGAACAGCAGTTTTATGCTATGGAGAGAATTTCAAATACACAGAGTGCTGGCTTGCTCCCCCGAGCAACGTCACACGAGCAAGTCCACCGTGTTTTACTAATTCAGTTATGTCACCTGCAGTGACTAACAAGGAAAGGCTACAGATCCTTCCAGGTCTAAAATTCTGTAATTTTCAGAATAAAGAGGAAACAGTAATACCCATATGAAGCAATAGATTTTTATAAGCAAATCTATGTTTTATTAAAATCCTGAGATAAAACATAAAAGAAGGAAGCAAGGAGTGGGGAAGGAGGGAGAAAGTACAAAGAACAATTACATATATGTAAGCTGTACACATACATGTCATGATTCTAAGTTTAATAAATCATTTTACCAATTTACGTGTGTTAAGGAATCTTATTGTGAACCTACCTTTCGTCAGTCTATAACATGAAGAACAACCGTTTTATAGAACAAAGGTAATGCAACACAGAGCCATCCTCAGCATAACTCCTTGGAGGCTCACTAAGCGGCGTCTATCACAGTCCTCTCTGTTGGGGAGCTGCGCCCCACGGCACGGCTGCACTAGTTTGTCCAGTCTTTCACCTGCTAAAGGACAGCTTCTTTCTTTTCCAGTTTTTGTGACAAGTAAATCTGCTATGAACAATCACGTACAGGTTCCCACGCAGGGGAAGCTGGTCAAGGGGTACCACATAGACAGCCATACTTATGGTCAAGGATCTAGCTTGTACGTTGGGGGAGGGAGCAGATTCTCACACACGTTACCTAGTTTTAAATAACTACCAAACAATCAGTGAACAAAATGCATGTGCATTACTGGTGGTTCAGTGATGATAGCGTCTCATGAACCAAGGATTATGACTCATCCGATTTGTGCAAAGCTGCGAAATGGGTGAGGAGAGGATAAGGAGAAATAATTATAGTGCTGACAGGAAGAGCTCTGAATGTGAGCTAGGATTCTGGGAACACATCTCAGCAAGGACAAAACCCAGGGTTGTCCTGTCCCCCTAGATGTATGGAGTTTTAACCCAGGCATGCCACACTCATTCGGACAGGTCATCAAGACAGCAAGCCACTACGTGGCCCCAAGGTCGCCCTGTTGTCTGATTTCCGCCAACAGTCGGCTTCACGGGCCACTTCCTAGCCGTAACTGCTCCTCCAACAGCTTGGACTAAGTTGATGGTTATTTTAAGTGACGTCTTCCTCAAACTTTAAAATTGTCCTCCTTTCAAACCCAAGGGCTAAAGACTAGAGTACCCAGTGTCACCTCGTGCACGTGACCTCTGAGCAGCCCTGCACCCCTCGATCTCTGCACAGGACAGGCAGTGAGACGCAATGGCGATGGGCATGAGCTTGGGAACCAGACTGCCTGGTCACATCCCTGACTTCTCCTCAAGCCCCCTTGGCCCTGTGCACGTGGGGACGTGACAGTCAATGACACACAGGTCCGTGTGTTTATGCACACAAAGCTCCTAGGACAGGGCCCGCTACACAGTGGCCTGTAAGTGCAGTTGTTCCTGCTGCCGCTCTGCAGGCTCTGAGACCGCTGGGAGCTAAGATGCTGCCTGTAGAGGCCTTCTCCAGAATAAATGTCTCCCCTTCACCCTGTCCCCCGCTTCCTTTACACACATTTGTAATTATCCATTTACTCATCTCCCTTTCCCTATAGACAGCAAGCTCCAATGGCTACCTTGTTTACCACTGTATTCCTAGCCTAACACATAACAGAACCACAGCAATTCTGATTGTAGCAGTAAGATGGCATCTTTGTTATGCAGGTCTTTTCTTTTTCACAGCAGGAAATATGCGTACCTCTCCATTAAGTAAAATATTTTGATGCAGATAACGGAAATTTTACTCCTTCCTTCAGCAAACCCATAAAAGAAAAAAAAACTGATCTCCACCTCAGAAGGACTCCTGGGACAGGAAAAAAGAATAACACAGGGAGGTAGCTATGGGCTTTTTAGGCATCTGAGTACACGAAGCCCTAACTGCATTCTGCTGGGTGACTAGAACTGTAGTCACCATACTGCCAAGTCTGACATTTTCACAGGATTTTTTGGCTTCAATAGTGCTAAGATTATTAACCCTAATAAAGTGTCTGGGAAACAAAAAGCCTCAATTTAGCTCGATCACACTCTCCCTCCCCACTACAAACATTATTCTAAGATATCTGACATTTTTTTCCTACTTTCCCATAGTAGCTTATATAAGACGGATAAAAATTTTTATATGCATTTTTAATGGTAATAATCATCAAGTGACAAATACATTTCAGATTAAGGCAATTTCAGAAAAAAACTTACATTTGAGTTGTAACTTTCTCAACTGCTACACATTCTACAGAAAAACTTAAATATTACTTCATTAATTTAGAAAGGTAAATTCTACAAATGCTATTAAAATTAAGAGGCAGAAAATAAATACTGAGATTAAATTATGAATAAAGATATTCTACTGCCAGCATACTAAGTCACAATAAATTTTCAGATACCATACACATCTTTGTAATTATTGTAATACTTTTCATTGTTATGTGGAATGCAACAAAAATTATATATAAAACAGCCTACTTGCGCATTTTTTTTTACTAATATAGAGTAAGTCTGTACCTTTGGAGCATATCCATAATTGACTGAATCCATTTTTTCTGCGAGTCAGAAATGAAGGTCTGTGAATTTGTTATTCCTACATCAACAACACAAGTTCCAGGAGCTGAAAAGAAATGATTTTCTTCTTCATTTTCTTCTGTTATCAACCTAGTGTTTCCTCCTCCAAAAACAACTGCTGAACTCAATTTTTTATGCTATAAATGAAAAGAAAAAGAAAAAAGTAATAAAATAGCCACAATCAATTTCTTTATAAAAGTGTTAAGAATTTGATTTGGAAGTAAAATAAAAGCAGAACTGAAGTAGAAATGGCTGTGCTTCTTGGGAGAAATTGTTCCACTCCGAGAAGATGCCGGGATCACAGGAAGCCCTGCAGCCGGGCACATTGGCAGTGTCCAGGGCTCCCTACATGCACATCCGTTGTGGGGACCTGGATCCCTTCCCATCTACAACCCAAATCCCCCATCTCAGCACAGAAGACATTCGACAGCTGTTTACCAATTAAACAAGTTAGAACTTAAGCCAAAGTTTTATGTTCCCCTCAGCTTACATTATTTATATAAACTTAATTAATTGGCCAATTAACAGATATGATAATCATGTACATGAACAATGGGCAGGTTCTGGTGCCTGGGCAATTTTCATTCCATTTCACACTTCTACACAAAATCTCAGAAGAAAAAGCATTAAAAACCATTGATAATACTAATAATTTGTCCTAGTTTATAATGCATGTTTTCCTTTGGAAAATTTAGCTTATAACCAACCGTACCTGCTTGGCATTCAGAAATACAAATGTTTTCCCTTTGAAGATCTGTTTTCTTTCCTGTCGTCCTGACAGGTCAATGTTTTCACTTCCAATAGCTGGTTCATTAATAGGTGGGTAAAAACTGTAGAAACAAAATTAGAGTATATTCCAATCCTATGCTACTTGTATGTATGACATTAAATTTGTAAATGAAGTGGCTATCTAGATACTAAAGGACTTAATTTCCATAATATCATTAAATGATTTTTAAAAAGTAAGTTTTTATCTGGGACAAAAATAACAAAAAAGTATCTAAATGCTTTTCTAAAAATATGGACAGGTGCCACATAGAATAAAAGCACTGCTCATTATTTCCTGAAAATATATAATCCAAGGGTAGATAATAACAAGATCCAATTAAATACACTGGGGGGTGCCAAAACAATGCATACACATTGACTTGTATTCATCTTTTGTTATTCGTACATGTTGAGTATTACAATTTTAATACAGTGTATACATTATGTATACACTATATACACATATACACTGTATACATCTTAAAATGTATATTGTTTTGGCACTGTATATAACTCAAACAAGTTATATGAATTACAAAAATGTTGAAAGAGACATTAATCATAAAGATCAAATTCTATTATGTATTAATAATGGTCTTTTTCCAATTCTGTGGACTACTACTCTAAGTGTTTTAATATAAATCTCTTTGGAGAAGCTCAGGAAATTAAAACTTACATTATTCTGTCAGTTTAAATAAAATTTCCAAAGTGAGATTTAAAAATATAGTATTTTAGCTCTTTAAAGGATGCTATAAAACTATCCTAATCGTCCATGGAAATGAGGGAAAAGAAGAAAATAAAGGTAAAATTAGATTAATTCTTAAGCTTCTTCTCAACCCATAGTTTCAACTGTCTACATAATCAGATCTTTTGCAACAGCTATTCATAAGTGACCAGCCTCTCACCTCAGGGATAGTGGAAGACTCAATATTGTCAAGCTGTCATTTCCTCCCACCTTGATCTATAAATTCAATGCAATTCCTATAAAACTACCAGCAAGCTATTTTGCAACTGACTCTCAGAAGAAACGAGCTCCACTCCGAGCCACGGAGCTGTTCCTGCTGGGGAGGGGAGGTGAGAGGGGGGGAGGTGGGGGGGAGCAGGGGTCCCCACCCACAAACTCTATATGCCTGCACCTTTGTGTGCTCTTTAAATACCTGCACACATGAAGCATTGTTTCACCGAGATCAGAAACAATCAACTGAGCATTTCCCTATCCTTTCTTTACATGCAAAAAACCTTCCTAATAAAACTGAACTATAGCATTACATCCTGAAACAAGTCATTAATGGGGGACTTAACCTAAATAAAACCAGTGCATCGTACTTTGTCATGTTTTATGCAAAACACACAATATACCTTTCAAGTTGTGGAAGCGGTCTCTTGGACTGAACTGCTTTAAGAAATTCAGTAAAATATTCCGGCTTTACAATCGGACGTCCACAAATGAGTGCACATATTGTCTAAAAAGAAAAAACACATGTGAGTCCATGTATTCACTCATGCTACCTATTTTAAAGAAAAACTTTAAGTTATAAATTACAAAGGAGCTGTTCTATTCCTTTTTTCTCTAATGTCTAAATTTATAAAGAAGCCACAATCTACAACATAGAAGTCAGTATTCAGTCACTGCTTAGTTTAGTATACAAATCCCTACATAATCACTTGATTTAAGAACCCACCAACTACAATAGTACCATATTTTGCTGTGTATAATGCACACTTTTTTGCCCAAATTTGTGAGGGAAAAGTAAGGATGCACATTATACATGGGTAGCACTAATTTCGTATCTATATAAATGTTTTTAATTCTTTTATTTATGCTTATGAGTTAAAAATGCAACTCTAGAAATCACTGATATCTGTATGCAAAATAATACCCTGGAATAATGACTAAGAGTTCTTGGACTTCTATGATGCCTGTAAATATCGTAAAATTTGCTACCTGTACATAAAATTTCTTGTACCTTGTATCTGTTCTTGTGTTTTGTAATTATTTGTTACATAAAATTTCTTGTGCCATAATATGTTAAAAAATAAATGCTGGCTGGCTGGTTAGCTCAGTTGGTTAGAGCACGTTGCTACTAACACCAAGGTTGCCAGTTCGATGGGTTCAATCCCCGCATGGGCCACTTTGAAACTGTGCCCTCTTTAATAAATAAATAAATAAATAAAGCTAAAATTCTTTTATAATACAAAAAACAAATATCTAAATGAAAACAAATAAAAATTTGAATTAAAAAGTTAAAACAAAAGATTTCTTCCCTGGAAGTCTGGGCCAAAAAGGTGGGTGCGTATTATACATGGCAAAATATGGTAATTTAAAAACTGCTTGGGGGGCCGCGGGGGGGGGGGGTTGGAGCAATATAACAAAATATAAGTCAATTTTAAAATGTATTCCATTAAAAAGAAACATTGAAATGTTAAAAAGTATATCTTAGGATTGAAGCAATGTAACATCTGCCCTAGAGAAAACAGTATCATGAGAGAGAAGACCTTTTCAACTGTCTCTCCAACAGTTTGTAACTATAGAATAGTCTTTTCAAGAAAGTAAAAGAATAACCGTTTGGGGTTTGGCAAAAGTTCAAAATAAATATGTACAGATTGGGGGTGGGCTTCAAGTAGCAAGTGAATTAAGCTATAAGCCTCAAATAATACATATTCAAATAATCTGACGAAGATTAGAAAATACCACCATTGGCAATGAAAATGAAAAGGAAGATTCAGCCTCATTCTAGAAATAATCCAGCTAAAGAATTTAAGTATGCTTCTAATCACATGGGGTCTGTCCTAAATATGAACAAGCAACCTGGGGTGTCTCTCAAGAACAGAATCTGAAAGACACCAACCTCCAATGTGAATGACCTAACTGACTTCTTGCACGAAGCAGGAGTGTGCAGTTCAACAGTGGACTGGGGGGCTCCAACACACGGAATCCTGGGCCAAGGATTTCAGTCCCATGCGTCAGTTTTCTCATCAGAAAATAAAAACTGACCTAAATGCTGTTCAGGTTCCCTTTTGGCTCTGACATTCAATGATTTTAAAAACATAAGCTAACCTGCACTTCTGGAGAATTTACCAAAAAAATGACAAGGTTCTCTTTTTTGGCACATGGTTGATCAGAAATATTGAAAAGGAGGATGGCTCTGCAAGCCTTTGTTGGTGTGTCTCCAGTCCTCTGATGGAGAGAGCCAGATGGCGGCCAGCAATTCCTAGTCACTGGACTGGTGTGTGTGCTGGTCATGGGTGCCAGCTTTCAGGTCTGCCCGGGACTCAGCAAAACATCCCTCAGGGACGTCTCACTGCCTTGGCTCCTGTTTCACACCCACCAAGCAAGGGCATGATTACCTCTTCCATTTCTCAGGCACCTCCATATCTTAGAATCCACACATAAGTATTCTGATCACTGGAAGGGAGCAACCGTACTGTAAACTAAGTGGACATTTTGATTTATGAATCTATTATCTGTGGGTGCACTAGCACAAATGAGTACTCTGCTAAATTTATAAGTCAATTTAATTAACTCGCACAGATGAAAAGATTCTTGGTCAGACATAACACCACTAAGATCCAAGTGTGACTTGAGGTTCCATCTGAGAGCAAGCCCCTCTCTACAATACCTGTCACTATAATCCACACATTCTGATTTAATTAATTATACTAAATATTAAAGGATTTTCCTATCACCTAATAAAGGCATCTAAATATTTGTTGTTTTTCACTGTAGATATTAACCCAAAACAATCCTACATATCCACGATCAACCTGGTTAAAAGGAGACCAACACCTCCCAGTGTCTCTCTTCAGTTAGCTTTGGGTATAACCAAATCTGACGAAGATGCAAAATCTGAAAACACACCAAAGTGTATCACTGTTTTAATGAAGAGTCAGCATCTTCTGAAAGTATATAATCTACAAATCTCCAGAAGGCAAAGATACATTACGGTAATATTAAACTACAAGACCTTAAAAAGTATTTGTGATTAGGCCTTTAAACCAAAAAATACTAAACGGAAGAGCCTGAGATGAGATGGCAGAGACTGGAGAAAGACAGCCTGACAGAGGAGACGTGCGATGCTAACTTTGAAAACTGGTAGTCGATCTCTGGTTGCTTTGCTCTTAGACTGAAAACACAAACTATGCACTGTATAAACTTCTTGGTGAAGAGATAGCATAAGTCATTTTTCAAAATGCTTAACCAAAAATCTGAAAAACAATTTTATGTGCTTCTGCATGACTCACATAATAAATACAGCATCAATAAGCCATTCTAGCCTCAATAGTACACAAAGGCATGGGGTTGGCATATAGAAATTTACAACTCGTTATGGTTGATTTAAAGTAAATGACTTTAAAAATGACTGTATAGTGAGAGAGTAAGCTTAAATTCACAGAACTTATTTTAATATAATAACAAGATATTCAACATACTTTAATGGTAACTTTAACTGATACCATGACGAGGTGAGTGCATCCTTCCGTCCAATTGTTTACAGTAAGTCCTCCAAGTTGCAATATTGCTTGATTTAAAGCGGTTTTCCCAGAGACTTCTAAGCAAGAAGAGCATGCAACCAAAGGCTCATACTCTACTCTGTAAATGAAAACGAGTTACACAAAGTTGTGGTATCACAGTTACAGAGATGACAACTTACAGAAGTTTAAACTTGAAGCTCACGTCACATGCTGTTATTTTAATTTTTATGTATTCTTAAACTTTCTAACTAATGAAATCATCACTTCCTAAATCTGGAGTTGCAATTAAGAAAAAACTAACAATTAAAGTTAACCTTATACCTTCACCTATGTGGCATCAAAGGAAGGTAGTTCAAGATTCCCACAGCCCAGTCAATCTCTTACCTTGGTCACGCCCTACCTGTGACTGACAAGAGGCACGGACCACATGTACTACAAAGTTCACCACTGTGCTAAGTAGGAACTCAATTAGGTGTCCTTTGGATTTTGATTAGTGCAAAATAAAGCTGTCCATTTTTAATGTTAATTAAAAAACCTTCTTACCTGAATTTACTTTCAAACACTCCAAAAGTAACTCTATCTCCTGTATTCAAAGTTCGGGTAAGGCCAGTCTGCATTTTTTCCTCATTAACAAAGGTGCCATACTTAGAATTATCTTTTATTGTCAATATAGGGATTTCATCTGTTTGACTCTGAAAAACATATCAATAAATAACTAAGTGTTTGCCACTCTAAATATTCAAGTTTTTCTAAACCTATTAAGAACAGAGACACAAAACCTAAAGATCACTGAAGAGATCCAGCATTTGCTGATATGCAGTGTTTGCTAAAAACATTTTTTCTTTCTTATTACCACCAACATATGATGAGCACAGCTCTTTGTATATATTTGTATTACCTTTATTGTCTAAGGTTGCAACAAAAACAAGCAACTAACACAAACTCAAAGCCATTCAAAAGAGCTATGGGGCATAAGCAACAGCTGTTTTCCATAATAAAACAAATCAATTCCCACAGTGAAAACCTACCTTATTCAGGAAAGCCCTGTGTTCACAGGGCTAAACATACTCTAAATCAGGAGACAGGACAATCTGTTCACTGCTCTATTCCTAGGCCTGGCAGAGACTGACACACAGTAAGCACTCAATAAATGTTTAAGTAGATAAATATAAATATGCCCTACTTCCTCTGAGTTTCTAAATTAAAACAGTAAAATACTGGAGCAGAAACTTCAAATATAAAAATAAACAAACACCACTGATACCACTGCCAATCTGTTTTAAGTATTTAATTTTTTTAACATAAAAAAAATCTAACAGCTTTATGAAAAATGCCACAAACTCTCTTATATATGGACCAAGGTGATGTTTTGTGATTTCAACCGCTTGCTTGAGCTAGTGGAATACAATTAGTAACATACCAGGTTGGTTACAGAGAAGTTAGCAGTTAACACAGCATGATTCCGACTGATTGACTGATCCTTTTCAATTAGAATGCCACAGTTTTTCCTTCCGACAACGTACTCAACACCAGTCAGAAGTCTGTATGGTTCTAAGAGAATTTAAAAAAAAATAAATTGATAAACGCCTACATATATATATGCCGACACATATATGAGTGCATATGTAAAACAGGTATGGCAAATATTAAAGTAAAATATTTTTATTTTGCTATTTAAATGTTAATAGTCAACTCTATAAATCAAACTCGTGTTTTTCTCCTAAAGCCTCACTGAAGGACGCAAAACATTAGATGGAAAAGTCTACCATTTTTATAAGGAAAAAACAATACTGAAAAGTGTGAATGTTCGACCAAATTAACTGATAAATTTAATGCGGTACCAAAAAAAATCAGAATACCGTGGACCCTTGAACAAAGGGGTTTTGCACTGCGCGGTGGGAATCCGCGTTAAGACAGGGCGACTTAAGTCACCCGCGCGCGGGTTTGGGGGTCGTCGCCCCTAACCCCTGCGTTGTTCAAGGGTCACCTATACTGTGTGGAACTTAACAAACGAATTCAAAAGTCCACCGGGCAAATATAAAGCAAAAAACTGCCAAGAACAGCATGAGTATTACGGGAACCTGCCCTCGCCGGTGGTCCCACAAAATATGCCCTAAAGCCACAGCGAGAAAAACACGGTCAGGAACAGAAGCGAGCGCAGATCGGCGCACGCGCACGGGTGCGGCGCGCTGCGGCTGGGTGTTAACGGCAGCGCTGCCGGCGATGGGAGGGGAGCCGTCTCGGGACGGCACCGGAGGCGCGCCGGGCCCGACGGACAGCGGGCAGCGCGAGGCCTGCTGGACCGAGAGGGCCCGCGTGCCGGCAGGACTGCGTGCGGCGGGTGACAGGGTCTTCCTCCGCCCGCCTTCAGCCAGCGAACCGGCCGTCACCGCGCGAGGGCCCCGCCGGGCTACCTGCCCGCGCCCGCCGCTCACCGTCCCCCCGCCGGGACTGCGCAAAGAAAACACCCACTTCCCCAGTCATTCTGGCTCAGAAACGCGCTGACACGACGCTCGCCGGAGTGCCGGTCACCGGAGGCACCCCAGCTTCTCCACAGAGCGAACCCCTGGTGTCACCGCCGTAACGTACTATGTCTCCTCAAAGGTGGACACGCTACGCGCCACAGCCGACGCCGGCCGTCCCTCGGGGGGCTGCCGCCACGCAGGGGCCGCTGTCACCCGAGGAGCCCGGCCGCCTTTCGGGAGCCAGCGGACCCCACGGGCCCGATGCCCCGCCCCCCGCTCCCGATGCCCCGCCCCTCACACCCGACGGGCCACACCCCCGCGCTCGACGGACCGCCCGCCCAGGCCAACTCTCCGCCCGCGTACAGCGCAGCGCCCGCGCAAGACGCACTGCCCTCGCGCACAACGCAGTGCCCCCGCGTACGACGCCACGCCACCGCGCACGACGCACCGACCCCCGCAGCAGCCGGGCGGAAGGGTATGGAAGCGGCGCCGGAAGGCGGGAAAAGGGGCGAGGCCAAGCCGAAAGCAGCGCTCCTGACTTTCCGCCCGTGGCATCTGTCCCTGGGAAATCGGTTCTCAGGCATCTCCCTTTCCGTCTCACCTCGGGCCGGGCCCGCAGTCGGGAGCAGCTTCCACATGGGTCTGTTCCTCAGTGTGAGGGCGACGTGCAGCTGCGCAACCGCAGCTGACAGACGTGAGCGGCTGCAGCGACTGTGATCCAGTGGGCTCCGTGACGTGCGCGCTCCCGGGAGCGCGCCTGCGTAGAAAACAGAGATAAGACGGAGGGCACCGTGGCACCGTGGCGCCTTGTCGCCACCCGGTGGCTAGGACGGGAATAGAGCAATGTGTATGGAAGTGAACCGTGTTAAAGGGCTGGAAAGTACCCACTCCATTTTATGGGTGCTAGCGAATGTCAGATTATTTGCACAGTGCAAAAGGTCCGGCTGCTCGCCCCACGAAAGCCAAAATTCGGGGGGCGAGGTTGGTGGAAAGAAGAGTAGATTTTATTCCAAAATGCCAGCATTAAGGGAAGATAGTGGACTCCCTGTCAGACTGCCTTGCGGCTCTTAACACCGCCAAAAGTTTTATAGACTGGCCAGGAGGGGCAAAACAAAAGAAGGAGGAGTTGGCGAGGCAACTTCAGGGAAAGGCGCTTCCTACAGGCTATTGGGCCCCAGGGTCAAGAGTGAACCCTATACAGATACAAAAAACGGCTCCCAAAGTTACTGGGCCAGGTCTGAAGTAAACAGAGCCATTGGAACTGGTGTGCGTAGTAAATGCACAGTAAACCGACAGTCATCAATGTTTGGGGGGAGGAGAGGAAAGCAAAGAAAGAAAAAAACTTTCAAAAAATCCCAAGCCAAACCACTGTCAAATCGAATTGCATCAGAGGTTTAAATTTCAAACATAGAAAATAGAGGGTCACCGTCATACTTGTTTTGTGATTATGAATGGAAATAGCCTTAAACATTAGCTCCAGAGCAACTTAAGGGAGCTTCATACTTAAATACATTTGCACACTAACCACTTATGGAATTTCGTGTGTTTTCAGTTTTTTAAATTGTCTTCATTCGTTTATATGGATCTTAATGTTGGTGATGATTATGGTGAAGACAAGGATTTCACCCCAAGTCAACTCATTATTTTTACTCTTCTCTAAGCTCAAATCCACTTCTAACTTATCTGTTTCACAATTTTACACTTTCATCTAATCAGGAGCTAAATCCTTTCTGCTTCCACTGGGCGCAGACTCTCCTACTACTCCAGATAGCCCCTAATCCTTCACCACTCATCTCTTTCAATGATCCATTATTCATCCTGCACACCAGAAAGTGAACACCCTAGAGCACACTTCTGATCATATAAGTTCTGGTTGTCAAAAGCATTCTGTAATGAGAAGAAAAATGTCATTTTAAAAGGCTGGTTTACCAGTCTCTGTTACGAACAGAGATGCAGAATTCCTAAACAAAAGATTAGCAAATTGAATCAGGTGGTATATAAAAAAATATAATAATGACTAAGTGCAGTTTATTCCAGAAATGGAAAGGTGGGTGTTAACTGGGAAAAAAACATATCGGTGTAATTCACGGGAATAACAAAATAAGGGGTGGGGGGGAAATCATATGATTATATTGGTAGTTGCAGAAAAAGTATTTGATAAAAGTCAACATCCATTCATGATTAAAAACTCTCACCAAAGTAATAATAGAAGGAACATTTTTGATCTGATAAAGGATATCTGAAAAAACTGCAGCTTACATTATACTTAAGGTGAATTATTGAACCTGACATTAGGAATGAAACAAGGACATATTTGCTTTTGCCACTTATTTTCAACATGGTATTGGATGCTGTAACCAATGCATACAGATTAAAAACGAATCACACTCACGAATGACATGATTGTGTACATTGAAAAGCTAAGGGCCTGCCTGGTGGCTCCGGCGGTTGGAGTGCTGGTCACCGGTTCGATTCCCACATGGGCCAGTGAGCTGCACCCTCTACAGCTAAGATTGCAAACAACGGCTCTCCCTGGAGGTGGGCTGCCTTGTGCAGCGGGAGGTCAGAGTGTTCCGCCATGGGCTAGCCTGAGCTGCTGTGAGCAGCCCACAGGGAGCGCAAGGCTTATGATACCAGCATGGTCACAGGGCTGTGTCCCACACAACTAGACTGACAAAAACAATGGCTTTAACTGGAGTGGGGGGGGGGCAGAAAAAGGGGAGAAAATCTAAATGTATTGGCAAACTGAATAAGTGAATTTAATAAGGTCACGATACAAAGTCTATACACAAAATTTAATTGTATACCTCTATTCCAGAAAACAGAAAATGATGTAAAATAGATAATTATACAACACCAAGTCATCAAATATTTACTAGTAAATTTCAAAAGATGTGATACAAAACATTAACTGTAAAACATTGACAGAAATTAAGTCCTAAATAAATACAGGAATAACATACCACATTTATGGATTATCAAGATGTCATTTCTCCCAAAGTTATCTATGGATTCAATGCAATTTCAACAATGTCTCAGATTTCTTGAGTGGGAATTAATAAGCAGATTCTGAAATATATATGGAAATGCACAGACTGAAAATAGCCAAGGCAATTTTGAAGAGCAAAGCTGGAGTACTTAAACTACCAGATATCAAAATGTATTATAAAGTTATGGTTATTAAATCAGTGTTCTATTGGCACAAGGTTAGAAAATAGACAAATGGGTCAAAATAGAAAGACTGAAAAATATCCACACATATAAGGTAATTTGATTTTTCAAACGTAATACTACGCAGCAATGATAGAAAGGTTGTTTTCTTTTTTCCCAAAAAATAATCCTGGAGATATTGGTTAATACTACAGAAGAAATGATCCTGTGTCTCACAGACAAAAAAAATCATTTCCAGACGGATCATAGATCTAAATGTGAAAGTAAAATAAATAAAACATGATCAAGAAATAAACAAATTTTTATTAGAGCAAGAAAAGTATGCCCTGGACCCTGGAATCCCCAAATTTCACTGATTTGTTGGAAACCAACAATTTGTACGGGTTTTCTTCTTACTCTTCTGGAGTATATATACATGTCTCACAACCGCCTCCAATATACACGCGGATTGTTGTGAATCCAGGCTGCTTGGCAGAAGCCTGAGGAGGGTTCTGGCCGCGCCCCCGAGCTACAATGCGCGCCTGCCAGTGCCTTCGTCACTGTCGGGCACAGCACCAGACGAGGACACCGCCGACCCGCCCGCACAACACCGGGAATCACAAAGGAGACCGAGCGGGAGCCTGAGAAGGTCCAGCGCGCAGAGCCCAGCTCAGAGTCGGGGGCCCGTGGGGTCTGGCCAACAGGTCTACCAACCCCCAGGCCCTGTCGTCTCCCAGCCGCGCCCTCGACCCCGCCCCGTTCCAAGCCACACCCCCAGCTCCACTCCAAGCCACGCCTCAGACTCCGCCCCAGGCCTCGCCCCCGCCCCCGCTGCAGTGCCCCTGGCGTGTCCCGGCTGCTTTCTCCGGTCGCCATGGCGCTGCTTGGTTGGGTGTCCTTTGCTCCAGGCCGCTGTCCTCGGCGGGTAAGGCGGCGCTGGAGGGGCAGGTGCTCGGGTCCGGCGCGCACCCTGCGAGTGGACGGAGGTCCCGGGCGCGGGGAGCGAGGTCCGAGAGAGGAGAGGGCGACCCGGGCGCGGGTGGGGGTGGGGTGGGGGGACGAGGGCACGCCGCGGTCCTCAGAGGTGTCACGCTCCCAGCAGTGCAAACTGGGAGAAAGGGGACCGTGCGCACGCGGCCCTATGAGGGGCGGGAAAGGGCTGGGGGCGCATTGGCCTTATCTGCGGCCCTTTTTTAGGAGGGAAACTCGTTCTTGTCCCAGCTGTGCAGTTAAACGTTAATAAACAGATGCACGTAAAAGAAAAACAACACCCCGCTGTCTGGACACCCGGCCCTGGAGGTCGTGCTGGTGGACGCGCCTGGGGCGGCTCCCACCTCTGTCTCCTCCATACCTCTATGCTCCTGTCAGCATCTCCATGCTGGACCAAATTGAGACAAAGTTTGTGTTGTAAGTGCACACAGCTGCAGACGGGACGAAAGAAAAGTGACAGGCAATAATATCCAATATAGCTCCTCTCCCGAACTACATTAAAAAATCCAGTACACTCAACTAAACCCAAAAGCACAATTTCCTTAGCCAGGTACAAAACGTAATCTGCCAACTGTGAAAAAAACTTTTTACAGTTTGATAGAATGGATGCCCTGCTGTCCTTTTTTGAAAACTATGGACAAATTCCAAAGGTGAACTCAAGGAAATGGTATGGTGAGTCTCTCAAGTAAGAAAACTTGCTCTTCAAAAATCATATTTGTTCAAGGCTGTGGGTTATTTTAGGTTACAGGTCATTGTAAGAGAAGCCTGTTTTCTGATCCCTTCTCAGAGGGCTTTCTCATTTCGAACCGACAACAGCTCTGTGGGGTAGAAAAGTCTTCAGACTAACACAGATTATTAGGATCACAGTGATCAAGTCACACAGACTGCATCCCAGCTCTTCTGACACCATTAGACAACAGGTTTAGTGGGAGAAAATCGGCTTGTTTAGAAAGTCACTGTAATCTGACAATTTTGAAATTGCTTTGCTTAAAAACACAGGACGGGTTTGAGGCAGAGGCCCGCTTATGGTGTTGGGCTTCCTGGTGTGTGCAGGCTGGGCTTGAACCCCTGGGAGAAGACAAGGCTTCAGGGAACATCATGTTTCTGGGCACAAGCACAAGATGTTACAGTCAAAATCCCTAATGTGAATACTTTTGTACCAAGAGCCAAGATCAGTGTTTCCTTTGTCACATAATTCATTTGAGACGTGATATAGCCTCAGTTCAATACAAACATTCAGAACTGGCTCTGTGCCTGGCCCTGGGGATGTGAAGATTTAAAAAAACCCTGCTCTCAAGTTGCTCTCAGTTCTACTGAGGAAAACATTCACTCATTCAGTTGTTTATCAGGAGATGCTAATTAAGTGCTTAGTAAGTGTTGGGCACTCTGGCAATTCTTGGTTGAAAAAGGTATTTCTGCCATCAATGCGCTAATAGCATCATGCATTTTTTCAAGCTAGGGATGATGACCCATGAGTGGACCTTAAAAGCAGTTTAATGGAGCAAAATGAGTTTAAGAAAACTAAACTGTAATAGAATAGGAAATACCAGGATTCATGTCGTGTAGTAAGGTTAAGTTTACTTTATGAAACTTTTTTTAAATTTATCATTCTTCCTTTTGTAGATTCATTCTTTGATATCTCTGGTGCACATTCCAAGCTTCTTTTGTTTTTATCAATAGTAATCACTTTACTATTTTTATAAAAATGATACCCAGTCACTATGAATTCAGGTAATAACAGTTAAAAAAACAAAGTAACACATGACCATGCAATGGCCACCCAGAAATAAATAGGCTTTACATCTGGCGATTGCCATTCCAGGGCTCTGTGCTGGTAAGTGGATGGGCGGATGGGCATAATTTTGCTTGGATGTATCCCATTTATTTTCCCCTTAGAACGTAATCAGCATTGGGTCATTGTCTTTTGACACTGAATATGCTCAGGGAGAAGGGTAAGGCTAGCTGGATTCCCTCCCACCTCCCTGTATCTGGAAAGCCTATGAAATTAATTACTCAATTTCAAGTTGCAAATTAGAAGCTTCCTGGAGCCAAGGATTTTCATCTCGTTTGTTTACTGCTGCTTTCTCATATAAACAAAATCGCAAATCAAAATGAACGCTTTTCAAGAACTCTTGGCTCAAAAAAAGAGTCACATCAGTTTTGGCTAACGTGATAGGGATCGGTAAGCAAAGATGTGAGCGAGGCAAGCGGGAGTGAGGACCTCAGGTGAAAGTTTCAAATCGCCTGCCGATTTACCGCTTTGCTTTCATCTCCCTTTGTCGTGTACCCCTGGCGAAGCATCAGTTTGGTCCTCATCTAACTGCAGAGAGATAACTAACAAAACAGGAGTACACCTGGTAGCACAAAGCAACTACTTTTTAAGGCCTCGTTCATTGCCATAAGATGTGTCATTCCTCAAAGTGCAATTCGTGTCTTGCCGCTGGCAACAGCTGAACGACTCAGCCTGGCCACTGGAGCCTGGAGTCCAGCTCACTTCTTTTATATTTGCTCAGCCGTCCCTGCAAGTTGCTGTGGCAACGAGATCTGTGTCCCGCAGAAGCTTGGATGTCGGTGGCCGCTGCAGTGCCCAATTTGAGCTGAACAGGGGGAGGTGCTCAGCCACCTACACAGGCACTGGGGGAGCTGCATGTGGCCTCCCACAAGCCCTGGACTGGAGAGTCTGGGTTCTTCAGTTCTTGCAAAGTTTACAAACTGTTAGTATTAGTGGGTGGGACAGTCCCTCATTCTGCAGGACCGTCCTTTTCTGCTGTGGGGCATCAGTAGTGTCCCGTCCAACCACCCCTCATATTTGCAGATGCCTCCAGCTGTGAACCGCGTCTGCTGCTGCCCTGGCAGTGGTTGGGCATTGACAGAAACACATGCGTGGCACAGACGCTGCCTTGTAGCAACTGGACATGATTAGTTGGGAAGTCGTTTTGGAGGCTGACAGTGTGCACGGACTATTGAGTTGCTTTGGGAACACAAAGATGATGATGTGCGTTTTTCAGAGTCATCCTGTGAAAAATAAAATTGTCCGGCCTTTACCACACTGACATGTTTATGTGACAGTTAAGGCTTCTTATGTGAATTTGAGTAGAGGTGAACTTGATCTAAAAAAGGTACTCATTTTGACCTAAACCAACAGGTACTTAGAAACGCCCCCAAAATAGATATGGTAATACTTCATGTTCTTTATAAAGAAAGCTCAGACCTGAGTGTGGAATATAGAGTCCTCGCGTTTCAAATAGGGTGTATGTCCTTATCATGACACTGATTCTATGCCAGCTTCCTTCTCGCTATAAACTTTGTTTTCCTCTGTACGCTTGCTACATTGTGTGCTTGTATGTGTGAATTGGTTTTGTGTTAACTATTTTTAATGAAAAGTTAGTTTATGAACATGTCAAACATTCAACAGTATAAAAGGATACGCAGTGACAATACAGTAAGTGCCTCTCCCGAGAGATATTGCTATGAATAGTTTCTGGTGGATCCTTCCAACAATGTCTGTGCAAATATCAACATATGTATGAAGATGACCTCGTTAAAAACCCACACAAACGGGAGCATTTTACATGTGTTTTCCTACCTTGGATTTTCCCTTAGCATATAATGCCTCACATTGTTGGTATTCAACAAATATTTGTTGAGTGATTGAATAAACAGTATAGATGTAGCATGTTTACATAAAGCCAGTCAGTTTCTAGCTTCTCTTATTAGATTTACGTGGATATGCCCTGATTGGTTTCTGCCTTCCTGGTATCCCCGTTCCCCCATGGAAGCCTGCCATGGTGGAGGGAGGAGGTCGCTGGGCCCATGTTTTACAGAGGTATCTGTTTAAGTGTCCACAGAGTTTCTGACAGTTTGGTTTGGTTTTGAAGGCTGATTCTGCTGTGTTGAGAAAGAAAGTGGGTGTTTCAGGCTGAAGAGAAAGCAGAGCAGAGGTCAGAAGTGAAAGGGCTTGGCAAGTTTCAGGATTGCTGGGCGTGGAGCACAGGTTATACCCCAAGTGGGGGACCTGCTGAAGGGGGCCTGAGGCCACCGTGTCCACAGCTTGAATGCTACGCTAACGAGCTTACATTCTGTAGGTTTAAATCAGGAGGGTATGCGTGTGTTTGAGGGATGGGATTGTAATGTGGGCGCCCCGTCCACAGTGGCGATGACGGTGAGTGAAATAGCCAAGCTAAGAGTTACTTAAATATTGACTTACTTAGATCCACAGCTTCCATATGGCGGTCTGTTATTACGTGATTTTTACAAATTTGAAACAGGATTTTCTTAATAATATACCTGCGCATTCACCAGTTATTTTTATAGAAATTTGTTTTACATGAAACTTCAGAATATTCTCTGGTACAACAACATACTGTGGGTTGTTGCTGTTTCTGTTTTTGTAATGGTGTCTTGGGTTGTATTTAAACAGGGAATCACACACATGCCTCACGTCCCTGAAGGAGGCCACCCAGTGACCAGGTGCACTGCACGTGTGAGCGCTGGCCAGAGTTCCACCCTCGTCTTTAAGGGGCGCGGACTCAGCTGGGTAGAAGGTGCACCTGGGTGTTGGTAGAGCCTCTCCTTTTTATCTGAATTTCTCAGTATCGAAATGTTGGCTCAAATTTGTAAAAAGAGTGGGCAGGCCTCAAACACGTTTAGTGTAGGATGTATTTGGCTAGCGTCTGTTTTACATGTTTGTTCTAGACATTCGAGACTAGCCAAGTACTAAGTAACTTAGGAGTAAATCTTTTTCAGCTCTGTCCTCGCCCTCATCAGAGTTGCCATTTCGAGGGTTAGAATTAGTTTAGGTGCTATGATGCAGGCACACATGCTGAGTATAGAGGGGAGGCAGACGATAGCTAACTTTTTTTTCTGGGAAATTTTAGAACTTATAACTAAAAAATACTTGCCAAAATTGGAAGACTCGTTTTAAGAATTTTAGAGAGTTTAAAGACCTCCAGAGAAATCAATTTGACATGAAAGGTGTTACTTCAATTTTCAGAAACAACTTATAGCAAGAAAAAAACCACAAAGAAAGATTTGAAAATCTCTAGAAGCTTATTTTGTATCTGCTTTTTATGACTCAAATGAAAACGACCAAAATCCTCTCTCAGCTTATTCAGGATCCTTCTTTGTAGAAATAGAAGGTTGGATACAGTAAAGTGTGTGAGGTCTGTTTATCTCTGTGGGTCTTAATGCTGAAATGAACAACTTGCTTTTAGGCAGACAGTGGCTCGAATGGAATATTCTGCAGCATATGTGCTGTGAATTATCAGAAGGTAATGTGAATTCAAACAGCATATCAATTTCCTCACTTTTCTCTGGTGGGGAAAGGGAGTCATAAGATCGGTATGAATCACATCAGATCAGACACAGTGGGTGAGACTGTGCTGTGTTGTGATCTGTTAAACTTATTAGGAAGTTCTATTAAATGTGATTATTTTTACCTTTATAGCCTTTCATCTCCCAGTTACAAGATTGAGAAATGTTTTAAAATAAATTTAAAAAGGAATCTGTATGCAAATGTCTTGCTTAATTTATCTTTCACAAAGCACCACATCAAATTCCCTGCACAAATCGACACTAAATAAGTAAAAAGTCAACCTAGAGCCTTAGGAAAATAATAACACGTTTTTCCGTTATTACTTGGTAATGACAAACTCTCCAGCCCACTCGTGCAAGTCCTCCCATTCATCATCCTCACAGTAGTTCTGGAGGCAGTAGCAGCCTCACGTAAAACTGACATTTAGGTGGAGGAAGATTACTGTAGGCTGCTTGGATTTCATGCTTTGGCAAAAGGATACAAAAAGAATGCCCTGGCGACAGGAAGCTAAAGGAAATAAGATAACCCGCGTGAAGTATAACTGGATTTGCAGATTTATCTTCTCTAGTTATTTTATATGTGTTCTCAAATTGTGTCTTTTAGTAACATTTTTTTCCTGATTAGGAAATCAAATTACACTTACTGAATAGATTTTGAAAATACTAAAAGCCAAACCAACAAATAATAAGCAAATAATCATCGAAATCCCATCACCTAGAGATGTAACTGAGGCAATGGAGGATTTGGAAGTCAGACGCCTTGGATCTGAGTCAAGTCTTGGCTTCTTATTATTAATTGTCATTAAATTTTGGTAACTTGACCTTTCTGTGCTTCAGTTTCCCTGTCTGTAAAATAGGGGTAACAACAGAATTTAGAGGGTTGTTGTGAGGTCCTGAATTAGAAGTCGAGTCGACCTTGGTACGCTGTAAATAGTGAATTTACTACTGCTTCCTGGTATTCTTTCCTTCTAGTATTTCTTCTAAGAATATGTTTTTATTTACAGTGAAGAACATACTGCATATTTCTTTTTTCACTTAATATAAACGTTTTCTTGTGCAAGTTCTATTTGATGAACAGCCTTACGCTAAATCATTGATCACATCTCTAACTATTTCCTTAGGGTGGCCCACTTGGCTTGCAGGGCTACTGTAGCAGGAAAGGATAGATTCTGGGGTTCAAATTTTGCAACCATGACCAGACGAGGAATATCACACACCGCTGGTGTGGTCCTTAAGCTCAGTAGGGGCTCAGTGAGTAGAGACAGGCGATGCGCAAGGGGACCTCATGTTTGAATCTTCTTGGTTCTGCAACTGTCAATATGTTTAACTTCTCTAGGCCCCTCCCGTACAATGGGGTAAAAATGGTACCTATTTCATGGGGTGAGGAAAAGTAGTCAGTTTAACATATGGTATGTTCTTAATGAATATAGTTTGTTATTATGCTCAACACTGAAATGGGTGAGAACGGCAGTGATTTTCACAAGTAATATGAGAGTGTAAGCCGTAAAATCTAAGATAGGGGAGTACAAATATTTTTCAGTTCAGAATGGTTTGACCCCCCTCCCCCATTTTAAATATAACAGTTTATCGTTTCTAAATTTATCATCCAGAAGTCAGCATTGGAAGAGGCATTTGATTTAATAAAACTTTTAAAGAACTTTATGATTTTCTTCAATGATTCAAAGATGGGATGTAATATTTATCCAAGATATTCTTATTAAAAGACAAATATGCTTTATGTTACTTTTAAGTTAAATTTAAGTAAAACACCTGCAAATAATAAAGCTAGTAGCATTTATAGAATGCTTAGTATGTGCTAAACAATGTTGAAGGTATTTTACTTAAATTAGCTCATGTAATCACAACATCCTGTGGAGAAGATTCTGTTATTATTTCCATTTGTAGAAGAAACTAAGTCACAGAGAGGTTAAATGACTGGCTGAAGGTCATACAACTGGGGAGAAATTCTTCCAAAGCTGTGCTTTTACCCATTCCACTATGTCACTTAACATTCTAATAGAAAAAGAATGATAATTGATTAAATACAATACTAATATATTTATAGGGAATTTGTATTCATCCAAGAATTTGAATACTGTGAAATTCAAGAGTAAGTTTTTTGAAATTCATCTCTTGTGGGAATACATGTATGCAAATTTCATGGGGTATTTTGTTTGTTTTTTCCCTGCTTTTAGTTTTTCAGTTATGGAACGAAAATATTGTATCAAAACAGTGACGCTTTTCAGTCTAAGTTCTTTCCACCCCTTCAAAAAGCGATGCTACCACCGAATAGTTTTCAAGGCAAAGTGGCATTCATTACCGGGGGAGGCACTGGCCTGGGAAAAGGAATGACCACTCTCCTGTCCAGCCTGGGTGCACAGTGTGTGATCGCCAGCCGGTAAGTCTCTCCACCTGCGAGAGTCTGTTACGAAACAACTCTGTGCCTCGAGATTGAAAACTGTGTGCCAGACTTGTTTGATTTGCATCGTAATCTTCTATGAAATCGCCTTAGATTATTTAAATCTCCTTGGAAAAATCAGCTATAATTTGTGGTGAGAAAAATTAATGACTGACTATGGAGTACATTTCCCAAACGCAGTGATAGAATTTTTTTTCTACCTGGAGATGAAGTTAAAAAGTTCTACACTGAGGCTGCTTTGTTCTCAGTGGGGTGATTGTAGTTACTGCTTTAGTACATAGCCTTGTTCAAGGGTTCAAGGAAAGGGATGTAATCCTTCCATTTTCTATAAAATGGGCAGATACTGCAAAACATCTTTTGTTGTGATGAATGTAGGAAGGGTAAGACCACGTGGAAGGACTTCTTGCTGAGGCATATCCTGGTCTCTATAGTCTAGACTCTAGAGCTTCAGAGACTGGTCAAAAAAATGTACGCTTCCTTCAATTTTGAGTAGTATAAAAATTTTAAATAGGTAGGTATTAATCTGAATGGCAGGTCATTAGGTAAGTTACAAGGGACCAAGGATTTTCTTTCACGTTTCCTTTAATGCAAAATTGGCCAGAATATTTTTCATTTTTATGTTATAATGTTTTTAAGAGTGTTAAAATATTATTTTTATGTAACATTATATAACTTATACTCATGGTTTATTTTTTATGTTTCTTTCAAGAGTATGAGGTTCTGAATGCATATAATGCATTTATATCGATTAATTTGGTCTAAAATCTGCTATCATAGATTTTATATAGTATAACATAAGGTTACATTATACCATTAATGTGTTTTCTTTCCAAAGCAGGTTTGGGCAAGGGAACACATAGAAATGATTGTAATTAAGGGAAATAATTTTAATCTCCGAGTAGACATAAAACAACTGGTTTAAATGTAAATAATTTAGTACATTAGTATCATACATAGAAGCCATTTGAAACTAACTTTTACAAAATGAATTCATTCGAACTGATTTATTTGTAGATATAATTTGTATTTTCTAAAAAATGCATCTCTTTATAGATTTTTAATTTATAGAATTAAAAAGAAAAAATATATGACATCATTTCAGAACTCAAGCAAAGTACTATGTGTTTATTTCTAGAAAGATTGATGTTTTGAAAGCTACTGCAGAACAGATTTCTTCTCAAACTGGAAATAAGGTACATTAAAAACAGTGATTGAATTCAGATTTGGGAGTCGTAACCTGCTGACATAATCCACTCATGCTTTTGGTTTGGGAAGTTGGAAAACGTAGGCTCCCTTTGTCTTTGTTATTTTGCAGGTTCATGCCATCCAGTGTGACGTGAGGGACCCCGACAGGGTTCACAGCGCAGTGTCTGAGCTGATCAGCATCGCGGGCCTTCCCGATGTGAGTGTCGCTGTGCGGGGCATAGCACTGGTAACCCACCATGTATACACCCTGTGGAGCCGCGGGGAGAAGCACCAGCTCCCTGCCCCTGGCAAGTGGCCAGCTCTGCCACAGGGAACAGATTAGAACAGCCAGCTGTGCCATCGTTCAGGAGTATTTAAAAAACGCATTTACACTCACACAGAACAAACTGGATTTCACTTGAGTTGATAAGACTGTGAACTAAGAAGAACAGTTATCCAAGAGCATAGGATCTGGTTTAAACGAGTCATGCTCTCGGCATTTCCTAATAACTCCAGTATCTCTCCATGGAGAAAAATACACGCAAAGAACCGGCAAGAAAGTCCAGATTTCTCCTTATTTAAGACCTGCGATATGCCTGGGGCTTCTGCTTTGTTAGGTTCACATTGTAGAAAGAAGCCATTTCCTCCAGTAGTCACAAAGACAGCGCTTTTGTATGTGACAGATACTTTCAGAGAGCCATAATATGGAATCTTCTGTAGAACTAAGCGGGATCTTTATTGGTAGTGAAGACACAGGTCATCAGCCAAGAGTTTCATTGGGTAAGTTAAGCCAAAATGACACAGACTAAGGGCATTTTAATTGAGATTGCTTGAAAGACCGCGTAGTCACATGGTACGTAGGCTTCCTCTGTATTTCTGTTCTCAATAATAGGCTCTACCCTGATTTTGAGAAAAGAATTAGGAATCTGAAATTTGGTCAATAATGTAGATTTTCGCAGGCTCAAACAAAGTAAATCTGCACCAAGTCTTACGGTCCTTTCATGGCAGACTGAACTTCAGCTTCCTAAATTTCAGAACTAAGAGCCTCCGAGGGAGAATGTGGCCCCTTGTCTAAAAGTTTCTGTGACTCCCATTTGCTTTCATTAGATCGTGATAAACAATGCAGCAGGAAATTTTATTTCTCCCACGGAAAGACTCTCTTCCAACGCGTGGAAGACCATAACCGACATAGTGCTGAATGGCACGGCCTTCGTGACACTGGAAATTGGAAAGCAACTAATTAAAGCACAGAAAGGTGGGTTTGTTCTCCTGCCCCTGTTGGGTCCCTGCAGTGTGCGGGTTCTATGCATGACCCTGGGATCCTGACTGGAGCTGGTGACATGAACAACTCATGGTCTCTGATGGGAACGACACTTCAGGAATTACCGTGCACTGTGGCACGAGCAGTGATCAGTATGTTTCAGGACCACTGGGAATCCAGCACAGGGGTGACCACCCCTCCCTGAGGTGACTGCCAGAGATCAGGTGTAGAGAAGGAGAGGGTGAGGACGTATGCATGTCCGGACTCGGGAGGGAGAGGTAGACATGACAGGAGGCTGGGCTACGGTGATGGAAATGTTCCCAGTACCACTGTGGGAAACGGTGTGGGTTCTGAAGGAAATGGCAGTTACCATGTTTCCCTGAAAATAAGACCCAGCCGGACCATCAGCTCTAATGTGTCTTTTGGAGCAAACATTAATATAAGACCTGGTTTTATTTTACTATAATATCAGATATATTATATTATATAAACAAATTATATTAAACATATATATATAAACATATTATATTATATAAATAATATATATAAATATGTTATATTATATAAATAATTTAATATAATATGGTATAAATATTGGGTCTTATATTAATGTTTGCTCCAAAAGACACATTAGAGCTGATGGTCCAGCCAGGTCTGATTTTCGGGGAAACGGTATGTCCTTGTGGATTTATCAACAGTGTCTCCTGAAGAGTGTGACTAACTGGAAAGGTTACTGACTCCATTGTGGGGGTGGAGAAGATTAGCAGGCCATTCAGGATGTATTGGTTTCTCTTCTGGCGAGTGGCTGGGTGGCAGGAGGAATAAATCAGGACCCTGAGAAGGTAGGATATTATACCTTACTGTCAGATGAGAGGCTTCTGAGCTGGGGGCGTCTGGACGAGGACCCAGGAGGGAGAGTAGATTTAGAGGAGGTGACTAGGATGACAGTTTTGCCCAGGACTATGCACAAACCTCTGGATGAAACCGCACATGCCGTAAATAGTGGGCATGAAGGAACGTGCACATCCAGGACGGTGCATTTGTTCATGACACACAGTGATGCTCGAGCCCCAGCCTGTGCTCACGGCCCACTGACAGGTGGACAGGACTGTGCCTGAAGGAAGGGGTGTTCTCTCAGAAGCCAGGACCCTTCTGTTCCCTGAAGGACGCCCTTCGGAGCTTGGGCCAGGGAGGCGGCGTCGGGCTGGCCAGCCTCCTTCCTCTGCTTCAAAGCCTTTGCCTCACCGCATTCAGCTTCTTGTTCAGTGCCACCTGAGAGGGTATGGCGACAGTGCCACTGTGAGTGCTGGAACCTGAACCCTTTCTCCCCGTGTTCAGAGGTTAAAACCCAGGCCCCTCCTTCCAAGCACAGCAGAGGGGATATGATTTAGATTGGAGTCGGCGTGACTTTTTTTTTTTATTTTGTTTCTTCAAAAGGGTGGGTGATGGGCAGGGGAGGCAGAAGCGGGCTGACTCCCCTCTACTTCTCCACCCAAGTTCCTTGGTCTCTGCACCTCTGCTCCTCCCTCTGCCTCTGCCTCTCTCTCCACAGCTCTCACCCGTTTCTCTGTCTCGCTGTCAACTCATCACTTGGTTCTTGATTTCTCTCTTCATCACCGTCTCTCTTACCACTTTATGTTTCTTGCCTCACTTGCTTCTTCCTCTGCCCATCCCTGCGACCCTGCTGTCTGTCTGACTCTTCCTTCTTCTCTCATTATTGTCTTTCATTTTAACATAGACTTTGATCTATTTTATTCGTCACATTGGATTAAAATTCTATGGGTTTCATTAAAAATATATTAGCTAATTTAAAAGATGGAAGCCAGTTTGTACTCTCCAGGAGTCCTGTCAGTTATTGATGCGGTGACCTGACAGGGTGAGGGACCCAGGCCCTCGACTGGGGTCTGATCTGTGGTTGGAGCGACAGCCGAGGGATCAGCTATAATGACCTCTGAGGTCTGTCCAAGTGTGTAAACCTGGGGGTCCATCCAGGCAGCAGTCTGTAACCTGCGATCAGGAGCAGGGCAGGTGGTCAGCCGTGCAGGAAGGCAGGCCAGGTGACAGCAGGGACGGCCAAACTAGAGAAGGGGAGGGTGTGAGCAGCAGAGGGACAGACACTCGCTGTTGGGGGCAGGACTTGGTGACGATGTGCGTGCCAAGACGGACGATGACTGAGGACCCCAGAACTGTGGCTGGCGTCGGCAGAGAAGCCCAGTTGGGCACATTGTGAAGGTAAGCAGCATTGATGGAAAATGAGCAAGAATCAGCAAAGCAGAGAGGAGGGAAACGCCCAAAGTTTGCCGTGCTCGTCCAGCACTTGCAGGGCTGCCCCTTTCCAGGGGGGTGGGAAATACCAGGCTGAGACCCAGCCATCACCAGACGTCGTGTATAAATGCAAACGTTAGTAAATAGTGTGGAAAAGAATACCTAATGTCAGAAAGAGAACTCACGATGATAAAGGACTAAGAGACTAATACAGGGTTTTAGTTAAGAGTCTAGTCACAAAGGACATGGACAGGGTAGGTACTGACTTTTTCCATCAATCCCTAGATCACTAGAAACAAGTGATATACCTTACGAGGCGATGACCACAATATGTCTAGTCCCCACCTGGCACCACACATACACGTGGTTATTAAAATATCATTGACTACATTCCCTGTGCTGTACTTTACATCCCCATGACTATTTTCATAACTGGCAGTTTGTACTTCTTAATCCTTTCACCTTTCTCACCCATAGCCCCAAACTGCTCCTCTCTGGCAACTACCAAAATGTTCTCTGTATCTATGAGTCTGTTTCTGTATTATTCTCTCGTTTATTCTGTTCTTTAGGTTCCACATATAAGTGAGATCACATGGTATTTGTCTTTCTCAGTCTGACTTATTTCACTTAGCATAATATCCTCTAATATCCATGTTGTCGCAAATGGTAAGATTTCATTCTCTTTATGGCCGAGTAATACTCCATTGTATAAATGTACCACATATTGTTTACCAGCCGTCTACTGATGGGCACTTGGATTGCTTCCATATCTTGGCTATTGTGAATAGTGCTGCAGTGAACACAGGCTGCATGTATCTTTTCAAATGAGTGTTTTCGTTTTCTTCGGATAAACACCCAGAAGTGGAATTGCTGGGTCATAAAGTCTATTCTTAATTTTTTGAGGAACCCCCATACTGTTTTCCATAGCGGCTGAACCAATTTGTAATCCCACTGACAATGCACGAGGGTTCGCTTTTCTCCACAGCCTCGCCAGCACTTGTTTGTTGATTCATTGATGATGGACATTCTGACAGGAGAGCGGTGATATCTCATTGTGGTTTTGATTTGCATTTCTCTAACGATTAATGACATTGAGCATCTTTTCATATGTCTGTTAGCCATCTGTATGTCCTCTTTGGAGAAACGCCTATTTAGGTCCTCTGCCCATTTTTTTAATTGGATTATTTGTTTTCTTGGTGTTGAGTTATATGAATTTCTTACATATTTTAGATGTTACTCCCTTGTCAGGTGTGTCATTGGCTTTACTTCTCCTGTTCAGTAGGCTGTCTTTTTGTTTTGCTGGTGGTTTCCTTTGCTGTGCCCAAACTTTTTAGTCAGTGCAGTCCCACTTATTTATCTTTGCTTTTGTTACCCTTGCCCGAGGAGACTTATCCAAAAGGATATGCTAAGAGCGACGTCATATTCAGCCGTGTCCTTAATCACTGTCCTTTCATAATTCCAGGGGCAGCATTCCTTGCTATCACCACCATCTACGCCGAGAGTGGGTCGGGCTTTGTAGTGCCCAGTGCTTCTGCCAAAGCAGGAGTGGAAGCCCTGAACAAGTGAGTGCTGCGTATCCCTGGTACCAATGGCACGCGGTGTGCTGTGGTCACTCGCTGGACGACACCCCTGTCTCCAGGCTCCATCTGGAGAAAAGTAAAAGACTTGTTTGGATTCCCCGGGACACAGGCACCCTGCCTCCTGGCCGAGTCCCCTTTGTTGCCAGCAGCTCTGCCCAGTGGGGCTTCGTGCTGGGGTAGAAATGTTCTGTGCGTCTGTACCATCCGGCAGCCATGTGGTGGTCGAATCCTTGGTCTGTGGCTCCTGGGACGGAGAAACTGAGTTTGATCTGATTCTAGTTACCTTCACGTTAAAATTACATAGCACGAGTGGCCAGTGGCTGCCTGCTGCAGACGGCAGCGGACGATGGCCTGTACTTCTCCCACGTGTCTGCACTAGTGCCACCCCTGCCCTCTGTCGAACACATGTCCATCCTTCCGTTGTACCTGTGGTGTAGGCCTGGGGGGACTAACACAGTGACCACTGGCCAGGGCTGGTGGCCTTGGCTCAGCGGTGCACGAGTGCCTTTTGAATCTATTCCCCGTTGGCCCTTCACGCTCTGTGTTATAAGCAGGCTCTTACCAGTGCTGGTCTGGCTTCCTGTAACCCTACGATGCTTCTCTGCGAACAGGCTCTTCCCTCTTTCTTTTTTATTTACATTCCCACCAGAGGCACCTTTCTAAACATACGTATCTGCTTATGCTACTCCCCGCTAAAACGTGACAGGACTTCCATGGGTCTTTAGAATGAAAGCCGCAGCTCCGTGTGGTCTTCTGAACAGACTTGCCCCACTTAGAAAAGCACATCTCAGAAGCAATGTGCTTTTCCTGAGAAATTGGCTTGCTTTTTTCTTATGGGCACTGTTCATGGTGGAACTGACTTGTCTCACCTTTTTGTGTAGCATCATAGAAAGAGGGACAAATTTGTGACTCGCTTCTTGTAATTTTATGGAATGTCACCATACATTTAGATATTAGCTCCATTCCTGGTACCTGTATATTTCCATATCCTTGGTTCTTTTCCTTTCTTACTTTCAAATGATCTATCTTCCACATTTGCACTGTGTTCTTATAATTTACCTTAAGTCATTGTTTGAAACTAGATTAAGTACCGGCACACAAATATAATACGAACATAAAGTCTTAAGATAAGTTTAGATCATAAAGTTAGGCCTGTCTGTCAGGTAGGCTTTTCAAACTGGTTGCTTCAAGTTTCCATATTTGTTTAAGTGTTACATTTGCTTCTGGGCATTTAGCAGGATTTCATTAGATTCCTGTTTGCTTTTGAGCACTGTTCAATTGTATTAAAAAAGCCTAGTTAAAGGGTGGGGGGAGTTGTAGATAAGGGTAAACAGGATCACATATATGGTGATGGAAGGAGAACTGACTTTGGGTGGTGAGCACGCAATGTGGTATATAGATGATGTAATACAGAATTGCACACCTGAAACCTGTGTAACTTGACTAACAATTGTCACCCTAATAAACTTTAAAAATTAAAAATAAAATAAAAAAGCCCAGTTGAACATGGATGTGGTCAACGTTTTAAATGTATGTAGCCCATCTCTCGCTTAATTAAAGCACGGTGGTGTCACAAGCATCGTAACCCAGTGCACGATAATGAAGGCGTACTGAACTTGTAAATGCTGGGCTGACTGCAGAGCACGGGTGGGGGGCCATGCTTCCCGCCTGTTTCCAGCCAGGTAGTGATGCCTGCTCTAGAGATACGTACTCATTGACATTGGACTTGCTTCTCCAGTGTAACAGCATAGTAATTAAGGGCATCAGAGTGTGAATGACAGTGCAGCAGAGTGACTGAGGCTCGAACTCAGGAGCTGGGCCTCTTGAGGATGACTCACTAGCCATACTATTTATGATTTAACCTCTGTGCCTCAGTGTCCTTGTCTGTAACGGGGATAATAATAGTACCTGGGGGGAGGTGTGTTGTAGTCTTTGGCATGTAGTAAGCGTGGTCATTATTTTTAAGAGAGGGTCTGAATTTTGGAATCTATGTTTATTTTCATTTTAGGTCTCTTGCCGCTGAATGGGGTAAATACGGAATACGATTCAATGTGATCCAGCCGGGGCCCATAAAAACCAAAGTAAGTGTTCTTTGGCTTGTTATCACGTTGTGAGTGATTAAGGAATGAAACACGGGCAGATGTACTCTGACTGTCGTGTGTAGAACTTTCCGGGCGCCTGAGCCTTGGTGATAGAAAGAGGGTTTTGCCGTTATCCAATCTGAGAAACTAGGCGGCAGGTAGGAGTGCGGCAGCTCTGCGGCCTCAGGAGGTCTGTTTCCAGGATCTTTTATGCCATTAATTTTGGCATTTTATCTAATTTGTTTCAATAATCTGTTTTGTCTTATAGTTCTTAATTTTTACCACATTTTAAAGATTCTTACTTTGATTGACATGCTTTTTTAAAAAATAACGAGAGTGTGTAGTTTTAGTTTAAGAAGTGCTGAAGAAATTTATCAGCCAGGCTTTGTCTTGCCATAGGTAGCATTTCTTTGACTCACGTCCATGCCTTTCAGGTTGCATGTCACCTGACTCACATCTCATTAAAAATGCTTCATCTATAATCACTAATCCTCACAGATACGCACAATTGTCACCAGTGCGATTACAGACAGTGTTCAGAACGCCCCCAGACCTTCTGCTCCCTCACATTTCCCCAGATAACTTCATCCTCACACATCCTTTTGTTTCCCATGGTAAGCAGGAATTTCCAGTCCCACCCAGGGTGTGGCTCTGAAAGCCTAGTGAAGTCTATACCTTGTTCCAGTTGTAGAAGCATATTGAGAGGTACTGCGAAGAAGCATGTGGGTGGTAGGGAGTCCTGGGTGTGAAATCGTGACATGAAAATAGCTGTATTCATTTAGTTAGCAGTTTGAAGGGTGGAAAATGGAAAGAAAAACCACGTGAGTGAGGGAAATGTCACTGAGTACCTTCCTGGTTTGACACTGCAATAAATAGAGTCGAGTCAAAGAAATGGAAAAATGAAAGCATGTCCGGATACATCATGCAGGTGCTAAGGAGTCTCTGAAGAGGACGCTGTAGCCACAGACGCTTCTTTCTAGGACCTCAACATCTAGGGAAGATCACCTGTGTTTCATTATTTAGTTACCATATTTATTGAGTGCCTACTGTGTGCAAAGGTGCTGAGAAAGAATCGTTTGTGACAGAGGGCTTGCCATCAAGGACTTTGGAGGCTAGCATAGAGGTGTGACTTGTACACAAATAACAAACAGGTAGTTTAAAGAGATGAAAGGAAACCCAAGTGCAGAAACTCTTAGAGTGCTGACAGATGGGGCAGGATGGGGACCGGCTGCCACACTTTGTCCCTGTGACCCCACACCTGCCCAGGGGAGCTGGTGGTGCTGTTTGACAGCTGTCACTCAACTTCCAGGCTCTAGTGCAGCAAAGTCCAGGCGTTTTGGTCGTCAGTAGATGTCCATACCCACCCTGTTCTGCTCCTTTTCATTGTCAGCAGAAGGCAGCAGCTGTTTGCAGATTTAATTATGGTTTTCCTCTGTCTGGGATCTACATGAATTTATATCACTACACACTTGTTTTCTTCCTTTCCTATTATTTGAGAAGAATGGAAAAGAAAAGGAATTTCCTCTTAAATATTTCCTACTTGAGTAATTTTTCTGTGTTTGCTAAGTCCAAGGAGAGGCGCCCCCCACACACACACTGAGCTTGTGCATATTTCAGAGTATTTCCATATGCGTTTTCTCATCTGATGCTTATAGCAATTGTGTGAGGTAGCTGAGATTGGTGTCCTGATTTTACAGATGAAGAAACTAAGATTAAAAAGGTTACATTTTCCAGTGATTTTTTTTTTTTACGTCCATATTAGGTAAAATCACCTGTTTTGAGCTAAAGTTCTGTGGAAGAATTTGGCAGAATTCTGTTGGTTACAAAGGCTGCCATAGTAGTAACACTAATTTTATGCAAATTTGTTTCTTAAATAGGAGGGGTTACATTAAAAAAAAAAAAGCCACGTAACTACTGTCTTAATTTCTAAGGGTGCCTTTAGCCGTCTTGACCCCACTGGAGCATTTGAGAGAGACTTGATCGACCGAATCCCCTGTGGTCGGCTGGGAACTGTGGAAGAACTTGCAAATCTTGCTGCTTTCCTGTGTAGCGATTATGCTTCTTGGATTAATGGAGCAGTAAGTACTGTGATTCCTTTTCACATTTAGGGAGGGTGGAATTGGGGTACAGAGGCCTATTGTGGAACCAGTGCTGCCTGACCATGTTGGATGTAAATATGATTTAAAATATGTGTTTAACTGTGAATGATATCAAAATGTTAATGTATGTTGTTTAGCCTATGGAATGGATTGATTGATAAATTAATTTTATTAAGTGAAAATTACTCTTTAAGATTGGGTAGATTTTGAAATTGTAGAGAAGGTGAAAAGAATACTCTAAAGAGAATAAATCAAGGTAGGTTTCATCATCAGTTTTGCCTTTAAAATTTGGGATTTGATTGAAAGTCCAAAGATATATTCCATCCAGTGAGGATTGGAAAGTGGCTTATGGTTCAGAAACTTTTAAAAAGGAGTTAGTTTCAGAGTGTTTGTTAATTTTTTTCAGGTCATTAGATTTGATGGTGGAGAGGAAGTATTTATTTCGGGTGAATTCAACTCTCTGAAGAAGGTAATGCTGCTTTGTGAGGATAATATAATGTTAGCATCTAGGATACCAACCTTTAACAACATGCAAAGACAACATTAGATTGACCTTTTCTTTTTGTGTCAGGTCACCAAGGAACAGTGGGACACCATAGAAGGACTGATCAGGAAGACAAAAGGCTCCTAAGACCCTCTGGCCTTCATCTTGGTTACCATGGAAATGACACAGACTGTCTCTATCTTTTGAATATTTTCAAGTCTAATAAATTGTTAATTAACAATCATTCATTGAGTGTGTGCTGTGTGCCAGGCCAGTGGTAGGTGCACATTGCATATTCAAAGACATAAGATGGGAACACAGCCCTTCCAAATTATTTTAAAACTAGAACAGAGGGAAGCGAGTGAAGGCTTTGATAGAAGTAAAAAGAGCTCAGAAGTGCAGGGAAGGGAACGCGGAGAAGTTGGGAGAATCTTAGTGGCAGAGTAACACTTGAGTTACACATGAAGCCATGCCTGTGGTGATGGGAGCTGGAGGGAAGGATGTAGAGGGGTGAGGGGCGATGTAATGGACTCCGCCTTTCCAGGGCATTTCCTTTTCATGTACCTGGGAATTGGCAGCTTTGGATAGCTCAGCATTAATTCCAGCACCTTTTTACCAGGACCTGTTTTGTAGCCAGGCATTTTATTTAGTATTGAGCATAAAACATGAATACTCTACAGTCTCTGCCCTCTAGAAACTCATTATCTGTCAGGATAGACAGACCTATGAATATTTATGATGCACTGTGATAGATACTATTCCAGCAGCGTGAAAGTGTGCAGGAGGAAATAGCTTATCCTGTCCCTAGAGTGCAGACTAAGGACCATCTAGGCGATGGTGTCCCATCTCAACTTTGAAACAGGAATAGATTTCTCTGGGTAGAGAAGATGCACAGAGCTTATACAATATTTTTGTGTATCATTTCATTCACCCTGAGAATGAAATAATAAGAAAGCCACAGTCTCAAGTCTATATAGCTGTAACTTTCAGCTTGTTTTTAAAAAGGCCTATTTTGCTTTCACTCATAACATATTATAAGGAATCACTCATAACATTCTCAGCAGAATGACCACCCCCACTGCCCAGCTCCCCAGGAGGAGACCAGCTTCCATCCTCCCTCCCGTGAGCAGATGTGCCAGTGAACCTAGTCCTGTTGGCACATATACATTGTAAGCCCTACATGGAAACCCTTGTTACGCTGACAGTTAAGTGTGTGCACAGATGGGTAATGCTGTAGGAATAAGTGGCCTTGATATTCCCAGTACACTGCTCTGACCGCGCCTTTTAGGTCTTACCCTTTTTCACACTCGCAATGCAGATGCCCACTCTCCATTCCTTTAACACTAACCCTAGCTTCTCTCTCATCTGTCCATATCGTCAGGGGAAAAAACATACCAGTAGTTGTATAAATGACTTTGTGTGAATTTCATCACTTCTTATTTTCTTCCTTATAAAATTCAGGATTATTAGATCTGCTTCATGGGGCTGTTATGAGGATTAAGTGAGACGCAACAAGTAAAAACACCATGTAGAATGTAAAACATAAAAATGAAAGGTGGGCCCTCCAGTCTTTTTAAGACATGGTTGTCATAGACAATGTGAGAAAACAAAATAATAGAAAAAATGAAAAGCTAAGTTCCTCAAGAAAACTGTTAATACCTTGATATATTTATTCTCAGCCTTTGCTGTTTTATTTTTATGAAAGCAATTTGTTTATATAATTTACACTGGAAAGTACTACTCTAGCGCCTGCTCTGAAGGTCTCCACTGCTTTTGTTTTTTTCTGGAATATACCCTCTTCCCCTCCACTTGTTCTACCAGTTTATCTATATCCCTATTTTTGGTGAAATTAATATTCAGTGTTCACATTTCTAAAACTATAAATATTGTTTTTTCCCAATGTTTCCTGAAGTTGAAATGTTAAGTCCGGGAATCTTTCACCCCTCAGAAAGACAGAGACACACACGATAATGCAAGTCACACAGCGAGGTTTATTTCCAGCTAGCTGGGGTCCCCATCTCTGCCCGACACAGCGGGTTTTAACAAGGACCCCTAGCCTACAAAGCTAAGGGTTTTTATAGCAGTTCTAAGGTGCTTAGTAATCACTAAAGTCTTAGGGAGTACAGTATGGACATCAATTCTCACATAACTAAGACATTCTGTGATTTCTAAAGTCTTAGGGAGTGCAGATTGTGCTATGCTTCAAAGAGTTTACAATAGATACGCTTCAAAAGCTTCCATATCAGGAGATAAAACATCTGGTCTCTATGCCCACATCCTGGAACTAACAATTAGGCCATTAGGTTGTTTTAAGCTCAAGGCTGTTAATCTTACTCTGACTTTAAAGTAACAGTTCTCCGGCTAACTTGAGCCCAGGGCTGCCAGGGCTGTTAACCCTGTCTTAACCGTAAAGCAGCAGTCCTTATGCTAACAGTCTCTTACAGAAATTGCATGATAATTCAGATCCTGTTTTTTTCATATTTCATTGCTTATATGTATCATATTTTATTTCTTTATTGTTGGAATTAGGTTATTTTTGATTTTTCAGTGTAATATATATAATCCTGTAAAGAACATCTTTGTGCATAAAGCATTTTTAGACTTTGGAATTTTTTCCTTATGATAGATTCCTGGAAGTAATATTATTAATCAAAGGTTAACAATGCTTTTAAATACCCTTGATGTACATTTCCAAATTGTTATTCCTAAGGTTTCTATGCGTTTAAAATATCCTAGCTGTGTGTGATAGTGCCAATTTCAACAAATACCTACCAAAATGGGATATTCTCACTTTCAAACTATTTACCAATTTCATAAATAAAAATGATAACTCCATCAAACGTGTGTGTTAGGGTGAGTGTTAGTGAGTACTTTTCTATACTTGTTAGTGTCCTGTTTGCTTTTTTACCTATTGGTGGCTTCCTCGGGTAGTATAAAATTTTGATTTGTCTAAATTTGTGTACAACTTTTTGTCCTATTAATCATCTCTTAAGAGTTTGCTTCATTATTACATGTTATTATAAATGATGAATAAGTGAGCAAAGCCTGCAAGCATGGAGAGGACAGAAAAGAGACCATGCGTTATCAATTAATTGAAATTTCTTAGGAAGTCTGAAAGAGAAACAAACATTACTGATGGATAGTCACCATATTCTATGATGTACCACCTTTGGGCTCTAACCATATCAATGTTTCACCTTCGGAATTCTTACTTTGTCATTCAGTACCTCCTCCAAGCATCCTGCTTCTATGCACTAATGGAAGAGTTAACACTCAGGAAAGTAAAGTGAGGATTATTGGTAACTATCATTCATCTGACAATTTATGTGTGAAAACACCTCCAGGAAATGTTTTGGGTATGGATTAACAGCTGTTGTCCCTTCATTGTTCTTGTAGAAAACTAAAGCAGGGAGAACTTAAGTCACTAACAGAATTTTAGAGCTGGAACAGCCTTAGAAGACACTATTCTCAGCTCCTTCTTATATAGTTGAGAGAACTGAGGCTAAGGCAGGTATGAGTTGCCTGAGGTCACACAGTCAAGCTCCTGCCTCCTGCCCAATTGGACCAGTTTAAAGCAAGAGACAATAACAGGGTCCTTATAAAGAGATACAGGTCTATTGCAAAAGCCTTCCAAGGGGAGAAAAACTTTTATTTTGTTCTTGATTTACCATATTTTGTTCCTTGAACATAAAAATATTATTAGACCTTTATAAATCCATTCTTAACCACAATCCCTTTAATTCACTTCTAAGACCTTACATTTCTCTGCAAGGTAAAATAACCCTTGGGTTTAAAGACAGAGTATACAATATGTATTGTATGGAAATCTCTCCTGCTCTAGCTCAAGCACTCCCCTCCCTCCCAGGCCCCCCCTCAGCACCTGCCTCTGTTCCTACAGCCTCTGCACTAGCTGCTGCTTTGTCCTGGGAATGTCCTCTATACTGCTGGCTCCATCCAACAGGCTTCCTGAAACCCTTTATTACCCCGTTCATTAACCTTTTTAATTGACGCAGGACTTAAACAAGTACACAAATCACCAATTATCACAAAATGAATACACTGCAAGCACTTCCCAGGTAAGAAACATCACTGGGAATCTAGAAGCTTCGCTTGTGTCCCTTTCTCTCCCTAAAACTAATCACTGTCCTGACTTCTCACATCATAACTAAGCTGGTTTTGAAGTGTATTCTCCTGTTTCTGGCATTTTTTTGGGGAGCGATTTGCTTATGGATCCTCATTGTTACATAACACCCCACTGGATGAATGTACCACAATTCAGTTCTATTGGTGGACATTGGGGTTGTTTCTAGCTGGGGGTTAAGCCAAATACAATGCTGCTGTGAACATTCATCCTCTTTGAAGATATATACAGCTTTCTGTTAGGGTGATGCAACTTGGAAGTGAAACTGCTGGGTTGTAAGGTGCACATTTTCAAATTTAGCAGATGCTGCCACAGGGCTCACCCGAAGCCTCAGTTTAAGCTCCCACCAAGCCCGGTGTAAGAGTTTCCATTGTGCACAACGTCACCAGTACTTAGCATTCAAAGTCTCTAATTTTAGCCTTTCTGATGAGTGTGTGGTGCTCTCTCCTTTGTTTTACTTTGCACTTCTGGTTAGTAATAAAGTTGGTTACTTTTATTGTTTGTGGCTGTTTAGATACCCTTTCGTTTGTGAGCGCCTGTTGGACCTTCTCACACATTTTTCTGTTGGGTTGTGTTCTGTCAATTGACGCCTACTACCTGGGACGCGTGGGCCTGGGAGCTGCGCGCCACACAGCGGCGGGAGGCCGCCCGGATGGGCACGGGCAATGGGCGCCCCGCGCTGCCCGGGCCCTGGAACCTGGGTTCCGCCCGCCGTTCCCACCCCGGAGCGGCTTCCGGGGCACAGCCTGGAGGCAGGTGTGAGGCTGCGCAGGCGCAGGCGGCGCGCGTGCCGGACCGAAGGCCTGGCGCAAACAACGCGCGGGGCCTGAGACGAGCCCCGCGGCGCCGCCCGCCGCCCCCCCACACGCGTTTGCACGGCCTCCCCGATGCTGCCCTTTGGGGACGCGGCCTTCATCCGAGTAGAGCCCAGTTTGCCCCGCTCCTTCGTGGCTGGTTGGTAAGCGGTCCTTCCGAGCGTGGGGCGCTGCCGGGATTGTCGGCCGTCGCCCGCCCACCATCCGCGCTGGGAGGTGGCAGCCTGACAGGGTGCACTCGTCACCGTCAGCCCCAGGAGGCTGGCCTGTCACTACATGTGAGTGTGACGACTCAGCCCAGTTACCGAATTGGTTTCCCGGACGGTGCCCAGGACTGAACGCCCAGCCGGGAGCCGGCGCTGCTGGCCCGGGACCGAAGGCCCGGATGCAGGCCCGTCCGCTTGGGCTCCTTCCGCGCTGTCATGGTGACAGTGTCACGGTAACAATCAATAGCTATTGCCCTACAGATGAAATGTAGGAAACCTCTATGTTCCTCCTGTTCCTCTGGAGAAGATCTTTGATGAAGAAATAGTTCATGTCACTTGGGTCAAAAAATATTTGATATGTCGGGTTTTTTTTGACATTTCTTTATGAATCTTAATGTCAGAGGCACCTGTTCATTTAATGAGGCATCAATACTTCACAACCAGGCAGCTTTAAGTTTGTTTTAGGTTTCTTAGGCTGAAATAATTTGAGCATCCTACATCTCCACCGGGATTGATCATGCGTTATATGCCCCCTGACTTTTTGAGGAAGAAACGAAAATACAAGAGGTTAGAGTAATGTTCTTTATTCTTAGTAGTTCGATCAGCCTGAGGTCACTGCTTCCATTCACATAGTAGAAGGAACGCCAGTCTACCACACTCACATCATTTCATAAACATTGTGGCATATCTCTTTTCTGATCATTCTTGGGGGAAAGAGATACCTCACTTTTTTATTGTCATTTCTATGAACTGAGAAAATCAGTCCTGAACTGGTAGAATGCTGACGTTCAAATTGATGCAGAACCAGTAGCCCTTTGGCGCTTACGATAAGTTCCACACAGACACGTCTCTCATAGCTTCCTTCTTCACAATCAGAACAGAAATCACCAACCACTGTAACCTAAATGGGATGGTCTAGCTACAAATAGGTGAAACTGTGACATGAGTGGGGGTCAAAAGAATGTTTGAGAATCTCCCTTGATAAATAAGATAAATGATTACCATAGCATTTCTCTTCAGATGTTATTTTTAACTCATTTGAAACTATTTGTAGATAGAAATAGAACTATTTTGAGTGCTGATCTCAATATGAAATATAGAATTCACAGAATACACAAAATTATTGGTAATACAACATTCAACAGTCAGGGGGCTATGAATTTTACATTAAAATTCAGTTATGTAGTAAAAAATAGAGTTATAGCTAGAAAAAAATATTTTCACAGGCAGCAGATACTCTCAGTGGAAATGAGCAATTCCACACAGAAAGAAAATACAGGAAGTATGCAAACTAGACACCAGGAAACTTGGTCTATATAATTTAATCAGATTACACAGAATAAGACATAAAAACAGCAGTGTACTAGAGTAACTATAATTTGCAACACACGAAAACAGTTTAGAAAATGGGTTAAGGTTATACTCTGACAGTGGGCTTGTTGGAAATAACAGACATAGAATCAGACAGATTTATGCGTCCTCTGGCACTGTCTTTCTTTGTCAAATCAGCTTGAACCAGTAGATGGGTGTGGATTCAAGCATGAAGTGTTGTTGATTGATTCACTAAATCTTGTCTGGTGAGACTGTTAACCTCAGAGAGCCACAATTAACTATTGATTGACATTTGGTATTTTCGATGCAAAAGCACATTTCCTCCTAATAATTGGAAATAGAGCATAGAACTATTTTGTGGAACAGACCTATGATTGTCTGAAATAATGCTTCAGTGAAAAATGTGCATTTATACATCAGAGACTAGAATTTTAGTTCTGGTAGAATTTTTAGGGAAATCTTGTCCAGCTATATTTATGAAAGCAAGAATATGTTAGGTTGTTTTTTTTTAATTGGGTGTATTGACTGGCCTAAGCATAGACAATCTCCTTTTCAGTCATGTGGTTACAAAAGCTGTACATTACGAACAGTATAGAAACAAGCTGAAAAGATTGTGCCACACACCCTGGACAGTTATCTATACGTAATTAAATTTGCAGATATAAAAGAAAATACAGCCTACTCCCTTATAGTGCAGTTACTTTTTAGATACAGTGTATCGCAGTGAGTGGCCCTGGTCACCAACTCTAGTTGTCCCCAGCACAGAGAATGAGCGCGAGGTCTGTCCGGTACAGCTTGCCCCCATCCGACAAGGCCATGATGCTCTTCTTGTATGTGGGGATGTTGTTTATATCCAGATCCTACACAGAACACAGATGGCATTGTGGTCCAGTTAGACATGGAAGGTAGGTAACCATGGCCACGGGATAAAATGGGACACGGAAACTGCTCAAGCCATTAAGAAAAGAGCTGGATTACATTCTTACACAAATGTGAAGAGTCATAAGGTTGTCTTTAGAATCTATTGATCCCAGTTACACTGATTTAGGCCGGTACCAAATCAGGATAAGAACTGAAATCTACTTCTGCTTCTCTATAAATGTTTAAAGTAAATTTCCAAAAACGGATGTGTGGTTGCTTCTGGATGGATCTATAAAATCTACTTAAGAAGTAAGTGGCTCAGTAACTAATTACCTGTTTATTCTTCTCACACAGATCCTTCAGTAAAGCATCGAGTTCATGTTCATCTATGTATCCATTGCCATCCTGAGGGAGGAGAAGCAAAATAGGTACGACCAACAGTATCGCAGGGAGGGGAGTGGAGCGGAATGGAAGGAACTGACATCCTTAGAAAATGTGCTTCCTGCCTCCCTCCTGGGCAGGTATTCTAACGCCTTAGGTCAGACCCTCAACATTTCTAACTGCTCCAGAGTTCCAGAGTGGATCTGAATTGCCTCTCATTGGACACCTTACAGTTGTAAAACACTTTGAACTTTTCGAAGTGCTTTCACATTTAATACGTCACTGCATGTTCACATCACCTCCTGCTGAAGTGAAGGGTCACCAATGTGTTCATATGAGTGGAGATGTGGAGGCCTGGGGAGGCATGGGACGGGCCTAGTGTCACACCGGATGCTGGCAGAGCCCACAGAGGCCTGGTTTGTCCAGGAGAGAGAAGTTAGAACAAATAAAGGAGGTTAACTAGTGACCTCACAAACAGCCTTTACATACACACCATGTTACCATCTGCCAGGTTGGGGGATGGGGATCTGCTGGGTATTTTTATCCAGATTCATCCGCATCCCACCTGCAGAGTGGGTAGTATTGTCTCTTGTTTACAGAGTGAGGAAACTGAGGTTCAGAGGAGTGTGGTGTCTTATTCAAAGCCTCACAGCAGGTAAGTCGTAGCTTTGGATTTGAATCAAGATTTGCCTAATTTAGGACATAATACAATATGTTTCCTATGAGAAAAATGAATAGCTGGGTAATTTTAATAGCTCATGTTGCTTCTAATAAACCCTTGAGTTTGAGGATTTTTCCCTTAGTCACTATTTTCTAAATTCTTCTAAAGAATTATACTTAGCAAACTTTTACCTGATCATATAACTCAAAAGCTTTATTGAATTCTTTCCCGCACATTTTGATTCCCTAGATGATAGAGAAGAGAACAAAGGTTAAAACACAGCTATCGTATTTGATCGTGTTTCTCTTGGCAACTCTCCCATACTCTAACTTTTCAAGGATAGTAGTATTTATGCTAGAGAAAAAGAGAAATACCTGAAATTTAAGAAGAAAATTCTCCTGCACTGGTAGTAACCTTTTGAGAGAAAAACATTACATGAATAGGTTAAATTTTTGATAAGGATCAGCTTATTATAAGAATATTTGCACAGTCCCTAAACTCACCTGGCCATCTCAGTTAATTCCAGCTTCCCATCATTATTTGAATCAAATAATTTCAGCTGAAAGACAAAATGTCATTGTAGCCATTGAACGATTTATTGCTTGAAGGAGAAATTCAAAATAAAGCAGTTCAAGTTATCAATTACAGAAAAGTCTAGAAGCTAGCATTTATTAACCTTTCAGTGCAAATTTTCAATTCTATAACTTGTGTCATTACCAGAGATTCTCAGAACAGTTTAGAATAGTTGAACAGTAACAGTGATCTTATCAAGGCTTCTAGACTATTTTCTTGCAAATATGTGTGTATATGTATCAAGATGTGGAGAGACGGTGTCTAACAGTACATTATAGCACATCGTGATTCTCCAAACAAAGATACGAAAATAAATATTTAATTTGTTTTTCTCTTTTAGAGCATAGCAGGGCACACACAGGAGCAATGGGCAGATACTATGAATAAATCCTTGGAGATTAGAACTCTTGGATGCCACACATTCTGTGAAGCTCCCTACCTGCCCAGTGCACGTAAGTACACGTCACACACCAGACATACCCAGTACAAACACTTATACACCTGCCCCGGGAGGAAGGCATGCTGTTAGAAACTAGCAACTGCTGCTGTACTATATTAATTAGAAGGGTTATGGATGGGATATAGTAAATGTATCAAATATGTACATTAAATATGAGAAAACCATTATTTTTGTTCATAAAGGAAGGAATATGCTCAGGGTCATAACGAAGATAGGTGTAGTGAGGCCTCTTTAAGGAGAAAATGAAGGCATGCTATGGTTTGAGCTGTTCTCAGAACTCTGAGTCAGAGGCAGATTCAGGGTCTGGTAGTGACACATTTTATAATTCATTGACTATAAGTTCTAATATTGTCACACTGTCTACCAAGACACTGGACACCAGATCACACAGTTTAGTGCCCATAGGGAAATATTTCTCCACATATATATTTAAATTTTAATTAGTTCTTGATTAATTTGCTTCCCAGATTTGAACTGGTTTACAATATTTAATCAGATATGCCAGGCCAATCCAACAGGGGACAACTCCCATCTGAGTGGTTTTAAAAAGGCTGCTTCAAACTTCTACCTGGAAAGGAGTCTTTACTTTAAATAGATATCCCTAAAGATTGGCACAAAACAGAAAATTGATAAATGTAGGTTATTGTCCATTTCCCAAAAGTTATTTGGTGTTTCGATCTGCCCACCGTGACACATTTATATGCTGATGCTGTGATAAAGTGGAATGTAATGAGGACACCTCCTTACTGTGAAAACTTTTTTGATTTTTTTTTAAACTAAATATTAGCCCTCCTTTTAATAAATATCACTGTATAGTGAATAAAGCAGTAGTTAAGTTCTAGTGTTGTTCCCCCGACTCCACCCCCACACACACATAAAAGTAGGCTGACAGGCTGAAAGAAAACCTCAGTCACATCAACTATAATCAAACCCTGTATAAAATTATTTCTCAGGGTAACTAAAAAGTCTAACTTCTTTATCACTCTTATGTAACAATTTTTATAATATACACTTGTGGCTTATAGGTTATGTATTTAAATCCATGAGATAGGAATTTCCTGTAACTTTACAGTCTTTAAAGCATGTACGTATAAACATGCGTCTGATCTGAATAATAGAACTTTCTGAATTTAAAAACATAAGCAATTAAAATACTGTTGCCAAACTAATGGCCCGTGGCTTAATCAGTTCAGCAAAGACTTTTCCTCATGGTTTTGATGCTGTAATGAGTCAGAATGAGCAAACCACCCACTGGAAATGAATTAACTTCATGGGTATGGAGTTACTGTATCTGGAACTTCATAAATTTATTTGACATTCATCCCTAAAACATTAAGTGCCTTCCTATGTGAAAAGCCATTTTCTTGGCTCTATGATCAGCATCCTACAATAGATGTTGCCGCACTGTTTACCATAGCATGGGGATAAGGCTGTATTTGTATTTCTTCACTCAACCCACCAGGCAGTATTCCAAAGTAACAAGAATCAAAAGGAAGGAGGAAATACCATATTTAGTCGCTCAATGAGTAAGGTAGCTAGAGGTTCTCTTTAAACTCTAACAAAATCTGTGATTTCCTAAGTCATGATAAATGATTCAGAACTTCTATAATAAATAAGTTTTACTGATGTAATTTATGTATCTGTAATGGAGCTTACGTAAGTATAAGTTGTATAATTTAGTGACATAATTACACTGGCTTTGTAAGAAAAACAAGGGATCTTTCGGTGGATAAAAACTCATAGCTCCACAGAAAGGAAGTGCTCTGGTGTTGAGCTTTGAAGCCCAGGCCTAAGCATTGAGCCTCACAGGGCGGCAGCATCCTTAGTATTTGACTTGCCATGTGAAATGATACCTATGTGATGCGATGCCCACAGCACATCATTTCATCCTCTGCAGCTGTGGGAATGAGTAAGGATGTACTGGCTATAGCCCTTTCAGGATCAGTCTTACCATGAGGTCTGTATATTCAGCCAGTTTTGTATCATCCACAGTCTTGTTTGCTTTTTCCAGCAGGTCCTTCAGAAAGTTCTGTCAAAACAGAGAACACTCAGATAAACTTCATCAATAGCACCCAGTCTGTTTCCACTTCAACATGCCAAGAAATGTAACATCCCAGGCGTGCAAAGAAGCCTCTGAGGGTAGAACTGGGTGAGGCGCTTAGAAGGGAGACAAACCGCGTGGTCCTCCCGGCACTCCAGCAGAGACGCTGCCTCTGACAGGTAGGATGCCTGCCTTTCGCTGAGACTTGCTGTGCCCTAGTCTGTGCCACACTATGCTCTTGATTTCAGTGACAGGAGTATGTGGATTGTGCACTGTGTGTAGGAATCTGAGCAAACGCTTGTGAAAGCAGCCAGCCTAGTGGATGCATTTCTAGGTAATGATACCTTCAGCCAGACTCATGTGGCTCTGCAAGAACGTAAGGGCCCTTCTCTATACCCTCATGCTGTGTGTGGGAAACTACTAGTGAACCACATGGAGATTCGACCCTAATTTCAAGTGTGTCCTGCCCTCATGGCTGTATCTCCACCTCAGCTGATGGCCAATGTGTCTGCTGCTCATCTCAGCGGCAGCCCAGTGGTTAGCGTTGGGCTGGCAGGGTCCACAGCACCTGGGCCACAGCAGATGAAATCCCCCCTCTGAAGGACATGTGAGCATATTAACACAGACATGAATGTGGGAATGATGAAAAAGGTGATTATTAATTTGACAGTTGGCGTTCAGGAGTAAGTTTAAGTTTTTTTAACAGAGAAATAAATCAGAGCTTTACAGCAATTTGCCACAGAAACAACAGTGTAAGTCCGTAGCCTTTCATTTTGTCTAGTGCCAGTCATTTGCACGTCCTCATCTTCTCAGAAAGTGAGCTAACGCTGTGGGGAATGGGGCAGACCCCGTGCTCACACATCCCAGGACTGTGGCTTCGCTCTGCGATGTCTGTCCCCCCGAATGTCCCAGCCCTGCTGGGCTGCTGTCACTTCATTCTTTTCACAAGAGGAGATCTCTTCTTTGGGTCTGATAAATTCACTTTCACTTCAGACATTCCACTTCAAATCCAAAGTGAAATGTGGAAAATTCAAAGTTATCTGTTCAGGCTGAATTTTATTTTTGAGTCTTAGGAGGCTTTTGTCAGAGATTAATTGGGTTAAAAATCCTCATCAGAGACAAAAATGGTGGTCACAGAAATAGCCTGGGAGAAACCTCGGGACGCTGAGATTCAGTCGTGTCTGAGAGCAAGCAATGTTTTACTCTATTATAGATCTTAAAATTAGCTTTCTTGAAAGATCCATTAAAAAAGAATGCCAACTTATCTCCAAAATTCCCCAGAGAGGAGTACTTCTATTTAGAATCTTTTTCTGAGAATAAAATTTAGAACAAAGGAGACCGTTAGAGTATTTTGAGGTCAGTATTGGAAATGAGCTAAGGTTTTCATTATGAACTTGAAATAATTTTCAAAAGAATTTTTTTGGTTCAGTAGGGTACAAACAAAGTAGCTTAACTGTCCCCTTGTGGGATCTACATTGCTGAGGTGCAAGTTTGTTAAAGACATTGTTTTATGGTGATTTCACATTAAAAATGTTTCCATTGCCAAGAGGCTGTAGTTAAATGTGTTCTCAGTGATTTTGCAGTGGTGCTACTGTCCCCGTCCCATCTCTAAACTGTATGTGACTGGAGCCATGCCAGCCATGGCCAGGAAACCTTGTTTATATTGTCATCTCCCCGCGGCAGAGAAGGCAGGTCTCCAGTACCAGAGAAAACCAGAAGAAACCAGATGAAACTCAGCATTATTGCACAGTCTGTCTACGTCCACATCTGGGCTCTTCTCCTAGGCAGCTGCGTAATCTTGAAAAATTATCCAGTTTCTCTGAACTTCAATTTCTGTTTGTATAATGGGAATGATAACACCTGCCTTGAAAATTATCTGTAAGGATTAAATGTTAAAATACAGTTCAAGCACCTAGTACTGTGCCTGTCACATAGTAGGCGCTCAATAAATATTAATTTGCTTCCCTTGTAGTCACCATATCCTTACGACAGAGAAAATAGGGTCTTCTGAGAAGTCTTGGGGTCACTCTAAGGACAAGAGAGAAAGATTCTTTTCTATTTCTGAAAGGCTCGTAAATTATTGAGCTCAGGAATAACATAGTTCATTGTGCCTTGTATTTCACAAGCTCCTTGTATTTTACAAGCAACATCTTACTTGAGCTTTACAATAAATCTGAGAGGAAGGTGGTGTTATTACCCCCATCATAAAGGTATAAAACTCAGAATGATACAAAGATTTGTCCAGAAGAAAGAGCATTTCAAATCTCCTGGCCTCCTCCTTTTATGCCCTCCTCCTCCTCACCAGCTAGCTCCTCTGTACGTCTGTGAGGTGTGAGTGGATAAATTCGTCTGCAGACTCGGTTTCTGAGCAGTCTGGCTGCGTGGTGTCCTCACACAGAAGGAGCCCATTGTCACTGACCACAGGCAGCGTGCGGGACCGTCTAGGGACCTGGAGGCTGACGACCCTGGGTCTGACCACTGTAGCCCTGGGTCTCACTCCTGGGGCACTCAGCGCACAGCTTCCCTTCTCTTTAGCTTTTCCTCACGGGTCATGCTGATGTCGCAGAACTCAGGCGGACATTACGTAAGGTGGTGTGTGTGAAGTACCAGCTTACACTAGGTGTCCAGGCCTTGTTTCTTTTCCTTTCTCTTGAAAGAGAAATCTATAGAGGTGTTTAATTTATGAACTAAAACGTCAAATTTCAATGAAAAGGAGTGGCCTATTCAGCTTAGTCTATCATTCGATCTATCTATCTGTCTTATATAACAATTTGTGTACACCACAGAAAATGCTAATTTCTTGTGTTGCTGAAGAGAATTTCAAGAAGTACTTGAAGTTCCTTTTTTGATCTGATGCCTCATTAATGATGTGGAAAGTGGGTGATAATGTTCCACTGCTCAACATTAGTTTCTTTTGTGGAATTTTTTCAAAAAGCTATGAAATTGATAACTGTGTTTGAAAGGAAAAGCAGCACAAGTTTTAACCGCTTACCTTAAGCTCCTCGGTTTCTATGAAGCCACTGTGATCAGTATCATACTTTCTCCATGTCTGCAAGTAATTTGGGACAAGGAAAAGCAGAACGTTAAAGAAAGCCAACGATCTCCCAACTGTGCGCAGCGCTGTGGGCCGTGCCGGGCAGCCGCCCTGCGTACCTTCATGAACTCCTCGCAGGACTTCAGCTGCTGGCATCGGAACAGCAGCAGGAAGTTCTCCTCTGTGGGCAAGACATGGGCCAACTGCAAAAGAGCCAGACAGCTGTCATAAGTGCCAGCAGAAGTCGGGCATTCCCACCGCTCGGCCTGTCTGGGACACAGGAGCGGTCCATTGCCCATTGAGACTGGGAGAGGACAGACCTAGGACCCACCCAGTTCCTCACCCAGCTCTGTTCCTAGAGAGCCACTGCGGCCCAGGCATGGGTGCCCGGTGGGCCGGCCAGTGGAGTGCCGCAGCAGGCCTGCAGAGGGAGCTCGGATACCAGACGTCTGGGCCCTGCTCATCTGCTGGACATGGGTGGCTGGACCCCTTGCTCTGCTCTGGGGAGCACAGCAGCCTTGCTCATCTCAGGGCACATGGGTCGGGGCACTGGGCCATACATTCCATGTGGGAGGAACACAAATGCAGGGAAAGCACAGCCCCATTCAGAGGAGGAAACCTACTAACCACACAAGGGGAGATGACCAAAGACAGGGAACTGTAAGGCGGTGGAGAGAGGTGGAAAGACAGCTTGTGGTGAGCAGTGGAAACTGAGGCAGGTGGGGAAGACCAGTTCTCAGATGGCTGGTTTCTGCTAAAAGCACTTCCGGGACTGGAGTCCAGAGCTTGGGCTTATTTTGAGCTCCATCTCGGACTCTATGACATTCATCCTTAGGTCTCATTTCATAACTTCAGTGCTCCTTTCGTTAAAAGAAGCAAAAGGGCTCCGGCTCCCATTTTAAGATGAGTATAACTATATCTCATGTGCGGGGAGGGAGGAAGCTGGATTGATGGCCCCATGGCATGCGCGGATTCTATTCCTGGCGCAGCTGCTAATTAGCTGTGGTCCCTGGCAACTCCCTCAGCCATTTCCACCCTCATCACTAAAATAGGGAGTTGAAATAGCATCCAGTGTCTCCTAAATGCTCTGGGTTCAAAGGACTGAGCGTCTGTTAGAATCGCCACAGCGTCGCATTAAAGGCCCATATCACGTCCCCTCCCATTTCCACAGCTGGGGAACCCCGAATGCAGACAGGGACCCTCGTCCCTGCATTCCAGACCAAGACCCTAGGTCTAGATTAAACTCAAAAATTAAGTTCTATAAATTATAGAAAAGACTGTCACACTTTCTGTACATTTCATGCTTTTAAGTCCACTAAAAATTTTAAAACGTGATATAAAATGTATCATTCTACCGCACAGCACGTAATTTCAACTTCTCTATGCCTGCATAAAATGTCCTTTAACTTACCTTGTTTTTAGATCTTTGAAATAATATCTCCAATTGGAACCATTCAGTTTCTAGGCACCACATGTGAGGGTAAAAGTAAGGGGTGGGCCAAATATCGTATTCGAATACTTAGTATGGCTCAGTCAGAAAACGTGTTATTTCTGTTGAACAGAAGCCACTAGTTGGTTGTACATGAGCAGAAGCGTTCATTTAGGAAACTGGAAATAGTCAAAGCCAGCCCTTCCTGTATTTATAGGTATTTGACATACACTTTGCAAACTTTTGGTGGACCTCCCCCTAGACCATCCGTGTCAGGAGGCAGAGGCTGTTGTCTGCGTCCCCCAAGTGCTCCGTGGGGCGCTCAGTACCTTAGGGGCCTCACAGAAATGCGTGTGGTTTGGTTGATAATTGTAGTTCATAAAAATACCTACTTAATGCTATTTATAGTCATTTGTTTTACTATTTTCATTGCAGTTTTCTATATTACTTGGATTTTAATGTGTCTACTGTTTTGAACAAAAAAAGATTTTTGTCTTAAAAAATTCTACTTATCAAAATCCTCTGAATACCTGAAAACAGAAAAAGTAAAAGAACGAGCTAGTAAGCAGTGACCAAATGTAAAGTTAGACAATGTGAACCATCCTTGTTTAAAATGAAAGTTCATACAACTCACACAGAGTTCAGAGACCTCCCGCACGTCACGCCTGGAGATGGTAAGTCACCCTTCACAGCTCGTGGGAGCGAGCGTCTCTTTGCCCACGCCGTTTGGTCCTGCTCGGTTTATTTTATATACATATGCACACATTCAGCCTCTTAATTTCATTGAACTGTTACTGTTAAGCTGAATACAGCACCGTCCTATTTTACAGGCATTAGAAATGAGCCTTGAGCAATAGTAGGTTACAGTAAGACACACCAGCATGAAAAAATGAGCAATAACTGTGTGATAGGATGTGGCTGTAGTGACCATGGAGAGACCACCTTTCACAGGTGTGCGTCATAGCATGGAGGGCCCGTGCTCTGCCTGTCCCCCCGCTGTGCGTTGAGACGTGGTGTCCAAATCTCAGAGCTGGGCACACTCGCTCTCCAGCTCTGTGTCAGACTGCGTCGCCCAAGGCCACGTGTTAGGCGGGGCTGCTTTTTTCTCAGATCTGCTAGGTCACTGCTGTCCATACAGGTGTCCAGTGACCTGTTCCAAGATTATTGGTGATTCCTTAGTCCTCGGGCTGTCTGCCTGCTCCTTTGTGAATCCCCAAAATGTTTTCCTGGGCTGTAGGAGAGTGGACAACGGCAAGGGAATGAGTGAGAGGCAGACAGCTGTGGCCACCAGGGGGCGCCATCAGGATTCGTGTCAGACTGGTGGCCTGTCCCCAAGCCTCTTCTTCCTCGCCCGACCACCGTGCTGGTGTGTGCAGACCTTGAGGATGGGGTCTGTGCCTCATTTACCATTTCTTTCCCAGCACCTGCCACAATTTCAGCAAATATTTTTACTGAGCCCGTGAATGAAGCTATTGACTCTTGGTCTAGAGTCAGTCAGTGTAAGTGGGGACAGTGTTCCTTTGGAGGTATTACCGAGCTGTGGGGAGGGGTTGGAGTGGACACTGTGACCTGCCATCTGGAGCTCCCTTCAGGTGCTGGCACTGTTGCTGTGGCCTTGGCTGTCAGTTCTCTTTGGGAGTACCTGGGCTGAGGACAGTTTGTCCCCAAGGAGGCTGCATCCCATGACTGACCCATGAGGACAGATGATGCCCAGCCCTGCCACTCAAACCTTGGAACATCTCTGGAGGGTGATGCCAGTACCTGAGCACACTGTCGGGTCCGCTGACCGGTGTGGGGACTGTCAGGCAGCGTGTCCCTCTCATTTCCCTTCCACGAGTGTAGATCCCACGGGCACTCCGAATAACGCCCCTCACTGCCATCCTCAAGTAAGGTGTGCTTCCCCGGGTACCCACCTGTGGCAGGGGGCCTGGTCTTTCCACACAACCAGCACCACATGGAGCCCTGGCAAATGTGTGCAGCAGGTGGGCACCCTCTGTGGGTGGCCGGGCTGTGACTCAGACCTACTAGGCGCATGCGTGCCCGCTGCTGGGCATTGCGTGGCTGCTAGGAAGAACCTTACAGGGAGGCAGATCATCAAAGCGCAGGAGACAGCGATGAAGCCAGTACTGTGCGAGGACCACTCTTCTGGAAAGGCACCTGAGCGGGGAGCTGGGGCGCCCCCTGGCGGCTTCCTGACCTATACCCTGACCTCTTGCGCTCGCACTTCCATGGGACCTAGAGACACTTACTACCCATGACAAGTGCAGAATTTGGAGGGCAAATAATCTTCTTATGTGCATTTAAGACTCTTTGAATTGAATAATTTGAATTTGACAAGTTATATAAGAAGCGGCATCCAGAAGACTCCAGAGTCGACAACCAGCTAAGGGAAGTGTCTGCACTTCATGTGAGCGCCAGAGAAGAAATTCCTGTTTTCTGCTAAATCACTCAACTTCCTCTGTAATTATTGTAACAGGCCTTCTGTGCAATAGAGCCATTAGTCTGAATAAAGAACTTCTGACTGTTGTGATATTTGTTAATTAGCTCAGAATTTCACTACTCTTGTTTTAACTTCATATTAACAATCTCTTGGTTGCTGAACTATGTTTGTGTGGATTTTAAATCTATTTAAAAACATGAAATTAAACACTTCAGAAGAAAGCGCTCTTTCTATATGTTTCCAGATCACAAAAGCATGTTGTTGCAGCATCTCAGCCAACTTCATCAGGACAGAACACTGAAAAAATACCTACTGTATTGTCTGATCTGTTGCACAGCATGTCTGAGTTAGAGCCAAGTCAGTGTGGTCTGTTTCCCACAGAAGAGCTGCCGGCATTTCGTTTGCTTTACCCGCTTAGACTATGAGCTGTGAGTCACCTGTAAAATGGGCGTAACATGTAGGCAAATCCTCCCCGTGTGCAGCAGAGCTCAGAGTGCTTGATGGCAGGGACCAAATACTGGTGCGGGACGACATGGGCCTTTCTGCTCCTTCATAACTGGCTGGCATCTGTGTCTCATGTTCTAATAGGATTTCTTAGCAAGTGACATCATAGGTCAAGTTTGAAAACAAAGGATGAGCTTCATTTAATACAACTTTCTGGAGACACTACAGGGTACATTGAGATCAGGCACTGCCCACGCTCCCTCTCCTCATTTTCTACTTATGATCTGGAGCTTTTGGTTTCTTTCTCCCCAGGATGTTCAGAGTGTCTCCTTGCTCTCTTCACCGCTGCTTAATACTGGGACAGCTTTAACATTCAAAGGACCCACTGGGCAGTCTCTCTTGCCTGTCATCTGGTGGGTGGGCGTGCTGACTCTCCCCAACTAATCACCTTGGCCCCACATCCGGAGCCTTAGATGACAACTTAGATTAAGGGAAAGAGTTCTGGAGTCCGAGGCAGGTCTCCCGTCAGGGTTTCCTCACTCCCTCGCCGTGGGAACACCAGTCAACCTTCTGGGCTTGAGCTGCTTTGCCCTTAGAATGTGGAATTCGGGCTAGTTTTTTCCAAGGGTCCCATCTAGCAAAAAGGTCCATAAGAACTTTCTCTTGGGTTCTTCGGTGTCTCACTTCTCTCCCGTTAACTCTTTCTGTTCAGCTGATCTCTAAGTTCTGCCCAGATCACGTCCCAAGTGCTTTGGCCAGATGCCCGTCTGCACTTTGACTGCCCTGGCCCCACGGGCTAAGCCTGAAGCCTTGCCATGAGCAGCCAGCTGAAGCTGAGAAGGTTTTCTTTTCATGCAGAAAGTGCACAGAATACTTACTATTTAAGAAAAAAAAAAAAAAAGGCAGAGTAATTTAGAGAAACATGGCTGGGTTCCGGTGTTCCGTCACTTATTTCTTATTTTTTCTTTGACTTTAGACATTTCTATTGAAGTCTCAGGTTCCCCAACTCTAAAATAGATCCTTATTTTATATTTAGACTTACTTTAGCTTATTGTTATGAGGGTCAAATGAAAGAACGTATTTGAAAATACTTTATAAGTTGTGTAATGTCATCCTAATGTAAATTGGTTCCCTTGTTACTGCTGTAAAAGTTCCTCGATTCTTCATTTCAGCCTTCATTCACTTCTTCACCCTCTTCTGGTCCTGTCTTTCCTGACATAGGAAACTTTTCTTCCCTCCAAAGTTTCTTATCTCAAACTTCTGGGGAAATTTCTTTCATCAAATCTCCAGGACAGTACATCTGCTGATCACCCCAGCCTTTCATTCAAGTATGGCCTCAAATTCTAATTCATAAAGGATTAGACTATGTCATGTAAAGGAAAACCTGGGTTCAAAATAGGCTTATCCATCTTGTCCTTTAAGAATGTAGGATCCGTGTAAATCAGATCCATGCCATTTATATCCTTGTACAACCTAGCATTGCTGGCAAAGTTCAGTCAAATAAATGTTCAACTGGTTAGGGTCCTTCAAGGTGAAATATGTTAAATATAAGGCGACACTCTTTCCTCTGCTAGAATTATAAAGCACGCCAAACTCTGAAATAGCCACAACAATATTCACACTGATTTCAGAATTTCCAACTAGTTTGGAATAGGTTTACCTATCTCATTTGTGATCATTTTCAAGTTCTCTTCTTATCCTTCATGATTCCAGATCTTATTAGGTGGCCTCTTTGTCAGTCCGTAAGTCCCATTACTATAAATTTATTTCCTTATATAGTAATGAGTTTCCCACAGGCAAAGAGAAGGTGCATACTCCAGGGAGATATTTTAATGACACAGATAATAATAGTCTGTCCTTCCCTAACTCCATCTGTAGTAGCTGTTTAAAAATAAGTGTATTGCACATTAACATCACAGGTGTCCTGTGAGATCAATTATCTGAAAACCAGGTTAGTTCTCGGAACCAAAGGTGAATTATAACTAAATGTTGACAGCCAGAATACTTCACAATCTAGTACACTAAGAGCGTTATATATGAAGAACGTAATTATGCCTATGATTTAGCATATTTTAAAATATGACCTTATTCATTTTCCTGAAAGCTGTCCACTCAATTTCTCTAGTAGAAATAGAGATAAAAATAGGTTGCAGAGATTTTAAAAAGTAGCCGAGACACTAGCATTTGGAAAACGAGAAAGGTACCGACCACTTAGTCTCAAATCTAAGACTGTAGAATAATTGATATATAATCAAAGTTTGCTTCCTTGATTTAGAGACAGAAAAAGTTGCCCTCAATTAGAAAAGTCACTGTGAAAAGATAAGATCTGACACCCACATTTTGAACTTCTAGACTCAGAAGGAACCTATACCTGTAACAGATCACAACACACCACTCACCGTAGTTAACGTCTTGTGTTTATCCTAAGGCAAATTTAACACAGAATTTCAGAAACCAGGATGCTGCTTTTTGCCATGACATCGTCACAGAGACTGCAAAAATTTTATGTTTTAACAGAAAAGTCTATAATGTTAAATGAGCAGAGAAACCAGTGAGCCGTGCACATGGCAGGTGTCACAGTGAAATGCGGCAGGTAAGGTAAAGGGACGGGTGGTGATGACCCAGCGTTGGCGACACGGCCTCTAAACGGCAAATCAGTTCACTTCTCCAGGTGTCAGTTTCTCGTGCGTTAAACCGAGGCTCTGGAATTGGCAAACTCTTAGATCCCCTTCATTTCAAACGCTTTTTGATTTTATATTTCTGACCAGAAGATATAACCTGGGACCTAGGCAAAGCCTCTCCGAATGGGCCTTGCTATACCATGTTTGAGCTGGATACAACTCAGAGGCTCACCTCACGCCGCCATTTTTCCTCCCACACATGAACTCAGCAAGTGAAAATCATATGTTAAAACTGTCAGAAAAATGTATGTTTCTTACCTCTACAATTCCTATTTTTCCATCATCTCTCTGCCCATACTGATCCACAAAAGTTTTCATCTCAGGTGATAACTCCTAAAATTATATAAGAGCAAGTAAAAATTCTGTAAAAACAAACAAAAACCCAAACCCAATTATGCTTGTGATAGTGTTAATAACTTATTGCAGAGAAAAACTGGAATTGGAACCATTCAGAATTATGCATACTGATGAACTATTCTCATGAAAATTAAAGACACAGCTGATATATAGTATTTGCTGGTTTCAAATGAAAGAGTTATAATTATGATTATCATTTCTGAATCAATCATGATTTATCTTCTATTATTAGTTTTGAGAAAATGCTATCCTTTCAAATGTAGTCAGAATTATTCAGTTCATGACCTTTAGTGAATGTGAATGTAATGATCAGTGTTAAAGGACTTTAACCACTGCTTGCTTCAGGAAGGATTCTTTCATATTGCTGCACTAATTGTCCTTATTCTAGTATCTTTTATCCATGGAAGGTAATAATGTATGTTTTCAGTTTGGACAAGCAAAAATTATGGAGCGTTGAGGAGTGACTCATTTTTAAGCAGTGTTTCCAGCACACAGTGATATTCATTAATTAAGTAGGGAAGTTAAATAGCCGAAAATGTCTGTCAGATGTAAAACCAGCTTCACCAGTGTGTACTGCCATTGGAGACAGAATCTGATGACCTTATTTTAGGCCACTTATTATATATGTTTAGGGTCTTTGCCTGCAAGATTAATGTAGGGAGCAGTTTTCCAGTGTTTCCTTGTTTTCTTGATTTCCTGAGACGATGTTCTTTCTCTTATGAACTCTAGTGCAGGAAGACACGTTTCAGAGTGACACGGTGAGTGCTTTCATCTCATTTGGGTTCCCCCTGAGTCTGTTCTACTACTTACATAACCTCTTCCTATATTGTCAGACTTGAGAGCTGCAAGCTATAAACGAACGATCTGAACGCAGAGCTAGTATTCAGGAGGTTGAGTGTAAGTGCCCCTTGGGTCTCCAGCCAGTTTCAAGCAGTCCTGTTGCAGTAACTGAAGCCTGTTTACAATAGTTCAACCCTCACTCACGTCCTGCTCTGTGTCCTTGGGAAAGTGCACTATGGTCTTGGTTTTTGTCCTAACTAAAAAGAGGGGGGGTATTAGCTACCACACGTCAGCTCTAGGGGTTATACTTTAATGTAATAATATAGTTAAATGTAAATTAAGGGCTATAGTGAGGGTGGATTCTTTACTACTAGTTTTACGTAATCCTTCATAAACCAAAGTAAATATTGTAGAACTGACGTAACAGTAATTAAGCGATTTAAGTATAATGTGTCTTTAAAAAAAATCTTCTAATGTAGATTACTTTCAACTTGCATGTCTTAAATTTAACCATAGCAACAATTGTAAGAAAATGAAAGTGGCAATAGTGGGACTATAAGTTGTTATGTTTTTTTACACATACCTTAAAGTAAACAAAAAACAAAGCATCAGTCCTTAACTCTGAAAACCGTATAATACCACTGGCTTAACTAGCAGATTTGACCTTTAGTTTATGAACTTTCTGGGTGACAATGTGTTTTAAACAGTGCAAAACATGATGATGATGATAATAAACTAAAACTTTCTAATTTAATGACTAAATACCATGTTTATTGTAAAAGGGTAGAAAATATATTGGGTGATTATGTTTAATTAATGTTATATTTGCTTATGGTTAATATTCGTGCACATTTTTGAGATGTCACACTGTCCACATGACAAGTCAATATTTCCATTAATGCAGTGAACTCTGTTATCCTAAGGCCTGAAACGCTGAGACATCTAGTTAATAGGGGCAATCTTTATGCTCTAAAAAAAGAGAAGAAATGTCGTAAAAGGCTGTAAGCAGTGGTGCCAGTAGTATAGTGAACTGTTTTTCTAGTACATGAGCCTCTCAATCCAGATCTTGATGCAAATTTCTAACTATCCAAATACTATATGGATAATCCATAAAAACATTCAGTAATCAAAGTAGTGAGCAGCCTGTTACGGCCCTCTACCTGTGCTCAGGTTTGGTATCATTGGGTTATTATGTAATACAGAGTTTCCAATATTCTAAAATTGGAGTCCAGGCAGTAAGAAAAATAATTAGGCTCTAAAATCTTTAAAACTCTAACATGAAGTCATCATTTACAAAAGAAAAGGTACAAATATTAAAATGGGAAGAGGAAAAGAAAAATCTGAAAAAAAAGTATAGCTTCTAAATATTTGAATTTCTAAGATGAAAAAATACATCTCAATATTAAAATTACTTCTAGAAAAATTAAAATATAATCGTTTGGCTACTGGAAGCTCTTACAAGGTTTTAACTTGAAAATTTTTAGCAAGTAAGGGTTTCCAACCTGATATTTTAAATATATATTTTTTAAATGAGGAAGAGACTTGGTTTTGTTCTGTTAGTCAAAGACACAAGGATGTGGAGATAATGTATAAAATATTTTCTATTTTATCTGATCTCATTCAATTATACTTTCAGATTTATATAATATTAAATCTGGATAAAACAATCCCCAGAGCGCTATCTGGCTTTAAATCAATTTGGTCAATGATTTTAGCAGCTGACAGTTCTATAATGCATTTCAGTACATTTTAGAGGCCTCTGGGATTCTTTTGAATATGTTGTGCAGAGATGTGTATCACACAGTTTTCAGTTTAGATAGTACAAAAATATAACTCTTTTAGTAAATTATATATATGTAGTATATAATAACATTATAATTATATATAACGATACTAGAGGTGGTGATCTGCTAAAGGACCAGACACACCTATATTTCCTCTAAAAATTTTATACACATGCACACACACACACACACACACACACACACACACACAATCTGTTATATAAACTCTTTCTAATGGCAGTCAGAAAAGCCAAAGATCATGAACATCTAACGAGCCCAAATTCAACACTGCCTTCAGAAACGCAGTCTTACATAAATCCCAATAGCTTAGTGAAACTCTTAACCTATTTTACTATATACAATCATCTTATCTATGTTTCCAAGCTGGGTATATTTTATTTTTATGCTGACAGCATCTTTTCTTGACCAAAGGAAGTTATTCAGAATTAGTAAGTTAATTTATGACCAAAGGAAGTCATTCAGAATTAGTAAGAATTGTCATTTATTTAATCAACTAATGGCTTAAGTTACAAATACTGTAATATATCTTGTTTTCAAGATCCTATTAATTGCTTACCATCAGAGTATCATTTTGCTTTTGTAAAACACATTGAATTCTTAAACTTGTTTTACTTTTTACATTTCTAACTTTTGGGTTTTTCCCTGTCTTCAGAAATGAACACCTTTCTTGCTAAATTGTTGCTCATTATCATGTTACAAGTCTTCCAACTTTCCCCCCATTGAGGAAGGTCGTGATAGGTCCTTTTCTCATCTCTCCAACCTCATCAATATCACAATGACAACTGGCAATAGAAAAAGATCCATAATGTGCAGATCTGTTTCCTGACCACCAAGGGGCAGAAATGTTATTTCTACCCCCTCACTTCTCACGCACATAAGTTAAAAATTACCTAACGGAACGCAGTCTCAGATGCTGATCTGCTAGGAGATCTCACGAACGCACACTTTCCTTTTAACACTATTAGAGTTGTGCACGTACAGAAGCTGTACTTGAACGCACCGACTTCAGGTTCACTGTCTTTCCCCTTAGGAAATATCCCCTGTCTGTCTCCCCATCTCTCCCTCTGTTTCCTTTCCTCTCTCTCTCCTTTTCTTTCCCCTCACACAATCTGGAGAGGCGCTCTTTCTCCCCTTTCTCAGTCAATAAATCTTTCCATTCCCTGAAAACGATTTGAGCCTGCTGGCTTTTTATGAAAATGTTAGAATATCTATATTTTAAGGTTGAAGATCCCTTTCGGTCTTTGCAACTTGAACCTACCAGTCCGGCCTTCTTCCGTGCCTGCTGGAGCTCCTGGATCAGATTCTGCAGCTCCTTTCCTTCCAGGTACCCACTTCCTGCAAAGACAGAGGCGCCAGGTGTCAGATGTTCCACTCCAAGTCCCTTCCCTGTTCAGTCTTCGGGACAGGTGTCTTTCCGGCTACCCCAGAAGTTCTGTCCTGCCTGGACCTGGATTAACCCACAGAAGACAAGGCCACGCTCCCCTCACTCGGGGGCTTAGGGATGCTGAGCGAGGCCACAGGAACTTTGAGGAGCAGTGTCCCCAATCCCTGCTCTCCCCCCACTTTCTACTACGACCGGTCTTGGAGATAAAGAAGTTTAAGGTTTGGGGGTTAACATCGAAGCAAAATATGAACTTTCGAGTTGATGTTTCTGTAGCCAGCCGAAAGGTAAGCCTGAGAGCCGGGGGGAGAAGTGAAAAAAAAAAAAAGGGGTCAAGGGGTGGGAGGCTCGGGAGGGAAGGGGAAGGAAGGACGCGGACAAGGGACTTGAGACAGATACGAGAGCAGATAGTCACCGTCAGCATCGAAATGCAGCCAGATCTCGAAAAACTGTGAGGCAGTGATGAGGGGTGACTGCAGGTGGGACTCGGCCATCGTGCCGCGGAGCGCGAGTGTCGGTGTGAGTGCGAGGGTGTCAGCGCGCGCGAGAGGCCGGCCCGGGCGCTGTCCGCGGTGCTGCCCAGCTCGGCGCCTCCGTTCCGCCCGCGCCGCGCGGCGCCCGCATTTATCCTGCCGCCCGCCCCGCCCGCCCGCGGCCCCGCCCACCGGCCTCCCCACTCCCGGGAAGGCGGCTGCAGGGTAGGAGGCAGCAGGTGGGGGTCCTGGCTCAGACACTCGCTTCCCCCGTATTCGCCTCTTCCAGAGAGCATCTCCTTCCTAAATATTATAGTAAAATAACATACGTGGAGAGGTTTTGGTTTTCAGATGGTAGGGGAAAGCTGATGAAGCTGGAACCATCTAAATGATGCTTGTAGTGAGTGTGTGCGTGATTTCTCCAAGACACTTACGCGTTTGAACAAACTCAGGGGAAAGCTTGGCAAGTATTAATTAGGTCAATCTGATTAGTGTAGATATTGAATTTATTGATATCAATAAGCATTGTGTTTTGTAGTTATGAGGCCATCACACGGATGTTTCCTAAGATGGATTATATGACATGCCAACCTGAGAAAGCAGGATTATGCAGGTTTTTTCTGCTTGAAGTACAATTAATTGGAAAGTAATATAATTAAATGACAAAACCTTAAACTGTTAGAGAAGGAAGTCATCTTAGAGCGACACCTCCTTGAGTTTGGGAAGAATGAGTAAACCCACCCAAAGGGAAAGCAAGGATCTGGCCAAGCTCACACCTGAGTCAGTGTGTGACCCAGTCACAGCCCTAGTCAGTGGTCCGAGCACATGTCCCTCTTCTCCTTCCTATGCCAAGCAGTCCCTCTTAAACAATTTTCCGAAAATGGAAGTTGCCATCAGAGTTGGAAAAAAAATCCCTTAGTAAATACGTGTTATGTGTTTTAATATGATACATGATATATTTAGATGATTTGTTATTCAAACCTAAATGATTTGTTATTCTAAAGTAGTGTTTGGTTTTTGAATCCGTTGAGACCCTTAGGTCCACTGAAGATGTGTGTCGTGTCTGATTACGGTGGTACAGAAGCACAGTGAGGGCACAAGTGAAAATCCAGATACAGCCAAAACAGACTTGAAGCGAATTAAAGTGAATTCACCAAGCTCTGTTTTTTATCCTTGTGTAACTATCTATGAGAACTCTCAAATTCATGTTTCTGAGACTGTATGCCTCTCCCAGCTGTGGATTTGTGGAGCTTTTCCTGTGTGTCCTTTTCAGAGACCCATCGTTTCAAAGCTGGCCTGTTTCAGTGTTCCCAGTGGCGTCATCTTTTCCATAACACTCTACAGAGCACAGATTGTTTGCACTTCAGTTCCCTTTGCTGATTCTCTGTTAGTCTCTGAGGCTGTTATATGTGGAGCACTACACCCCTTATTTTACACAAGAGGTAAATAAACTGTATTCTGGACTAAATAGGCATTCATTAAATGCTCAGTTATTTATATTTTCATTCGTCCAGTGAGCATTTATTTATCCTTAGTATGTCAAGCACTCTGCTAGACACTGGAAAATAATGAAATAAAGGACCTAGTGTCTGCCTTCTTGAGGGTTAAACTTATATGCTTATGGCCAGATGCACACACAACAGTACATGTTGGTACAATGGAAGTTTGCACAAGCTACCATGTGTGCATGAATCTCCTAGTTCTTCTGCCTGTGTGCAGGTGAAGCTGAATTCTCTGCTGTGACAACAAGCACTGTGTTCCATCGTGGGCCCGTTTGGTTCTAGGGAGAAATGGTCACAGGAATGAAACGCCAAGAGCTTATACAAGCTCATCCTAACTCCTGGAAACTAATTCTAAGAAAGGTCCCATTTGTCACTGTATTAGCAGCAAGATCTTTACATGAAAATATGGCCTGTGAACTTGGATTCTAGAGGATAAACCTTGAAAAGAGGGTGAGGAAGTATTGACTACGGAGTGATTTGAAGAAGCACTCTGACCCTGTCTTGTCCTAACAGCTGACAATGTCTAGACTTGGGTACGGTGGAGACGAAGAGAAAGGCCAGAGAAAAAGTAAATGCACATGAATTGAGCAAGCCGATGGAAAGAGAACTAAAAGTTCTATTCTTTTTGGTAATTACAACCAATTTCCTTCCTTCCCCACCCCCGCGCCAGCACACACACAGTGATATACATTCCTAAATAGTTCCACCACAATTTTTTTAGTTTCATATTAAGTTCCAAAAATGTTACATGATAATCTTTAAAAATCAGAAAAAGATATATTGGAAAAAGCAGTGTCCTTTCTGTTTTGCTTCTCTGAAGCTCTGATGACTACAGAATGTGTGTGTGGCGATGGTTAGGTGTGGTGACAAGGCAGCAGGGTGGGGACGGACAGGTGACTTTCGTGGTGCTATGTGCAAATAGCAGGCACTCTTTTTACTTCACCTACGGTTCTGTGGAGCGACTTTTGAGAGGAATAACGTAGATTGTGGAGCTCTGCAACCCCTTTACGTCAGTTCTTAGTGCTTCGCTGCCCCAAGGCAATCAGGATCAGGCTTCATGTTCTGCAAACATAGCATTTCACGTGCATGTTTGTCGTTTGGTTTTACAGGAAAGACTATATGCTGCATATTGCTCTAAAGTTTTAGTATTCATTCAAGGACATCCCTCCAGTATTAACATCCACATCTAATTAATACTGTTTAAAAATTCAAATAACATTTTTTATTGATTAACCATAATTAGAGATGTTACGTTTATTTCTAGTTTTTTCTATGACAAATACTGCTGCAACAAACACCTTCACACATTTATCTTAGACACGTGTTTTTTTGTTTTGTTTTTTGTTTTTTTTTTAGACACGTGTTTTTGATTACAACAGAACAGAGTCCCAAAAGTAGTACTAGTTCAGAAGTATGCATATTTTAACTTTTAATATACATTTCCAGATGATTTCCTCCAATTTGTAGCCTCTGGTACTCAAATGAACAAAGTCCGAGGATGACATCCTCATTAGCTATGAATGTTATTGTCTCTTAAACTTTCCGCTAATCTTATGGGTAAAAATATAGCTTAGTATTCTTCCCTTATTTTGTGTTCACTATTAATTCTTAAAATTTACTTTTTGGTTTTCTAAGGTGGAATTTTTATCATTTTTTTTTGATAGAAGAAATATAATTTCATAGAAAATGTTTTCTTCCTTGAAGCTATTATTGGTCTTATTGGACTGTCACCTCAAAATAATATCTTTTTTCAGACAATGTTCAGCCATTTCTAGATTAAATTCTACTTTATGGTGCCAGATTTTAAGTAACTTGAGATATACTTCTCACTGCTGTCCTCAAATGCTTGGGTTCTGTAATTACGGTAGGAAGGATCTTCTTAAGTGCATGGGAATCCTTTCATTTCTAGGATTCTTGAAGAATTACAACTGCTTCTCATAGTGAGAAAGATTTTTCCATAAGATTAGAGTTTCTAAAAACAGCATTGTCAGGAAAGCATTTTTATGACTTGCTTTATAGGCCGCATTACCCAACGTAAGGTGAATGGGGTCAGGATCCAATATTGTCATAAAAGTAGAAGCAGTTCATTTGAAAAAAACAATCTCTGGGGTAATGAAACTGCACTTCCCACTTCGTGTACTGAGTTAGCAGGTCTCCATTCACATTCGGGCTGTGCAAAGTGGAAGGCTGAATTTGCTTGTTTAAGGAACGCTCCCTGAGCCTCCATTCAGAAAGGAGCGCTCCAGAAACCCCCCACTGTGGGGCCAGTTGCAGGGGAATGTAAGGAATCACTCTCTTCGCATCCTAGCCCCTCAGATCTTCTTTAACAGATGGATTAAGCCTCTGGGAGTGGGGGGGGGGGAGCGTCATGGTTGTACCTACTTGTGTTCTCCGAAAGGTGCCTCATCAGCATCATCTTGCCATGTGATATAATTTTCATGAGGTTTGAAGGACTTGCATAGATTTAGTCAAAGAAATCTGTACTCTTGGCCCGCTAGGCAACAGTGGGAAAGAATGATATTTCATTCTGGGTGACACAAGTTTTAGAAAAAGAACCGATCAAATGTGGCCCATATAGGGGACAGTGGAAAGTTCTGGAAACAATGAAATGTGGCCAATTGTGGAATGAAATAGCAACGTTTGGCTTGGAGAAGAAGCAGCCCGCAAGTGTTTGCAAGGCTTACTTGCATGTGGAAGTTGGGCAAACATTATCAGAAGGCAGCAGAGGCGACTTTTCGTGTAGTTTAAACAGAGCTCACTGATTCCAGCTCTTCCACAGAGGTGGGCAGTGCTGTAGTGGAGGTACGAATCTTCCATAAGAACACTCCCGCACTTGCTCAGAGGTAGCTACTAACCACAGCATGTAACTCAGGAGCCGTCGCCCTGGGGCTGGTGTCCAGCAGGAGAGAGCCTGAGGAGGCTGCAGGGCAGGCTGAGAGTACAGCTGTCGCTACGCTCTAGGCGGTTTCCTCTGTAACTTCCAGGAACCTCCCCAGCTCTTGCGACTGCTTGCTTTGGTGTTTGTGTGAGAAGTGCGTAGCATGCATTTGCACACTAGATGTCTAGTAAGGAGCGTGGACTCTGGCCCTGAGCGAGAATGCCCTGCCTGTTGACTAACCCACCTCCAAAGGTGCTTCTGACTTCCTTGGCTTTGTTCCCCCTCATCTCACCTCCCCAGGTACAAATACGGGTCAACACTGCTGCACACCTTTTCATGTACATTAACTGTACTCTCACTTTCTCAAAGACGTAGGAAGGGGTATAAAGATAAAAGGCTGATTTTACGAAGCTTTTTTCTTTAGAGTAGCTATCTACAGTCATCAGACTTCTGCAATTGACAACAACTTTCCTCAATTCTAAACTCCATATTTTTTTCACATTTTCTTATCTGTGATCATGTGACGCATCTTACAACCAGTGTTCTACAATTGGCAAGTTGACATGTGATAACCACATGTCTTAAATCACTGGTGTTTTAAACTTGACCGAAACTGTTAATTCCCTTCAAAACATTTCAATGAGCAGCCATTGAAGGACAGAATCTCAATCTCTCGGCCTAGAATCCAAAGACTGAAACGATGTATTTCCATCCTGTCTCCAGCACCATTGCCACAGTACCCAACCACCCAGCACCGAGCTGCCTGCATGGCTGCAGCCAGTCGCTGCTCACATCGTTCTCTTCTCTCGGAAAGGTGCCTTCTCCAGCCTCCGTGTCTCCAGTGGAGCAGGGCCAGCTTCCGGCAGGTGCAGCTTCTGCCAGCTTCTCTCTCTCTCTCTCTCTCTCTCTCTCTCTCTCTCTCTCTCTCTCTCTCTCTGTCTCTCTCTCTCATCGGGAGGCACAGCTTCTGCCTGGAGAGTAACTTTCAGGAGCTTGCTCTTCTCTCTCTTCCCTGTCTGGCCTCTCGCCTGGATTATACAGTTATTTATAAAGTGGCTTCAAAGGCCCAGATAACGGACTGTATTCAGGAACTATGTCTGGCTAATAATATGCAGAACATTTATCATAACTTGAACTTAATCTGAATTAGTACCTGATTAGGAGAAGGCCATTATATGTTAATATCTTTGAATTTATAATTGTACTCCCTCAATAGACTTTTGTAACATTTAAAAGTATGCAAGGTGGAAAATTGTCATCAATACATGCAATGAACTTGAAAAAAATCAACCTTTACAAATGTAATAGGAGATTGAAAATGGATATCTAGTTCATCAATGGAACAAGTGTGTCCTGTTCAAGGACTCCCATCACTAATAGAGTCTGGTGTCTGACTTGTTGCAAGAGCCACCCCTCTCCAGGACACTGCGCTGCTGTGTGCTGTGCCCCGTGTGCACTGAGCTCCGCTCCAGGCGTCTCCCGGGAGCTTCTCCCTGCGTCTCTGAGCTGGGCCAGCTCCTGGCCGCATGTGGGGATGTGGTTGATGGTCACTGGGCACGTACCCGAAAGGCTAGCACCCTATGTCATCCCCTGTCCTAAGGCCCTGCATTCTCATTCGCAACATCAACTCTTCTTGCCAGATTCTAAGTTACTCGAGGATGGGGCCAAGTCTGCCTTTTCCTTCATTGCACCATAAGCGCCTGGCGTCTGGTACATGGTCAGTAAAGGTTTTTTTAAAATGAGTTAATAAGTACAAAGATTATGGATTTTTAATCAAGGATTTGAACCTTCACTGCATGACGTAGTTCTTATGTTTTGCCTTTCTGAGATCTAAATTCAAATGGGTAGAGAGGATGGACGCGAGTGGGATGGGGAGAGGATCATGGGAAAAAGGCATAATCAATCCTTCACGGTGAATGTAAAAACTAATTAAAGTAAATGGCTGTGGGAGCATGGCTGCAAATACACAGGATATTAAATCCACCTAATTCACACCCGAAATTGAACTCATTATATTCCACCCTCACCTCACCCAGTGTGCTCCCACTCTTTATTTCACACTCCAGTTAATAGCTGTTCCCCAAGCCTCAGGTCTGGGAGTCTGCACTTCCTGCTGCCATAGCCAATGCGTTTATTCCAAAGTAATGAATCCTGTCCTGCCCCTTCAGCCCCCAGCCCTGGACTGCTGCAAGAGCCTCTGAGGTGGTTCCCTGCGTCCACTCTGGATGCCTTCTCGAATTCATTGTTTTCAAAAACAGCCTTATAGAGGTATCATCACCACACAGCAAACTGCGCATATTTATAATGTACAATTTGACAAGTTTTCACAATCAATTACACTGGTCACAATCAAGACAGCGAGCGGACCCACCACCTCCTGCCTCTGTGATCCTTTCCTACCCTCACCCTTTCCGGTCACATCCTCCCCATATGCAGGCGACTATCATCAGTTTGCATTTTCTAGGGTTTATGCAAAGAAGAGAATACAATACACACCCCTTTTGCCTGCCTTTTCATTCAGCGTAATTATTTTGAGATTGGTTCGTGTTGCTGTGGGTATCAGTAGTGCGTATGAATCACTGAGGTGTACCCCCGCGTGGGTACACCACCGATCGCCGATCCATCACCTGGGTGTCCATCTGGTTTGTTTGCGCTATTCGGCCATTGCAAATAGAGCTCTACGGTCACCCATGTACACGCTTGTATAGACATGTTTCATTTATCTTGGGAAAACACCTACGTGTAGAGTGACTGAATCATGTGGGAGGTATATGTTTAAATAAATAAAAACAAACTGTTAAATTGCTTTACAAAGTGGGGGTGCCATTTACATTCCCACCAGTTGCTTCACAATCTTGTTGACACTTGGAATACTCAGTCTTTAAATTTTAGGTATGATAACAGGTATGTGGTGGTATCTCATTGTGCTGTTACTTTGTATTTCACTAATGACTAATGATATTGATCTTTTCATGTGCTTACTGGCCATCTGCACACTCATATCTTCTTTAGTGACGAGTCTGCTAAAGGCTTTTATTAACCAGGTTGCCTGCCTTCCTTTAATTGAATTTTGAGGTTTTGTTTTTTTTTTAACATATATTCTGGATAGAAGTCCTTTATTGGCTATATGATCTGCAAATAATTCCCCTTAGTCTTTGACTTGTCTTTTTATTCTCTTAACACTGTCTTTTGAAGGTTAGAACTTCTGATGAAGTCCACTTTATCAATATTTTCTTTTATATTTTTGGTGTTGTATCTAAGAAATCTTTGCCTAATGTAAGGTCATAAAGATTTTCTCTTATGCTGTCTTCTAGAAGTTTTATGTTTTATGTTTAAGTCTAGGATCCATTTTGAGTTAATGTTTATGTATGATACTAGGTATGAATCTCTTTTTTTGTACGGAAGTCCAAATGTTGAAAACACTGTCCCTTACCCAGTGTTTCTGGACAGTGTATTTTTTCCAGTACTTAACAGTGTTGATCCACTATCTTCCCAGTTGCCTTGTTTTTGGTGAGAAACCTGCCTCACCAAGTTTCTCTGTGTGTAAAGTATCTTTTTCCCCTTGTCGCTTTGAAGATTTTTCATTGCCACTGGTTTTGAGAAGTTTGATTATGATGTGCCTTGGCATAATTTGCTCTATGTTTCTTGTGCTTAGTTTTCATTTTCCTTCCTGTATTTGTAGGTTTTTTGTTTTTTTGGAAAAATTTTGATCATTATTTCTTCACCCCCACCTTCCCGCCATCATTTTGGAAACCAGTTACATGTATATTAGATCACTTGAAGTTGCCCCACAGTTCACTGATGCTCTGTTCAGTGTTTAAATTACGTTTTCTTTGTGTGTTTCACTTTGTAGAGTTTCTACTGCTATGTATACAAGTTCACTAATCTTTCTTTCTGCCATCTCTAATCCAGTGCTACCTCATCCAGTGTATTTTCCATCTCAAATGTTGTAGTTTTCATCTCTAGTAGTTCAATTTGAGTCTTTTTATGTCTTCAATGTCTCTACTTAATTTTCTGGGTATATTGAATTGAGTTATACCTGTTTCAATGTCCTCATCTGCGAATTCTAATGTCTGTGTCAGTTCCTGTCTGTGCCAGTTTTGATCACATGATTCATCTACGCAATATGGAGCATGTTGGCATGTTTCTTTGCATGCCTGCTAATCTTTATTGGATTCCAGACATTGCACATTTTACCTTGTTGGGTGTTGCACATTTCTGTATTTCTATGTGTATTCTTTCTTTTTTAAAATTTTTTATTGGGGAACAATGTGTTTCTCCAGGGCCCCTCAGCTCTAAGTCGTTGTCCTTCAATCTAGTTGTGGAGGGCACAGCTCAGCTCCAAGTCCAGTCACCGTTTTCAATCTTTAGTTGCAGGGGGCACAGCCCACCATCCCATGTGGGAATTGAACAGACAACCTTGTTATTGAGAGTTCACACTCTAACTAACTGAGCCATCTGGCCGCCCCTCTATGTGTATTCTTGAACACTGTTGTGGGACAGAGTTAATATCATGGAAATAGTTTGCTCTGTTGGAATTCTGCTTAAAGACTTGTAGGTGAGGCCAGAGTAGTGTTTCATCCGAGGCTAGTTGTTCCTCACTGCTAAGGGAAGACCTCCTGTGTACTCTACCCGCTGCCTCCTGAATTGTGAGGTTTTCCCCACTGCCCAGTAGGCGCAGACATGACTCCCAGCCTTGCTTAGTCTCCTCACAGGCAGGTACCGGTCAGCACTGACCCCATGGCTTTCTGGAGTCCTCTGTCTGTGCACCTTTCTCCCCTCCAGGACTCTTGGCATTGTGTCCTAGCTCAGAGGCCTGCTGTCCTCCCCCTGGATTTCTCTTCCCCAAGCCACGCACTGGGGCCTTGTCAGGCTTAAGCTGGGCGAGGACTTATGGTTTCCTGTCTATCAGCATCTGTTTTGGTTGCCTGGCCTCTGATGTCTTGAGAACGATTGTTTTATATATATTTTATGCAGTTTTTAGGGTTTGTTTTACAGGTGTGTGTGTGTGTGTGTGTGTGTGTGTGTGTGTGTGTGTGTGTGTATAAATTTGGTTCTCGTTGGCCGGAAGTAGAAATCCTCCAGTTCCTTATTTACAGTGCTGCCAGTGTGTTCTTTCTAAAGGATACATGTGACCATATCATTTTCTTTCAGTTTCTCCCCATCTTGTGGCATATGAGAGCCTCTGTCATTTCACTTGGCCTCCCTCACAGGTTCTCTCAGTGTTCTTTTTTCTTTCCCCAATTTTTCAATTGTACTGAATTACTTGCTTTTCCTCTAGTATGCTTTGCTTTGTATATTTTTGTCTGCCATTTCCTCTTCTTCTAATCTTCCAGGATTAAGAATCACTCTCTTAAGCTTTTCTTGACCTTTTCTTTTGTTGCTCAGAATTGACCATTCTTTTTTATTTGTACTTCTACTAACCTTGCACTTATTTTGTTACAAAATTTATGAAACTGCTGTAGTTATTGGATTGTATAATACCTCTCTCTCCCTGGTCCATTACTCTGCGGAGATGAGGCCTTCCTTATTTTTTGTCTCCACAGTGTCAGAACTGTGCCTGGGACATAATGGATGTTCAATAAATTGCTGAATAAATTAATAGATTCGGAATGATGAGATTAGCATGCCGTGTATTAGCATGTCCTCAAGGGAGGACATGGGAGGACAAGGGAGGACAAACCTTCATTGTAGTGGTTCTCACCCATGACTTCACATTTGAATCACCTGGAAACCTATGAAAATTTTCTGACATCCAAATCCCAAGAATATTAAATCAGAATGGCAGACAATGTGCCCCAGATGCAAGCTTATCCTAAAAGTGTGCACGTGATTCAAATATGCAACCAAGGTTGACGAAGCCTGCTTGGTTAGTACTTGTTAATGGCTCCATTGAAATATAGCACGAAGTTCACCCATCATGAGTGCATAACTTAGTGATTTTTAATAAATTTATAGCATGTGAGACCACCACCACACTACAGTTTTAGAACTTTTCCCTCACCTGCCGAATTTATCTTAAGCCTGTTTGGTGTAACTTTCTACTTACACCCACCAGCCCCAGGCAAACACTGATCTGCTTCTGTCTGAAAATTTCATTTTTCTTGATATTTCATGTAAATGGAATTATACAGTGTGTAGTCTCTTTCATCTGGTTCTAATGTTTTGAGGCTCATCCTGCTGCATCGTGCACCAATATTTCCTTCTTCTTTGTTGCTGACCAATATTCCATCATCTGGACACAGCACATTGTGCCCATTCATTGACCAGCTAGTGGACATTTGGGTTATTTCCAGTTATTGGTTATTAGGACTAATGCACCTAGGAACATTCACTTTGTGTGCACTTTGTGTGGGCCTATGTTCTCATTTCCCTAGGGTAGATTCTTGGGAATAGGAATTACAAAACCACATGATAGATTTAGATTTAACATTTTAAGAATTTCCTGTTTTCCAAAGTGGCTGTTATCATTTACATTGATTCCCACTAGCAATGCATGAAGGTTTGTTTTTCCATATTCTCACCAGCACTTGTTATTGTCTGTCTTTTTGATTGCAGCTCCTCTATCTGATGCGTAGTGGTGCCTCATTGTGGTTTTAATTTGCATTTCCCTTATGACTAATGATTTTGTGAATCTTTCATGTTCTTATTAATCAAGCATATGAGGTCTGACAATTACATTCTTGAATTCATCCTAGAAAAAGTACTACATACCTCATTGCTGAATATCACTACAGCCACCTTCCAAGTACTCCCCTTGGGAAGCTATGCACTGACACCAGTGCCTAGTCCACCCTCCAAAGCAATTTTGGGACTCTTTTTCCGGAATGGCCATCAGAGCTATTGTCATATTACCCTTGATGTTCTGAATGTCACCAAAATGTCTTCCTTTCAATATTTCCTAAAGCTTTGGGTAAAGAAAGAAGTCATTGGGGGCCAGATCAGGTGAGTAGGGAGGGTGTTCCAATGCAGTTATTTGTTTACTGGCTAAACATCCTCACAGATAGTGCCATGTGAGTTGGTGCATTGTAGTGATGCAAGAGCCATGAATTGTTGGCGACAAGTTCAGGTTGTTTTCGTCTAACGTTTTCATACAGCCTTTTCAGCACTTCCAAATAGTAAACTTGGTTAACCGTTTGTCCAGTTGGTACAAATTCATAATGAATAATCCCTCTGATATCAAAAAATGTTAGCAACATCGTCTTGCCTCTTGATTTGGACTGACGGAACTTTTTTGGTTGTGGAGAATTGGCTGACTTCCATTGTGTACTTTGACACTTTGTTTCAGGGTCGTATTGGTACACCCATGTTTCATCACCAGTGATAACATGGCCCAAAACGTTGTCTTGCCTCTCCAAAAGGCCTTGGCAAACTTCAAATCTCCTTTGCTTTTGTTCATTGGTGAGCTCCTTTGGGACCATTTTTGCGCACACCTTTCTCATGCCAAGATTTTCAGTTAAGATTTTCCTAACTGTTTCTCTATTGATGTTTACATGGTCTGCTATGCTTCTCACAGTCAGTCGATGATTTTGACACACAATTCGATGAATTTTTGCAATGTTTGCATCAGTTCTGCTCATCACTGGCTGCCCTGACCTCTCTTCATCAGTGACGTGCTCTCTCCCCTCAGAAAAACGTTTAATCCATTTGTACACTGCCATTTTCTTCATGGCATTATCCCCATAAATTAGGACTAACACGTCTCTGATTTCACTTCCACTCTGGTGAAGTTTAACAAGAAATTTAATGTTTGTTCATTGCTCTAATTCAAGCTCAGACATTCTCAAAACGGCACACAAAAATGCAACAATAATGAACGCCACTCACCAAGACACTGCCACACGTCCTCAACATGAGCACAGCTGTGAGACACTGATATACCAAGGTTATGAAACCTTACCGAGCTGTTTGTACAGTGCTGCCAATGTAAGTCCACGGTGGCGAGTGTGCGAACTTAATTGGCAGACCGCGTATGTCCACTTAGGTAAAATGTCTATTTGGCCTTTGTCCTTTTGTAAGTTGGTTTATCTTCCTGTCAAGTGTTCTTTATTTATACTGTATATATGAGTAAGTCTGTCACCAGTTACATGACGTGCAAATATTTCATTCCAGTCTGTGGCTTGCCTTTTTATTTTGTTAATGGTATCTTTTGAAGTGCAAGAGTTTTAATGAAGTTTATCATTTTAAAATTTTATAGCTTATGTTTTGGGGCTTGTATCTAAGAGATATTTGCTTAACACAAAGTCATAAAATTTTTCCACTAAATTATCTTTTAGTTCTTAAATTCTAGTTGTTACATTTTGGTGTATAATCCTTTTAAGTTAATATTTTATAGAGCTATAGACATATAGCATTATATTAAGGTATATAACATGATTCGATATTTGTACGTATCGTGAAACAACCACAATAGTCCAGTTAACATCATCACCATACACAGTTACCAAAATTGTTTTCATGTGATGAGAATTTTAAGATGTACTCCCTGGTAGATCTAATGTCTGATTGCAGTGCAGTGCTTATTGTCTAACTGCTGTTTTGCTAAACAGCCCCTTTTTTTGATCTTCTGTCTAGAAAGAGCTGCTTTTCTTGGGGTTTTTTATCTGTTCCCATTGACATCTCTGGGTTGTTGGCTTCTTTAAGCACTTGAAATGTCCTATACCATCTGCTATCTGCTTGCCTTTTATTAAAAAGTTACCTCAGAAAGCTAGTGGATAGAAAACTTAGGGATTTTAAGTTCAAACTTTGAGAAAAAAAGACTGAAAGTCAAAAGCAACGAGAAATGCAATCTTGGCAGGTGGGACATTCTGTACCATAGGCCGCTGAAGATGAAGTCCAAGAACCAGCAAGGGAGTTGCGCTGATGGACATGTCAGGTGTCCTCTGAGGGTGAGGTTCTGATACCCCGAAACCAGCAGCTTCAGATGCTCCTCCCCAGCGAGGACTGTGGCCTTCAGGCACCACACAAATTCAACAAGCAGTCCCGGTCCTTCCATATGCAGCTTTCTTACCTACACAGCCCTATAAGGATAGCACAGGGGTGCAGGGCGTGGGCATGAGCTGGGAGAATATTCAGCATATATTTAAGTAGCTTCTAGGAGCCCAAGGGACTGGGCTATGTTCTCAGTATGTTTATGTTGTGTTCAGCATACAGAGAGCTCCACAGCGAGTTATACATGAAAATATTTCTAATACTTACCTCAAATACAATTTTTGTATATACTGAATAATCCTCAGGAAAAAAGAAGGCATTGGCCTTTATGTAAAATACGAGTAAATGTGTTTGTTAATTTAAAATGAAAGTATTTGGAGTTCTTTAAGAACAATTTGGATCTCAACTAAGAAAATATCAGTTTTTGCTTACAAGTATTTAATGTAACTACATTATATTTGTCGGTATCCAAGAGGTCATAATTATCCCTGCAGAAAATACTCATTTTTGTAACTTGTTGGAGCTAAGGAATAACATCCTGGTAGCCCTGAAATGAATACTGGATTCGGAATTGTGTAATTCCAAATGCTGTTATTATGGAGGTAAGTCAATTGCATGTGACTCAAAAGCAAATACATTATAAGACTGGCATCTCTATTAGGCGTTTTAATGGAAAAAACAGTAACAGCCTGAAAAGGTTAACTAGTTCATCACTTGACCCCTATGAACTTGAAGTAGATCTATATTACCATTGGGGATGATAAGGAAACTAGTTTGCATAGTTAGACTTTGCTAATGCATACTTGTTACTCAGTTGTGGAATTGCCCCAAAGAGATTTACTTACCATGTCATCATCTATGCATATTTTCAGCTAGCCACTTTGGGAGATCCAGCAACACTAAAGACAGATTTGGCATTTGTTTCCCAAGTGTCATTTTCATTAACAGCAGTGGGTGTGAAGTGTAAATAGTGATGGAAAGAGTATTTCCCTTTGCAGTTATCACAAATTTGCAAAATGTGAGACATGGCAAACTAACTGAAAACTGTTTCTTTACTTTTTATATGAGGCTCACCATCCCTGGAGTTTTTGGTTTGTTTGTTAATGGTTAGGAGTCTAGATTTTTTCAATATTCTTTTATATTCAAATTGTGAGTCTTATATAATTGTAATGTTTCGTGTAAAGATTAAGTGACCAGAAGCCAAAGGCTGCTTAGGAACTTTGCTGGTTAATGTAAGTGTCCTAATCATGTAAACTGGCATTCAGTGAGAGGACTGATGTGTGATGAGACTGAGAATGAACAGGATTTATCTACCTGTTTAACCTACACACACACACAATGTATATTATGTATGTAAATCTATAATATATGTGTCTATATATAATCTATGCCTAGACCAGACCCATATACATGCATACATATGCGTGTGAACCGTTCAAAGATAAGCCGAGGCATATTAAACATTTTAATAGTTAGCCAATAAACTTTAATAAAAAATAACACATATAGTTGGCCAGACCCTGTGCAGCCGATTGATTAGTCTTTTCAAGCTCCCTCTCTGCTCAGATCTTTCCCACAGTCTGTACTCGGTCCTGGGATTTGTCAATTTCCCCCAGATTAGCGATGGATTTCCCAACATCATGAATATTGTATCCCATGACAGTTTGGCATGAAATTCGTGGACCAGGATTTATAGGTTTTCATTCCTGAGGTGACTGTGTCGGGATCAGGGCCCTCAAATCGGGCGTGGATGGCCTCCCTTATTTTAACTCCCTAAGAAATTACTGTACTTCCTCTATAGATTTCCAGCGTCCCACATGTTCAGGGAGATCCCCCTTCCTGGGCCAAGCTTCCCTGCAGGCTGGAATAATGCCATCTTTATCTGAGAGAGTGAGCCCTTGAACCCCTAAGGGCCATGCAGGCGCTGCTGGGCAGGGTGTTTGCCGAAGCTGCTTATTTTGTCTGCCTCCTGGTCAGAGAAATGTCGTCGTCCCTCCGAGCCCACAGTCCCACTCACTGTGCCTGGATAGTTTCCCTGGCCTCTTGCTGGAACCTGGAATCGGGAAGCTCAGAGGGAGTATTTTCTTTCATCATGAATGGCTCCAGAATTGGGGGCTGCCCTGCTGTTGTTTGAGTTTATCTTTGGTAAGGTTAACCCGCTTGTTCAGCCTTAAAACAAAATTTTATACAACAGAGGCCTCACAATGGGCCCAGTTAAGCTTAAATCCGGCCCAGTCCCAGCCCCAACCCTGTCTAACTTCTCACTTGCACCCAGCCCTACCCCGGAACCGGCCCGTTTCTGAGCCGGGCTCAGTCCCCCTCAGAACCGGTCCTGTTTCTGAGTCAGAACCATTCTGACCAGGACCAGCACGGGTTCTGAGTCAGACCCAGCTCTAAAGCGACCAGGCCCCGTCCTGGACCCGGCCAGGTTTCTGAGTCAGACCCCACCACACCTCGGATCCGCTCCGATTTCTGTATCGGACCTAGTTCCACCCGGACCAAGTCCCACCTTGCCCTGCACCCCGGTCCCACTCAGGCCCGGTCCGGTTTCTGAGTCGGAAGGCGTTTAACTCGAACCGGGCCCTGTTTCTGAGCAGGACCCACTTTGGGACCCGGTCTGGTATCCGGGTCGGACCCAGTCTACCCCGTACCTAGTCAGACCCAGGTTGCTTGTGGCCGGTTCCTGGGCCCCGTCTGGCAGAGAAGGAATGAAATGCTCCGGTGACGTCCGAACGCTCCTGACAGGAAGGTGGCGGCCGCGCCCGAGAGGGGCCGCCCTCGGCCCCTGAGGTGGCGTCGGAAGCGACTGGAGGCGGCCGGAAGCGCCCGGCGCCCCACACGTACCCGAGTCTGGTTGCGCGGCTGCTGAGGGCTTTCCGAGGTCTATTCAGTTCCCTTTTATGACACCACAGCTGTTAAAAATAGAAGCCGAGGCACATAAAACATTTTAAGAGTTTATTTGAGCAAAAATCCATTCGAATGAGGCGGATGGAAAGGAGCTCCGAGGAGTCGTACAAAAGACCTTCCGAGGCAGAGGGGGCGGGGCAAGGAGCGTCCACTGGACAAAAAGCGGGTTGGATGTGGCCCGGTGACCTCGCTCGTGCTCTGAGGCGGTTCCTGACCCCCTGTTTAAGATTCCGTCTCTGGGAGAACCAAACTGTCATTAAGTCTCGGTTTGGTGACTTGGGGCTTAGTATAAGCTACTCCATTTTGGGCCTGATGTCTTGTTTTTAACAATATACTCATGAACTTTATGGATATATAGAACTTTTTCCCAAAATTTTCTTCTATTTCCCTTAATTTCTCGTTTTTGTAGTGAAAGCACCATCTTCTTACCTTGCTGTCGTTATTTTAGTTTTACGTGTTAAAATGCCTTTATACCTCTCCCTGTCAAGTTTTGCCATAAAATAAATGCATATTTTTAGATTTTTTTAAAATGTTTTTTTCTGTTTTCATTGCTGTAAATATTACTTTAAAAGCTCTTATTAGCTGAATCCCTTAATAGCAGTCTGAATTATCTTTATTCAAGATAACAGCATGAATTCAAATTTAGATTAGATGAATCTTATTGCTAACTCTATTAGGACCTATTCATCAAGTTAGAGACGAAATCAATTCCTTTGGCTTAGCTCTAAAAGTTAATTTCAAAACTTGAGATACAAATTTGAAACTTGTGCTTCACTCATGTATCTTTAAATGTGGACTTCAAAGTGCTTCTTATTTAAAAATACAGACTCCCAAATCCAAGCAAGTTGTGCCTCTGGCTACATAATCAGGTCTCTGAAGAGTAGGGGTGTACAGAGTGAAAGTAAAGCAGTAACAACGTAAAAACAAATGTAGCTCCAGTGTTTTCTAGAGTGATAAAGCATTCTGATTAGAATTTTCAACTCCCCAAAGCACAAGTAACATGCTCTTGTTTATTTATTTATTTATTTATTTTTGGTCAACTATAAGTATGAAAATGTTTAAATCTGACCCATGAATTCTTCTGGTGACTCCCAAAGTAATGGTGTGGTGTTGAGCAGGCATTTCATACCTCTGTGTCTATTTCTTTGCCTACAAATTGAAGAGGTAAGCATGGTCCATCTTTTAATGCGTTGACATAGACTAACCCTTTTAAAAGCGGTGGGTATTGATGGTCCTTGAATGATAACTGAATCTTTCCAGGAGATTGAAAGTTTATTCTTTAGTTAAAACACATCACTGTTCCATTTTGACCTTTCTCTAGCCTTATTCCAGCATCTAGTGACCTTCATTTAAAATGAAATATTCCTTGTAAGTAGAATTTAAATCTTTTCCCTCCAGTTCTTGCTCTGCTGAAGAAATGTACAGACTTTAAAACTGGAATGTCTCTCCCCATTGCTTAGAAGAGATTAAATGATTTAAAGTGTTACTCATACTTGCAGATATTTCGCCATCTTGGTACACTTAGCGCAAAGGATGTTTATGTAACTAATCCAAAGTAAGCAATTGCTGAGGAAATGTGTGTATTTTAGTGGAACAGTATCTTTAGTCACGTTTGTTTATATATCGTCTAATCTACAAAATGTGGCAATTTTCAGTGGTTCCTACCATCATTAGTGCCGATTAGCAAATGAGTTTCTCCAACCTGTGTGATTCCTTGTTGATGAAAAAAGCTGAGATTACATTGCTTGGTGGGAAACAGGCAGAATATTGCATCCAGTGGGAGCCTGGAATAATATGGGACGTAATACTTGTATACAAGAGGCTCAAAACAGACCAGTGTGCTAGGAGTCACCAGGGTGATGGAAGAGTTGTCCTCTCGGACGGACACTGCACCTCCTGTACTCCACTAGGGTGTGACTCGTGCCCTGACGGGGTTCCAGAAAGGACCTGGTAGGTTAACCAGTCACACCTCTCCATTTCTTCCATAAAGTCATGGTGACTTTGGGGAAAAACAACAGCTTTTTTTTTTTTTTAAACTCTTGGGAGGGAGTTTTGATCTAGGATGTCCAAGGTTCCCCCAGTGTGTAACTTTAGTTCCCTCTGGTCCCCATAGCAACAGGAGAGATGGCGATCAAACACCGGTATCTCCCATCCTCCTGCTGAGGAAACTGAGTCAGGGACTCACAACTTGATACTGGAAGTAGGAAGTTTCATTCTCTTAATATTTTGTGACTCTGTCACTGTGGAGAATTTAAAGGATTATCGGGGAAGTGCATGAGAGGGGTGGGGCTAGGTTATTGTTTCCTGGTCTTATGTTCCAGCCTGAGCTCTGTGTCTTGTTAAGCAAGGAGACATGGGCCCCACCTACTGTACTAGATTCTTACATAGAGTGATTCACGTGTAACATTCAGGCAGATCTAGAGATGACATAAAGCCACATTTCCAAAAACATCTACACTGCGTGGACTGCTTTGAGCCCTATGAAGTCAGCATGGTGAAGAGGGAACAGCCCTGGTTTGGGGTCAGAAACTTGGGTTTAAAACCTGAATCCAACATTTATTACCTTTGTGACTGAAAAAAATTATTCCACTTCTCTTACACCTGTTTCCTCATTTGTAATGTGGGTAAGACGCTTGTCTGAGCTGTTGAAAGTTTTAAATGAAGGTGCCATGCTCACCTTGGCATGCTCTGTGTCTCCTCTTGTGTTCCAGGCCACAGTCAACGAAACTCACCTTTATCCTGAGCTTCTCCCTTCTCCGTACCTCTTGGTGATCAGCCTCACATTGGTTAAACAGACAGGGAAACCTGGCAGTGGAAATTTACCAAGAACCCTATTGCTTTGGCTTTTAAAATCAAATAACGGTTTAGCTGGGTTTTTTCCATCAGATTGGTTGCCTTTTCCACTATTTAGTCAAATGATAGATGGGTACTTTGGTTATTGGGTACCCTTAGAGGTGTTAGGAATATTGATTATGAAAATTAAACTAACTTTGGGCCCATCTACAAATTACTAAATAGAAATGAAGTATTCTACTCAGCATTTCTGCTATTGGAGAACCTGTTATAAACAGACAACTCCTATATTTTTCACGCAAATCCCCTTTATTAGCCTACTAAGATGAAACCTGAGATTGATTTAAGGGATAACTACGTAACTCTGAACTCTCAAAGACTGGGTGCTTTATTCACGCTTCAGACAGTGCTGCTTTATGAGCTGTTGCATTTCAGGGTAAACACATGTTAGCAACATCAAATGCTTTTGCATTGCTGGGCAGAGAACATTTGCTTAGGAGAGTCACCAGTTGGCTGGTTTGTATGATTTCATAGAATCACATTGTACCCAGACTAATATACATTCTGTTAGCTGTACTCCTTTTTGTATGAAAAACGTGCGTATCTTTTTGGGTGTTAGTAAACTTTTAGTAATGTTACAGCATTTTCATGTTAGTTTGTATGAGCAGACTAACAAAGAAAAGATATTCACGTGGCATAAACATGCTCTTTCCATGAAAACTAAGGGGTATCTTTGAAAGAAAGAACATGTGGGCTGTTTTCAGTGAATCTAAGGAATACCCCCATTCCTTTGATCTTGTGAACGATCTCGTCCACTAGCTAGAAAATGTATACGTGAGCACAGCAGTTGCTGTGCCCCTGCTAGTTGCAAAGCCTAACATTAAAATCTGTGATGTACTAAGTCACCCATTGCGTTTTATTTTCCACTGACTTTTGTTCAACATTAACCGTCAAAAAGGAAAGAAAAAAATAGCCGTCATTATTTTTTCCTGTTGTATGCAGAGTCTCTTTGGTAAGAATTTCAAATACCCTGGCACTATAGATGTCACTTTGTTGGTAGTTGTTTTCTCAAAACTATCCAAACTCAGCTTTACTGTGGATCCAGGATCAAAAGTGTGCTTTGTATTAAATCACAACTGTATTCCTAAGCTTTGAAAATAATTCCCCTATTTTACTGCTGCTCGTGGATGATGTAAATATTTATTTAGACCAGTAATTTCATTGGAAGGACAGTTAGGAATAAAAATGTGAGTCAGTATGACTCTCAAAAATATCAAAATTTGAATTTCTTACTCATTTTTGTTTCAGAATGGAGGATATTTTCCTGGTAATACAAATCTTGATAAAAATTATAAACAGAAAAATTTAAATCTCACCTTATAAAGCTATTTACTACTGTTAACGTTTTAGTGTACTTCCTTTCATTCTTTAAAGTATTTCTTAAAAATTGTTTTATTAAGATATAATTGACATATAACCTTCAGTCTAAGGTATGCACTGTGTTGATTCAATACATTTTTCTATTGCTATATGATTTTCCACTGTAATGTTAGCTAACACCTCTATCACTTCACATAATTACCATTGCTTTTCTGCGGTGGAAAACATTTCAGGGCTGGTCTCTTAGCAACTTTGAAGCCCGTAGTACCTTTGGCTGTAATCACTGTGCTGTGTGGTTGGTCTCGTAACTTACTCAGCTTATAGTTGCAGGTTTGTGTTTTGCAACAACATCTCCAAAGTCCTCTCCCCTCGGCCTGGTGGCCACCGTTCTACTCCCCGTCCTATGAATTCACACGTAAGTGAGGTTACTCAGTATTTGTCTGTCCCTGTCTGGCTTGTCTCACGTAGCAGGGTGCCTCCAGTTCTGTCCGTGTAGCACATGGCTGGATTTCCTTGTCTCATGGCTGAATAAGTACTCCATTGTGTCTGTACCATGCCGTCTTTATCCATTCATCCATTGATGGGCAGTTGGCTCACCTGCATTTCTTGGTTATTGCAAATACTGCTGCAGTGAACATAGGGGTGCATATATCATATGTATCTTTTCAAATCAGTGTTTTGGATTTCTTTGGATAAATACCCAGAACTGGAATGGCTGGGTCACAAAGTAGTTCTATTTGAGGACTCTCCGAACTGTTTTCCATAGCTGCTGCACCAAATTGCAATCCCACTGACTGTGCGTGAGGGTTCCCTTTTCTCCACGTCCTCATCAACACTTGTTTGTTGATTTGTTGATGACGGACATTCTGACAGGTGTGAGGTGATATCTCATTGTGGTTTTGCTTTGCATTTCCTTGATGAGTAGTGGCATTGAGCAGCATTTGAAGCTTTTTAGTTTGATGTGGTCCACTTCTTAATTTTTGCTTTTGTAGCTTGTGTTTTGGGTGTCACATACAAAACAATCATTGTCAAGACTGATGTCAAGGACCTTTTTCCTTATGTTTTCTTCTAGGAGCTTTAAGGTTTCGGGTGTATGTTTAAGTCTTTCATCATCTTGAGTTGATGTCTGTGAGTGATGTAGGATAGGTGCGAACTCCATTTTCTGCATGTAGTTATCCAGCTTTCTCAACACCTGTTATTGAAGAAACCATCTTTTCCTCATTTAGTATTTTTGGCTCATTGCTTTTCTTATTCTGTAAGTTGCTTATGTTTAATCTTTGACTATTTTCCTACTAGAGTTTTCATATTATAAGAATGTAGTGTAACATAATGCTAAGAAATATATTAGGGTGTTTCTACTATGAATATTTCTTCTCTGTTATATATAGTGTGATGTTTTCCTGGTTACTTATCTGCTAATTTTGTTCATAATGTTTTTGCCTTAAAAAGTTTTAAGTTAATATATAGTTATACAACTTAATAATTTTTAAAAAATGTCTTACACCTAAGAAAAATCTCCTTGTCTTCCTTCTTCAACATCAAAATAATGTACTCCTTTGTTTGATTATAATAATTTTATTTTCAAAAGAATTTAAAAATTAATATGTCTGGATTTTGTGTGAAAAGAGACTTAATATTTTTCCAAGTTTATCTAGCTGTGCAAAATTATTTATTATACTTATTCATCCTTTTTCCCCAATGGTTTCAAATGCCACATTTATAATATAAAAGTTTTTATATATTTATAAATTTGGATCTTATTTTGTCTTTTCTATCTATTCATCTATTCCTATGCCAATGACATATTGTTTACATAATTGTAGTGCTTTTTTAAAAAAAAGTTTTGTAGTCCCAGTAGAACAAACCCATCTTATTTTTTTCTTTCAAAATTTCTTGATCATCCTTCTGAATTCTCCTTTAGGAAAGTTAACAGTCACCTTGGTACATTCCATTCCTTTAGTATATTCCATTTCCATTAATTCTATGCAAAATTTAATTAGAAGTGCACTAAATTTATAGATTATGTTGGAAAAAGAGAAATCTTTACAATATTGAGTCCTTCCATATAAGAATCCGAGATATCGTGTGCTTTATTTAGAAAGTCTTTCTTAAACTTTATTTAAAATGTCTTTTTATGCCCATCAGTAAATTTTACAGTTTTCTTCACAGGTGTTTCATATAGTTCTTTTTAGGTTTATTCCTGTGAATAATACAGCGTTTACTTCAGTAGGATTTGAATAGCTCTGTTCCATTCAAACATCTTGGTGACTATTACTGATGTTTATGATTTACTGATTTCTGTGTATTTATGTTGCAGTTTAGTCACCTCCTACATTTTGTTATCTCTCTCAAACTTTTTTATTTGGTTCTCTTGCCTTTTGCGGGGTAGATAATGATGTCATTTGAAAATCACGATAATTTGCTCGCTCACTTCCCTAAGTGTGCCTGTTGTCTTGTTTCATCGTGTTGACTACAGATTTCAGAGCAAGGTCAAGTGATGGAAGTGACACAAAATACTCTTGTTTTATCTGAATTTAATAGAAACGCCTCTAATTTTTTCACCATTAGGGATGATGATGTCAGGTTTTTTTTGTTAGACTGAATCACATTAAGGAAATTTCATTCCTAATATAGAAATAGATAAGTTACATTTAATGCCTTTTTTTAATCATCTTTAGAAATAAATATATGGTTTAATCTGTGGATCTGTACATAAGCAAGTACAGAATTGAATTTCGTAGGTTAAGAAATCCTGGAATAAAGTCAACTTGGTCATGTTGCACTATGCTTTTGATGTAATGCTGGATTTGATTTGCTAATATTTAATGAAGTTTTTTTTCAGTATAGTCCCCAATGAGGTTGCTTTGTAGTTAGTGAGGGTTGGGGAGGGTGCATATGTGCTCACAAGTGGGCAAAGTCCGTGAGTTTTCAGAATTAAAGTTATACCAACTTCAGAAAATGAAGAGTAAAAACCTTTATTTTCTGTAACAATTTAAATAAACATAGAAATGCTCTGTTCTTTGAATGTGGGAGCTCCTCGTGCCCTGGTGCTGAATGGGAAAGGTGGCTTCTTCAATAATGTTGCCATCGGTATAGTTCATTATGTCACACCTGCTCTTTGTTCCTTGACTCCCAGTTTGCTATTTCATGCCTACTTGCTCTGTCCAGTTCTAAGGGAATTTTCACCTTCCAGTTATGTCTGGGGTCTTCTTTCATGCATTTAGAATAGGTTAGCTTATAGATTTTGATTGATTATTTGGAGCAGAGGGGTTACTGTAGCTTGGATTCAAGGGCAGGTGGTTTGCAGTGGGGGGTTGGGACAGAGAAGAGAGGGTGGCCACTCGGGGTGCCGGCGACCAGTTTTCATGCTGAGTGATGGCCGCGTGGAAAGTGCCTGCAGAGTTAGCCTTCCCTGGCTGGCCAGACTGGCAGCTTTGTCCACCCACTCCCACCAGGCGTGGGAAGCACTGATTCTCCAGAATTTCTGGCGGCTTTTTCAGCAGTTGGAGTGGGCTCTGCCAGCCAGAGAAAGCCAGCCCTCTTTCAATTTCAGGTGCTACAGTTGGAAGTCCGACCTGCACAAGCGGGGGAACACAGCTTCTGCTACCGCGTTCCCAGGAGGTACAGACAGGTGATGGGTACAGACCAGTGCCCGTAATTACTTCAGTCATTCTTGCAGTCATTCATTCTTTTATTGAATAAATGTTTGCTTTCACATAGAAAAATAGTGTACTGGTACATAATTCTGGGGTCAGAATCCTTTTCTGAAAGAATTTCTCAAGTGCTGAATCAGACTTGGTTTTCAGAGCAATTCTTTCTGAAAACCGTTACTTCTATTGACTTACCTATTTTGTCATCATTTTTAATTACTAAAAAATCTTTTTAAAATAAAACCCACAATGCAGTATTATCTTCTCACATCCCACTGAGGATTCTACTTAGAATTTTAAAAAGTTCTGTCCTGTTTCCAGAATCACATATTCACTGGTGGTTACTTGTTCTGCTCACCTGGCTTTGTCACCTGTTTTGGCTCTGATGTTCTACTTGTGAGGCACTTCTGTTGTCTCATCAGGTGAATAATGATTACCATGATTAACTTAGATTGATCGTTAATGTTCACCGGTGTGGTCTCCTCCAGCACTTATGTGGATTAGTAGTTCTAGACCTTTCCACAGAGAGTAAACTTTTTAAAAATTGGGGAAAGACATAGTGCTGTTAATTTTTACATTTACTATGTAAGGTCATTGAAAGGCTGTCTATTATTAGAGATTTATTAAAAAAACACTTGGATTCCTCAGAAGTGGGAAAGATCTACAGTCTTTTAAATAGTGCAGATTGCCCTGTATTTTCCCATTTCATACAGTTCTGGCAGCTTCTCCCTGGGCATGGGGAGCCCTGCGGTCAGAACTCCAGCCTCACTGCACGCGTCTGCCTGTGAGCAGAGGTGGACATTTCAGAGCAAAGCTGCATTGCGGGGTACTGCACATGCCAGATGGGGCCTGGTGCAGGTCCCCTGGGGACATGCATTACCTGAGGGACTCTGGCGGCTTTCCCGAAACCCTGGGGACATCAGTAATCCCTTCAGAATGGTCTTCAGTGGCCGTGTCTGTGGCTCCGCCCTGTTCCTGGGATTGGACTTGCCTCCCTAGTGCTCAGATTTGTATTCTTTGCTGGTACGTTTTCAATGTCATATGGATTGGGGCCTTTTTGGCTTAAGCTACTGGAACATCTTTCCTTTTCTTTTTGTTCATTTTGGTGGAAATTGTTGAGATGTTTTTGTGTCCTACAGATGTTTTTGTAAGGTACCTACCTCTGGCCTTCACATTGCCAGGAATAAATAGTCTGGGTACCCTAGAGAGTTGTGAAGGGCACTTATTCAACTGGAAGGAGAAGAGGAAGGAAGCCTCGTGCTGCAGTCCTACCAGCGCCAGGAGGTGTTGGATTCCTTGAGCCTCTGAAACTCTGTAGGGAGGAGCTGTCACCACTCTGGCAGAGGAAGGAGCAGGGGCTCAGAGCTAAGTGCCTGGTGCTTCATCATGTGCCTGGTCACTGGCAGACGTCGGGTCGAACGTGTGTCTGGCTCCTCAGTCCATGTATTTTCAATATTCCACTGCCTTTTCTAATGAATTTATTGAAAAGCCATAATTCTTTACTGCAAATTTAATGAGGACCTAGCCAAATAATTATTAATGACTTACTAGAAGGTTGGTTTAAAAAAAAAAATATTTGGTTATTTTAGATTCTTAATCAGAAATACTGATCAAATTCTTTGCTTCTAGCTCCTAGCATAATAACTTTAAATGAGTTGGTGTTATCAATTATTTTAAAAATTTTATGGAAACTATAAGCTTTTTCCTTAGAAAAATTTGCATCCATCAGAATGTTATATGTACTTTCAGGGGCTTCATGAGTCTCTCTGATGCTTGTCCATGAACCCCAGAATAAAGTCTTGTCTTTGCAGGAAGGGATTATCACATCGATCAGTTCTTTTTGTGTGACAATCCATCTTCCTGAGACCAAACATTAAGTGATGCATAAGGCTGTCTGAATTTGAGAAGATATTCTTGGATCCTGGTAGCTAACGGGAAATACAACTTTTCAAGACCCATTTTTTATATACGACCTAATGTGCTGTCTTTCTGAGATGAACAGTTAATATGTGTGTACGATACATGTTATCAACTGTACTTTTTACTTCTTACTGTTTAGCTCTGCAGACTGAATGACCTGACCTTTCCTTAAGATTTGCTCTTGGGGGCCACACTGGTCTTAGATGTTTATGTGTCAAATTGTAGTTGGATGTGATGACCTCACAGACAGTTCTTTATGATTCAGTAGTTTGTTTGCTAGTCGGGCTATTTGGAGAATTTCAGGCAGCAAATTACTTGCTCATGGATTCCTCACGGGATGCAAAAGCATGGTGTTCTCAGCGCATGTGTCTGGCTTTGTGAGAACTATAGGCAGGACTTGTAATGAAAACTCTGTGCAAGCAGAGCTTTTGATGGATGACGACTCTGCAGAATTGATTTGCTGAAGAACGTGAGCTCAGGCTCTGCAGCCGTTCGCAGGTTAGTAAGATGGAGGGCAGTTGCACAGGGGCCTGAAGTCACGTGATGCAAGGGCTTGTTGCCCGACTCACCAGCCATGGGCTGAACGGTGTTTTAAACACATTTCGAATTGGTTCTCACCATGAAAAAATTGGGCAGTTTTACGGAAAATCCCAGGTGTTTGCCTTCCATTGAAAAATCAGAAGCTCTCGCTTCACTAGGCCCAAATTCTCGTGCTAAGTGTCAGAGTAAACCCATGGGTTTTTTTTTTCCTCCCTGATAAACAGGTTGAATTTCAGTTGCCATATATCATTGCATTTCTATTATTTTCTTATTGTAGAGAAGAAGATGAATGATTTCTTGTATCTTTATCAAAAGAGGAAAAACAAATGATAAGCTGAGAGGGCAGCATATGTGATAGAGCACATTTCTTTCCAAAAGTAAAGATTATCCCTATGTGTTTAATGTACAAAATGCATGTTTATTAAAAAAAATACAACTTAAAATACCATTATGTAAGTAACCACATTAAGAGCTATCATTGATAGATATATGGGAAACTTTTTTGATGAGAAACTTAATGATCTGAGAAAAGGTTCCAGATTTTTTACTGGGCCTGTTTTTGAATTAAAGAGAAAAAAAAAAACCCAAAGCTTCAGTAGTACTGCTTTAAAATTCGGTTAAGTGTAATCTACTAAAGTTGCCTTGCCATTAGAAACATTTTTTTTATGGATGGTGAGTTTATAAAAAGGTATATATTAAAGACAGAAGAAATGATGTCTGCTAAAAAAAATCATTTAAATTGGCAAATTTAATTCCAACCAGAAATTTGAGTTCACAGTGTTGATGAAATGGCTGGTAATCTAAAGGATAAATTGGAGGAAGAAGTTAAAATACTTACGTCATGTTCTGTTGCAGCTGATGGAAGCCCAGATGTAACAAATACCACCTAATGATAAGAAAAAAACTGTACGTGCTCAGTACAGATGCAGCGTCATAGGCCTGCCGACATAGTACGTCAGCAGCAATGTAATGTTGTTTTCTAATATTCTCAGTCTGAGGATGCAGACTGCTTATATGAAGGGCTACCTGTTTCTGCATATGTTAAAAATGAGAATACAATTGAGACTGAGAAACTTTTGGACATAAAGCGCATGAGAGGCACAAGGTCAGAAAAAAACTATCTGTGTTGAGGAAAGTCTTGCAATGCTTTATGAAGACTGGCCAAGAACTATTGGGGAGTGACTGGGTATGGCGCCTCCATGGGTGCCTACGTGAACACTGAAACCCTGAGACGAAAGTCTCATGTGGTAAAAGTGGGAGGGGTACGTTGTAATGTGACAGGAATTGATGTGTGCCAAATGGTGAAAATATGGAGCCTCACTTCATTGGAAGAAGTGACCCTGCAAACTGGAACCAAAGGCACTTGAATTTGAGACCATTGGCTCAGCATTTCTATCCTCTCAAATGATAAGAAGAAATCTGGCTTTGCCTTCTTTTAAAAAGCTTGTACTACCAGACGCAGTCACACCTGTACATTCTTCAATACCTCCGAGTGGAACTGGTCACTCTTTCTTTTGTGTTTTATGCTACCACTGATCATTACTCTGATGTCACAGCCCTTGTCACACCATGTTAATGTATTACATTCCTGTCTAGATTGATAGCTCCTGAGGGCCAGGGGTTCTGTCTGTCTTACCTGTTACAGTCAGCACTGGATGCCTTGTATATCGTAGGTGTAAATAGTCCCTGAGTCACGCCTTTGTCTGGTTGGCTGTGGGAAATCACTGACTACTTTATGTGAAGGAATTTTAGAAAAATAGTTCAGGCATCCCATTCAGGCTTACCCATTTCTTAAATCATTTAACTTTGTCCACGGTCAAGTGAGACTTAAGGATTTGGAAACTAAAGCAGTCGAATATGGCGGGGGGGATGTACTTTGAAGACCTCCCAGAGGTAGATGGCGCGACGGGGAAAACTTCAGAGAGTACAGGAAAGGGTTGCGGTGTCCAGCTTAGACAGATGGGTAATGCCGTTAGCTGAGACGGGACGGCAGTGGTTGTGGAGAGGATGGGTGATGTCATTAGCAGCTTATTGGCACACTGCCTCTTCGGGGTGAGTTTCAGGGTCTGGCCCGCCTCTCTGGTAAGAACTGTTCCTTATGGTACAGTGACTGTCGGTGGGAGGCTGGGAAGGCTGCCACTTGCTGTGGCCTAGAAAACTCCCCTAGAAGATGGTCTGCTTGGACCAGTCCTCAGAACTCTGATTAAAGGCAAACGAACCTAGGTTACTAAATCATACGATGAATAACCTTTACATTTCTCCCAGGCTGAATTTGCTACATGGTCAAATAAACAGTTGGGTTTTATGGCCCAGCCTACAGTTGTGATTTCCTTAAGAATATGTATTGTCTATTTATGCCTAAGTAGACAGTATAGTCCCGTTTTTAGTGACACTATAACTGAGGTGATTATTATTGCACAGAAGAGCAGTGGTCACTGGCTTAATTGGGAAAAAGGCAGTAGCTTTCCACAGTAGCGGCTTGCTGGAGACCATCCCAGAGACTTTGTCCCGTGTTACAGGATTGCAGCCTGGTCGCCTCTGATGCTTCTCCAGTCACTTACTGTCTGGCAGCTACAGGACATCAAACTGGTGCCCTTTCCTCTGACTAGAAGTCTTAACCTTCTTAACAAGACTTCAGTTCTACGTTTCTTACACCATCGGGGTCACTGAAGAGCTTCAGATAACACGTTGCCTGTGACAGAACCCTTCGCTTGTGCTGGGTGCTTTGGGCAAGTTGGCCTTCCTTTTTTATTTTTCTCAGACATAAATTGAGGTAATAATGAATCCATGAGAAATGTGCTTATTAGAGAAGGGAGTTCAGAAATGAAACTGTGGATTATTTCTAAAGAGTTCCTTAATATAAAGAGACAGAACTAAACCAAATCAGGGTTTGTGAGATATCAAAAACAAAAACCATGAAACCAATACTTCAAAGCGTTGAGTTTTGTGATAATTAGTACAACAGAGAAACACTTGATGCATCTACCAAGCAAAAACTAAATAGGGCGAACAGAGGGGATCAAAACAAAAATTTAAAAAGCTGAGGACCAAACTCAGAGCCTGCCTTTTACCCAGACTCCCAGTTGTGCTACGAACAAAGGAGAGAACGGAGCTAGGCTGTCATGATAAAACATGTCAGGCAGCAGTGATGTGTTAGTCGCTGCTACTGAGCAGCTCTCCCTTGTGTGTGCGCTCTCTCTTTCTCTCCCCTCCTTCCTCTCCCCCCCCCATTACTTTGTTCAAAGTGTAAGCAGTCCAGTGACAGAGCCTCACAGTAAATTGCATCCCCCTCTTCTAGTCACTGCTTCAGAGACACAGGTCATAACATTCTTGTGACTCCTTCAATGGGTTAATGCTGCAGTGAACATTGGAGGCCACTGAGTTGGCTCTCAGAGGACACAGTGTCATCACCCTTCTAGTGCACTTACCCAGCACAGCACATCACTCTGTGTGGCACCCCAGGATGCTCTGCTCCCATTCCTACTGCACCTGGGACCTTGTGCCCCCTCTCCTCGTGCTGTATCAGCGGGATGGAGCAGGTCCTGAGACTGCACTTGGTGAGTGCTCAGCACGTACACCATCCACTCCTGTGGTGGTGGGTGCTGCTGTCTCGGTGGCTGGTGCTAAGCTGGGGTAGTAAGATCCAGCCCCTTAGGCAGTGCGTGTGTGGTGGCGGTTGTGAACCCAAGTTCAGTTGCAAGGTGAGCAGTCCTGCCTGTGCAGTGGCCAGCGGTAAAATCAAGACAGGAATCTGTTTCTTAAAGCTGCTTCTATGAAGGGAGCACGCACCTAGCTGTGAGGGACGTGGACACGGTGTTTCCAGAGAATGACAAGAAGCTCAGAGCGCTTAACTGAGTCAATGGTGTGAAATATTATTCGTTTGTTTAGCCACTAGTATAGCGTCCTATTTCTAATGTTTTAATTTCCTCTCTAAAACATAGTTGACTCTGAGTTTAAAAATGTATTTTCCAAGAGTAGCCATGAGTTGATCAATATGATAGTTTGATGATGGGTTTATTTTTCTATTCTTTCTCCTATTGTGAGTGTTTTTTTATTTCCCTTATGAAGGAGAAGAGAAAGAAGAAAACATCAGTTGTGTAAAAACTAAAGCGGAATGTGTATTACAGGCTGTTTGGGATGTTCAGGTAGGCCTTTTGCCATTTTCATGGCTGACAGCACGTAGGTGAGCTGCACCAAAGCATGGCATGTGGCAGCGCCGTGGGTTTTCCTGGAGTTTAAAACTCCCACCTCATCATTCTCCACCTACGCCTTCCCCAGTCAGAAGCCTTCTCCCCTACGCTCCGACTTGAACTTGGCCATCTTGCTCTGCTCTCCTAAGTGCTTCCTAGCAGTGGCTTTCCAGGCCCTGGATGCCTTCTGTAGCCACCTATAAATGTACTTGGTAAAAATACTAGGCTAGCATGAAGCGAGGCAGATTTTAGCAAATTTGGTAGGTCTCCAAACTGACTCAGCCTGTATGACAACATTTTCTTTAACTTGCTCCTCAAAATAATCACGGATCCTTCTCATATTAACCTTGACTATTACATTTATTAATTTCCCATTTTCAGTTTGCATCTATTATTTGCAGTATTAATTAGTTTTGCATGTAATAGAGCACTGATGCTTTCAGCTAAAAAGGAGTAGTAGGGACTAGATTTACCATCTTTCCTAAAACAACCCCAAAATGGCAAATTATAAGAAACAACAAATTTTCAGGCATTGGACCAAAGGAAATGAGGGACAATGACCCATGAGAGAAGGAAAAAGTGAGATGAATCCCATGACTTCCCCACTTCTTTGTCTTGAGAGCGTCTCTTGGCCGTGGCACAGGAAGGAGGAATGTAAAGCATGGCAGGCTCCCCAAGTTAAAGACCCAGAACTGAGAGCCCAGCAGATGAGGCGGCTGGAAGTCACAGGGCAGAGTGCCTTGAAGGGGAGATCTGCACAGAAGGAGAACCCCGATCTCCATGTGATCATCCTTGAGTGGCCAGGTGAGTACTGACCAGATGTGTGTTAGGAAACGACCCGACTCTCGGGAAGAGCTGCCTGGAAGTATTAGAGGGTTAGAGGTAACAGTGCTCAGTGCTCACCCAGCCAGAAGGGCCTACCTCAGGACACCTGGGACACTGGCTGACGGCACAGAGGGGCCTTGGCAGTGAGGGTTACTGAGCCCCAGGTAGAGCTCCAGTCTTGCCTAACAAATATTAAAAGCAAGATGTGAAATGATCAAATTGCTTCCAACAATTTGCAACTTGTGTCCCAGAAAAAAGGCTCAAGAATGTGTCCAGGAATACAAATATATCCAGGATCCAACAATGTAAAAATTTACAATGTCTGGTGTCCAGTAAAATTAGCAGTCATGTAAGGAAGCAGGAAAATATTTGGCATAATGAGATCCCAGTCAGTCAGAACCAACCTGGAACTGACCCGATGCCAGGCTTGCCGGACAGGAACAGTGCAGCGTTTGCTATAACTGTGTTCTGTTTGTTCAAAAAGTTAAGTTGAACGTGGGAGCTATGAAGAGACCCAAAGATAGATCGAAACTACAATGTGTGAAGTGAAAACTACATTGGATAGAATTAAGGGCAAATTCGACACGGCACAAGAGAAGATCAGTAAACATGAAAACAGAGCAACAGAACCAAACATGAAGAGCACAGAGCAGGGACTTAAATAAATACTAAGTGAGCACTAGTTGCTGTGGAACAACTCCAGGTAGCCCAATGTATGTGTAATTGGATTTCTGCAGGAGAGGACAGAAGTGGGGACAGAAAAATATTTGAAAAAGTAATGGCCAAAGATTTTCCAAATTTATTGAAAAGTATAAGCCCATAGATCCAAGAAGCTCAACAAACCCCAAGTTCAAGAAGCATGAAAAGTCTCTCCCAAGGCACATCATAATGAAATTGCCCAAAACCAGCAACAAAGAGAAAATCTTCATAGACTCCAGAGGAAACAACTCCATGTCCTGTGCAGTGGGACAGAGATACAGACGGGAAAAGATAGTGAGCGGGGTCTCACAGCACTGAGAAACAAAGGATCCAAAAAATAGAGTAACACTACCCAGGAACTTGTCTTTGGTTTTCAGCAATTTGACCTAGACATTTCAAAAAATATTCATTTACCCCTCTAGGAGTTGACTTGAGCTTCTCGTAGATGCAAATTTATGTTTTTCTTCACATTTGCAGAATATGTGGCCATTAGTTTTTCAAACACTTTTAGGCCCATTTTCTCTCTTCCCTCCTTGTGGAACTTCAGTCACACTGGCAGGCCATTTCCTGTTGCCCCGCAGTTCTCTGAGGCTCGGTGCATATTTCTTTTTTAGCTCTTCTCTTTCTTTCTTTTCCCAGTTTGGATGATTATATTGGTCTATTTTAAACTTGAGTGATTCTTTCTCCTATGTCCAATCTAATGTTGTGCCCCTCCAGTATGTATTTCATTTCATGAATTGTACTTTTCAATTTTATCTTTTCCATTTGGTTCTTTTTTTAGTTTCCATTTCTTCATTGGGATTTTCCATTTGTTCATTCATATGACCATATTTTAATTTAAATCTGTGACTATATTATAGATGATTTAAAGTCCTCCTTATCTGGAAATTCAACATCTGGGTTGAGAAAAATTATTTTCTTCCAGGTCGAACATCATAATTTTTGGTTCCTTCACCCAATTGTAGTCATTGACTAATGGATGGAGTGATGATTGTTTAAGTCAGGTTGCTGTTTGGGTTGTTTGTCAGCCCAGTCCAGGCAGTTCTGGAGCATTCTCCATGCTGGTAATAGAGCAGCCACACTCCTGCATCAGACCTCTCCATGGCTAGTGTGTCCTGGAAAGACCACCAGGATCTCCACTCAGCTCCTAACCCCAGGTGGATGGGGACCCCAGGCAGATGTCTGCAGCCCTTCTCCATGCTCTTCTCTCCCCTCTGCTCCTCATGGTTTGGCCACCCCAGAATCCCTATCTCTTATCTGTCCTTCCTTCGGATGTTTTCTGCCTGGACTCCATCTCTCTGTTTTGTTGTCTAGAAAGTGCTCTCGGCAAAGTTGGTTTGGTTTGGGGGCTTACCTCACGTGTCTTTCTCCTCTCAGAGATCACAGCCCTGTGCTATCTGGTGTTTAGAAATTGATAGGTGGCAACTTGTTTTATTGTTTTTGTTTTTGTTTTTAATTTCCAGTTTGTTGTTTTTAGTGGTTGTTTTATTTTGGTATAAGTTAATCCATTGTGGCTGGAGATGGAAGTTACACTAGATTGTTTTGGCTTTCCAGTTCAGGCCTATGATCTATCTTCCTTTTTTTTGGTTTGTTGTGAGATAGACAAGTTTTATTTTTTCCAATAGCTATCCAATTAATGTGGCATCATTTATTTAAAAGACAATTTCTCCCATTGAATTTATAATAGAACCTTTGCAGTGTACCTTAAAAAAATTTTATACTCAATATTTTTAAATTTAGTGTCATTTAAATACAACTTACTGATTTTTGTACTGTTCTGAGAGCATATCTCTGTACATGGAGATAGAAACCATATTAGGTGCTGACACCAATCATAGAACCAAAGCTTAAGCACTTTGGATTTTCTGAGATGACAAAGCAAATCAATAGCAAAATTGGACTTGTCAGTGCTTTTAAAATTAATCATCTCATTGCTCCTTTTCTTTTCTAGTTGCTGCTTATGAGAATGTAAAATGTTTAATTTAGAAATTAGTTCAGTTCTATCTATAATACTTCGCCCTTTTGAAAAAGACAAATACTTATGATGCTAATAGTAATGATACTTGTAATAACAACATAACATAAATACCACAAAAGAGTCATTGATCTTATTATTGACTCTCATGAGTTACTATGGTGACTGGTCTCTACAAATGGTCTTCTGGTATTTGTACCCTCTGTAGTCATCTCCCACATTGATTCTGGGCCTGCCTCAGGTAACCCATAAATCCAATGTACATGGCACTGCGTGAGTTCTGAGGTTGGATCGTCAGAGGATTTGCAACTTTCCACATTTTCTTACAGCATGTATTCAACATATGAGACATCTACTTCTCTGAGACCATCTTATTATGAGGGTTCTCAAGCTGCCATGTAGAGATGCTATATAGAGAGGGAAGGGGGGAGGGAGAAGGAGATGTGTGGGCTTGGCCAGTCCCCAAATGTCCCAGGCATATCAACTGGGGTGACAGATGTGAGAGCGAAGGCGGTAACTAAACACCTGGATCCAATGAGCCTCATCCCCAGTCACTGTCTGACTCAACTGCATGAGAAATGCAGCAAGAACCACCTGTCAGAACCCATCAACTCAAGGAACCATGAGAAACCATAATATGTTGTTGTTTTAAGCTACTAAATTTATGGGTAGTTTGTTGAGCAGCCATAGATACCCAGACAATTACAATAATGAACGCTATAATTGAAACACGCTGTTTATGTCTGAATGATTGTTGCATGCAGTGATCTGTTGTCTTCTCCAAAATGACAGACTCTGCCAGTTATTTTACAATCAGAGAGTTGTCATTATTTTAAAAATTTGAAATGACATTTAATTGTGTTCATTGCTTATCAGAAGGCACTCAGTTTTGGGGTTGAAATGACCTGCTGTTGAAATAATTGAGAAAATTTTCTGTGAATTTATTGCAGGACGTAGACTTGCTTTATTGGGCAGGTGTGAAAAAATTCCAGGGGTTGACTTTAAGAATTAGATAATTGTTCCTTTCTTTTTGATGATTTTACTTCTCCTTATACTGTTTGTTTTCATCAATAATATGTTGTTATCCATGCTTGATTGTGCCAGAAAAGAGCAATGACAGTGTTGTTTTCCTAATTATACCCACGAATACTGTTGAATTGTGGCTGCAGCTACTATTTTAGAAATCTGTTTCACCCTGCATATCTCATGCCTCATTGACAGGACTATTCCTCTGTACAGACGGAACCCTAATCTCTAGATTTTTGTGTGGAAGGTCTGTCTGCCTGCTGAGGGTGTGAGAGAACCACTCCTAGTTGTCTTTGATGTAGAAGTTTTGATTTAGTGTGTTCTTACCAGTGTTCCTTACACATTTGCCTTACCCCTCAGTGTTGTCATCAGATAAGAGCTGCTCAGATATTCTTTGTTACTTGCAGGTCAGATCTGTTCTCAACAGCTGGCCAAATTATTACTTTTATGTTGGTAAAGTGGCTCTGCTGTATAACACTATTATTGGTGATTATGGTGTAAAAAATGTGTCAGTTTTAAACTCAACTCTAAAAGAGTTAAAAATGTGGTAAAATATACATATTTTTCTTTGAGTAATAAATATTCCTAGTACTTGCAAGTATAAAAGAAGTATATGATAGCGTGTGAAACAAAACAACGTCTCGATTTCTGTGGCTTATAATTTCCACCATGTACACTTAAAGTATGACGGGTACTGGCTTTGCACCCAGGGGTGCAGACGCACACTGATACCGCCCACTGGGTAGGGTGCTAGTTACACAGCAGGAATCTCGGGCTGCATTTCAAATGTGGCCTTTTATAATCTGAAACCTGAAGACGCTCTGCTACTTAGAAGCCCAAGGTGCTCTTCTGTCGCTGAGCAAGCGATCAGTCACCCACGAACAAGAGAAGAACTGGAGGCAGTTGACAGCATTCTTATCTGTGTTGTGGTGGGAAACCCACTCCTTCCTTCTACACGGGAAATGATTGGAAAGTGTGTGGGACGTGGATGAGATGACATGGGAAAGCACTCTGAGAGACCCTCTTCAAATGTCTTCAAGGCACGGAATTGTGGATCAAACACTGACCATGGTGTCAGGTAACTGGTGCTTTGTGACTGGCTTCTCCCGCCGAGCCGCTGGCCCAGAGAGCCTGCTGAATTATTAACGCAGATGCGTCTTCGTGGCATCCACCTGAGACGGCACGGATTTACTCTTCTGCTGTGAAGGTGCGGGAGGGCCGCCTCCCACAGTCACACAGCGGTGACACCGCAGGAAGCGTGAGCCGACCCTCGCCCGGGCTCAGCACCGAGGACGCAGGCGGAGTTCAGGCACCATTTAATGAGCGCTCAGCGCCCGGCAGTGAGCGCTGCACGACTGAATGCAGCAGGCCGCTGGCTCTGTTTGTGCGTCTCCACTCGTGTTGCTAACCAGAACCCCCCAAAACGGTCCTTGGGTGTTTGCTGAGGGGCTCCCGGAAGCGCTGCCGGAGGCGGCAGGTCAAGCCCGGCCCAGCGCGTGCGGGCCTCCTGCGGCCCCTCAGGCCGGCGCGGCAGGCACAGGCGCATGCGCACGCGCACGCGCACCGGAGCGGCCGCGCCCGGGCTGTGCACACGCGGCGACGCTGCCTCGCGCCTCTTCCCTCAGCGCCTGAGGCCTTTCTTCTCGGCGGTGAACGGTGAGTTTTCAGTGACTCCCTGCGTTTCCTGCGATTCCCATGCTCTTGTCTGCCACCGAGAGGTAACCGGAGCCAGTCAGTGAGGCTGTGGTTTCTATGGGGCCCAGGTTTCAGGTCACCTTGGGTTTCATGTTCCTGGCCCCTTATCCAGAAGACCAAGCTGCACATCATGAATTAAAGCTTCCGGGTGTCGTCTAGTTACTTCTGGAGGCTGGCATAATGAAAGAAAAGGCTCTTAGATCTTTTAGAAAAGTGAGTGCGGAAATGCCTAGTTCTGCCACTCTGTATTTACTGAGTGCGGGTGCTTTGTTTTAAAAGATATGTGTTATCTTTTGGTTAAGAAAATGGCAAACCTCCCCTCAAGGTATCTAAAGAACCGCAACAGCCTTACAGGAGGAGGGAGTGCCTGGCCACGGACGCGCCACCTGACGTGGACGCTGCATTTGGATGTTCGCGTGGGTCGTCGTGAGTGAGCGGCCTGAAAAGGGGGCCACAGAAAAGGGAATCTTGACTTGCGTGACTGAAGGCCCCTTGGTCTCGGGTTATTTCAAGGGTGCTGTGAAGCGCCGACGCTCGCGGTGACGTGCCAACCGTCTCAAACGGCAGCCTGCGGTTCCCACGTACTGGGTGCTGGCGCCCTCCTTCCGGAGGTGGGGCTGAGCCTCGAGTGGCTCCTCTGCGGTTTGCGCCCTGGTGCTTGCCGCGCTCACGTGACTCCGAACGGCCCCACGTCAGACTTTGGCCCCTGAATTATTTACTCCAGATGACTGGACGGTTCATTGCTCATGGGTTTCCTCTCATTAGCATGCAGTCCTATGTCCTTGAAGAGAATAAGAAGAAGAATGAAAGCAGAAGGAGGGTGAGCCCTTGAGCTGGGCCCTTGGCTTCTGTGACATACAGACACGGCTTGGTTTCTGAGGGTGGATTGGTGAGCGTAGGTGGCTGTTGTTACTCGTGTGCCTGTTTGACGTGCAGGCCTAAGTGCAGTGCCGTCCTGGTGTGGCAGGAAGAATGAGACACAGGTGTGGTTTCTGATCCCACCCGCTTCTGCAGTGGCTGATGAGTCACTTAGGTGGCTTTGGGACAGGCAAGGGAGTGAGTAGTGACCAGTTCCTCTGCCCCTGCTGTCACTGTGGCCAGAGTCAGAGCAGAGCTGGAGAGAAGAACCCCTGTCTCTTGAAAGGAGTTGAGCAGGAACGGGTGGCGGAAGTCCGAGGGCCGGCAGCGTTTCCAGGGCAGCAAGTGACCCTGGGTCAGGAACACACAGATCCTGGGTTGCTGGGTCCGAGCCACTCCTTTGCTGGTCTGCGGCCTCCATGATGGCCTGAGGCTGTGGGTGACCAGCTGGGGATCCAGGGACTGTCCCAAAGGTGAAGGCTTGTTTTACAGGGTTTTACTGAGTACAACGTGTTAGTCAGGAAGAAACCAGAACTCAGTCTGTTGTTCTTAGTTCACTTACTAAACTTTGTTACATTTTATCGTTTCCTCTGAAGATAAACAAAAACATAAAAATTAAACAGAAGCCAGTCAGTTGATAAGTGTTTTCACTGTCCCCTTTCGAAAGCTTTCCTCTCGGGATCATCTCGCCAGATCCAGGCTGCAGTGCCTATAGTGCGTCTGTCTGATGAGAGATGAGCTGAGGCCACAATCCTGGTACAAACGTTCGTATTACAAACGGCAGCACCTTAGCAAGGAACAGTGAGCCTGGTAATGAGGGATCTGAGTTCTTGCCTCCACACACCTGCCATAGTCTGAGTTTTGACACGGCCTCACACCCCTCCCTGTAACGTGGGGCTGATCACAGGAGAACCATTGTCCCAGAAAGTAGGGTCAAAGTGATGTGAGAAAGTGGACCTACTGTTCCAAAAGGGAGCGTGTCTTTGTGTGCTTGTGCACTCACACCCTCACGGGCCATGTGGGAGGTTTAACAGGCGGCTTGTGCTATAACGGCTACTTGTTCCCAGTGAGCTGCTGGGACCCTCTGACTCCCACACACAAGTCCAGCCCCACTCCAGGCTCAGATTCAGCCTGGGCTATACAGGTGAGCTAGCGAGGGGCTTTAATGGAAGCTGAGAGAGTTGAAAAACAGCTGTCTTTTGTGTTGATGCTATAGCTCTCCTAAGAACAGAGAGAAATAAATGCTCACATCCCGTTCTCTGACTGTTTCTCCCCAGACGGGAATCTCTTCCAAGGAGATGATCATTAGCATTAGAACTCGTCCTGTGAAAATGGGGCTCTGCGCTGTCACTCATGCTCTGTAACTACTGAAAACAGCTTCATTTTCTGAACAAATGCAATGTCCTGACCATGGGCTTGCTACATGCATTTGTTAGGGCGTGCGCTGTTAAATTAATGGGCTCGGATTTTGATAGATTTATCCAGACTTGGGAAAACAAAAGAATGGGAAGAAGCATGATTTCTTAACTTCCCACGGACATGCTAGAATGTACTTAGAAGTGAAGTGGGTTGGAGGTGTAGACTCTTGGCCGAGCATTGCTCGGGATGTTTTTCCCACAATTGAAAGAGTCTCTGAGCAGCATGGTGGCCTTGGAGGCACATGCAGACTTGGGACCGTCTGTATGTAGCCACAAGTAGAGAGCCCGTCACAACTGAGGTAATATTGGTTAATCTTTGCCCAGGAAGCCATCAAGTGGCAAGTATCGCCCCTTCCAAAGTAGAAAGAGGCTTAGTTGTGGCAGGAAGATCATATTAAAAAGGAAAGTCGGCCTCTTTAAAACACGGTTTGTGAGGACCTCATTAGTCAAATTCTCCTGACTCTCTTGGTCAATTTTATGATCTCAGATCCCGGCAGAATTGTGAATGGAGAAGAGGCGGAATGGCGTTATTTACCGATCTCCTTAAACACCCGCTCTTCTCCCAGTGTTAGCCAGGGCAGGGACAGCTCCGGCGGTGGTGTGGCAGCAGGAGTAGGAGGCGGTGCCACACTGAGGTAGGCTCAGCTCCTTCCAGCCCTGAGCGAGCGCCGCACGAGGGCTGCCCTCCCTGAGACGCATGTGTGTCCAGCTCTTCCCCTCGTAGCTCCCTCCTCTCAGGAGGTCCACACCCTTCCTTATGCTTGCAAACTCACCTGGCTTCCAGGACCCGTTCTGTCCCAAAGGAGATGAGGAAGGGGTGCTCTCATTTATCTCCCTCCTGTTGAGATCGGTTGGGGGAAGATTAGAATTCATAACAACCAATTTTCCATTTCAGTGCTACTTCTGGAGAGGGAGGCAATTAGTTTATAGACAGGACGCAGTAGTGAGCTGGCATCAGCTAACACTGGCTTGCAGCTTCACACTTAGTGATATCTTGTGGGGAGCTCGGCCATAGTGGGAGTTTTCACACCAAGGAAATTGGCAAATGCTGCAAATCAGGCCTTTTTTTTTTTTTTTTTTTTCTTCAGAGATCAGTTTTACCTGCACACCCCTGGGCAGAGCTCAGGTGTCCTGTAATGCTCACAGTAGAGACTGGCTGTCATCTGGCTGGTCCCTGTGGCTGCATGAGAGATCTTGCTAAATGGAAACAGTGAGCGTGTTTGTCACGCACTTTCAGTGTTCTGCTCCTGAGAACAGCAGCAAATCCCATATTGGCTTTAAGTGACAGCAGCCTGTCAGTCTAAGCCTTCAGAGGAGATGTGGATAAACCTGGACCGTGCGGGTCACTTGAGCAGGAAAGTGCTGGTGGCAGCTATCTTTCCATTGTCCTGTAAGCCCCAGCTTTGCCCTGGACTCTTCACCGCCTGGTTGGTGGAAACTTCCAGGCATCTCCATCTCTCCCTCTCATTTTGAACGATCAGCTGGCCCGACATGTCACAGTTATCTTCTCTAAGATTCTTGCCTTTCTTCATACACTGTACCGCAGTTCCGACAGGTGGTGAGTTTCTAAGCATCTTTGTTCAAAGGGACTTCCTTAGATTTGAAATCAAAAGAGCCTTCTTTGGTGGACATGTACCAAACACCATTTGCCAGAAAAAGGAAGTGGGAGTGGCTTGTTTTTTATTTGGAATTGTGGTGCTTGTGGAAAAGAGAGGAGGCAATAGGGAGAAAGAGGAAGATGTACAGTTACTGTCGACTTTCTTTACCGTCAGACCCTCTAGATGGAATTTTGACTTGTTTTTGGTAAATCATTCTAATGTCTCCCCTTCAGTCCAGGTGGATATTGATTTTGATTGAACTTGACAGCTAGTGAAAACTCTATGAATGGCCAGGTTTAGAAATGCAGAGACGTCCCCATGAGGGTGGGAAGAAGGGCTCCAAGTCTCTGCCAAACCAGACTGTGGGGGAGGGAAGCCTGCATCTCTTGCTTTCCTATCTTGCTTTGTGGTTATTTTTTTCCCCATGTTTTCCCCACCTGGAGACACTCAGGGCCTTCGTTACTGCTCTGAGTAGCCCGGTTCTCCACCAAATATGCCTCCTGCTCTTGTCCCATGCAGTTCAGCAAACATACATCAGTACACTCTGTGTGCCAGGAACTGCCTTCGGCCCAGGGAATTTGAACACCAAACAAAGCACAGCCCAAGCTTAAAAGGAATCTTGGTGATTTAGGGACACACACACACACACACACATACACACACACACTAAAATTATTCTATTGCTAGAAACCAAGTTCTCTGGATTCTGGGAGAATAAGGAAGTCATAGGTTGAGGAGGACAGAGCAGGGAAAGCATACCAGTTATTCAGCGTTAACATTGGAGCACTGCTTGGCTGGTTGCTCTTCTACTGGCTTTTCTAAAACGTATTTCACCCTTGGAACAACCCTGTCATTAGTAGTAATATTGTCAATTTACTGACATATCCACTGGGGCGTGTGGGGTTCAGTTGTGAAAACTCCACGTTAATAAGTGCTAAAGGCAGCTTGGAACCTCAGAGCTGTCATGGCCAGCACTGTGCTGTGTGTAAAGACAGATTTTTATTCATCTACCCACAAGTGTATATGCTTATGTGTCAATTAAGTAAAACATAATTGTTCTTGCATTGTACTACTGCGTTTCCCCCGAAAATAAGACTGGGTCTTATATTACTTTTTACTCCAAAAGACACATTAGGGTGTATTTTCAGGGGATGTCTTATTTTTTCATGTACAACAATCTACATTTATTCAAATACAGTCATGTCATTTTCTGGAACATCGTCATAATGTACTAAATGCGTCCATCTGGCTGACCATCTTAACAGGGGCTTATTTTTGGGGAAACACGGTAGTTCTGGTGATATAAAGAAAAATTAAAACTATGTGTGCCCTCATGCATTTCAAAGTCTAATGGAATTGACATCTGACATAAAGGTGACACTCTAAGCTACCTGCCAGGCTGATGGGAGAGCATATGAGGGCAGACAAATCACCATCTATTTTTTTATTTTATTGGGTAACTGTGTTTCTTCCAGGAGCCATCAGCTCCACATCAAGTCGTTGTCCTTCAATCTAGTTGCAGGGGGCGCAGCCCGCCATGCCACCTGGGAATGGAACCAGCAGCCTTGTTGTTAAGAGCATGTGCTCTAACCACCTGAGCCGTCTGCTGCCCCTCACCAGCTTTCTTACACAGGCCATTCCTTCATTTATTGTCATTCAGAATAGCCCCCTCTACCACTAGCTGCCCTGTCTCCTCCCCTGCTGGTTCCTCCTCTCCTAAACTTAAACATTGTGCCCCAGCGCTCATCCCATGGACTTCTCATCTCTTCCATCTCGGCTTGCTTGGTAATTCTTAAGCGTTTTTAATAATAATACCCATCCTAGACCTCGCCTCGTCTCTGAAGTATATCCAGTTGCCTATTTGGCACCTTCACTTGGATGCATAATAAATGTTCGAGGAGAATATGAGCAAAGCTGGACTCCTGCCATCCCCGACTCCCCACAATCTACTCCTCTCACAGTGTCCTGCACCTCAGTTACTGGCAGTTCCATTTTTCCAAAAACGTTGGAGTCGTTCTTGATTCCTCGCTTTACCTGACAACCAGCATTCACACAGTTTCTTAGGCAAAGCAGAATTCTTCTAGCCATTTCTCCCGAGAATTATAAAAAGGAAAGGGACAGTGAAATGCAGCAGTATGTCTTCACCAATCCTGACGGGCCCCTCACCAGACGAACCACTGCACCCACGGCAGAATCCTGCATTAGCAGTTCTCGGGGATCTGTGTATCGTCTAGGTCCCCACTGCTTTCTCTGTGTCGCTTAGCTGGGTGCATTTCAGAATCTGAAGGGAAAGCTTGGCCTGACGACAGAGTTTGCAGAGAACTGAGCTTCCTTTTGGACACTCCACAGACATTGTCACATACGGTGACCCCTTGACGGGGCTCAGCACTTGGGATCCAGCAGTGGATTAAAGGCACGTTACCCCTTCTGTGGTAATGTCACAGAGGGAACAAAAAGCACCTTCTCTCAGCCAGACTTCGAGAACTGTGAGGGCAGTGGTGAGGCTGCATTGTGCTTCCTCCCAGAAGCCCGCCAGCCTGCCAGCTGTTGGATTGTGTTTCCGTCTTCAGTGTGTTTCTGTGTGTGTAGTGGCCCTTCTGTCCTGGACTCAAGCAGACCTGAGTTTGAGACTCAGCCCCACCACTTACCACCAACTTGGGCCCCTGAGAGCGTTAGTTTCCTCATGAAAAAAAGGGTACATTACAGGGATGCATGTATGGGTTTGAGGAGAGTTCCATGAGCTAATGTAGCTGTTTAAAGTACTTAGCACAGAACCTGGAACTGGGTAAGGGGACTTTTAATGTAATGGTCAGCTGAGCTGTAAAACCTGAAAAGCCTAATAAGGGTTTCTGTGGAAGAGCACTCCCTTCCCTTGGAAATGGTTAACGGAATACCTGGGTGCTCGCAGGAGAGTTTGAGTTTGAGGAGACATGAGTTGAAAAGTCGGCAAGAAACCGGCCATTTCCTTTCCGTGTAAGGAGTTGGGATTTCAGCTTTAGAGATGGGGACTAGGGAGGAGTTTAAGTATGAAAATGAATGATCAGATTTGTATTTCACATTGATCACTCTGTTGGCAGTCGGGGGGTGAATCAGAAGTTTGGAGCTTTAAGGAGACAGAGCCAGAGACTGAGGGAGAGGAAGGGTGAGAAGAGCTCGGACCAGGGCAGTGGGCCTGAGGATAGAAAAGGAGAAAGGCGCAAACCGTTACAAATGTCCCTCCTCCTCCTCAACTTCCCTTTGTCCCCCATCCTGTGAGAGTACTGCCACGTGGGAACTTTCTGATACTGTAATTTGACCCAAAGGTTGTTTTGCTTCTGCTGCCTCATTGTGAAGTCCCCACAAAAGACCATCGTGTACAAACAGGGTCTTCAGTGCCACCCCAGGGCACAGTTAACACGAGGGATTCAAGCAGCATCGCAGGGACTCGGGGGCTGATCTCTTGGGGAAGAAACGCCCCAATTTGTCTCATGCACAAGTAAAGCCCCGAACACGTCTGTTCACTGGGGCCGGCTTTCATCCCATAGCCCATGTTTAATTTAAAAAAGGATTGTGACCAGACTGGTCTGGGTTGTCAGAGGAAAGCAAAGCTCTTTTATTAAAACAGTGTTGCCTCAGAGGGCAGTAGATGTTTTGTCTGGCTCTTCTGATATTTTCCCCAGAGTATTCCAAAGTCAAGGGGAAAGCTTTTTAAAAAATCTTGTTTACAGAACAAAGCTAGGATTTAACCAAAGGCATATGCTACCAGGTCATGACACAGAGGAGAGGGAGGCAGCATAGACAAAAGCCTGGTGTCCTTGGAATTTCCCAAAGTGGTGTCTGTCCAGAGGCCCTTGCCATCGGTGGACCACTGGTGGGGAGAGGGCGGGCCTCGCGGGGAGGAAGGGAAAACCACCTTCATTGTGTGTCCTCCTTTAGGGCTTGTGGTGGTGAGGAGATACGGCAGTTGCTGGAAGGAGCCTTGTGTCTTCCACGGGTGCTGGCTCGCCGTGGCACGTCGCTGCACTTCTGTGTTCTCAGACGTAAAGTTTGCCAAACGTTCATTGACAGATAGGTAGTGAATGCCAGCTCTGTGCTCAGCCCGTTCTGACCAGCGCGGGCACGTCATGGTGTGTAAGGCAGCAGACCTTGGAGTTGTGATGGGCTGGGCCCGGAGCACGCAGGGAAGTGCAAACATAGTGGTGTCTCTCTTTTACATACAGGGAATAGGGATCCAGCAATGTATTTAAAGCCACACAGCGGGTGAGCAATAGCCCTGGGACGGGGAGTTCTGCCGTGGGTCACACGCAGGGTCCGCAGCAGCACGGTAAGGCCGTCCTGCAGGCCTGGGAACCGGGCCACACGTCAGCGGTCTGTGAGGGATGGCCAGGAGCGGTGCTCACGGGGGGCCTTCAAGTCTGCAGTTAGTTTTTAAGGTGGTGATTACACTGGGTGCTTGGGAGCCGGCTGGGGCAATGTCAGGCAGCACTGGAGGGGACACAGAAATGAAGCAGAACGCCTGCTGGTGTCACTGACCTCAGACCCAATGTGCCATACTTGATTGTCAGGGCTACTGGGTTTGAGGTCAGACCGTAACTCAGAAGCCACACCGGCCTGTGTTCAGCGGAGCCAGCTGAGGAGGGGCTCACAGCCTTGTCCCTCGTGCCACGTGCCACCGGCCATGGGCGTAGGGAGTATGGCTGTGGCCTGGGCTCCCTGCTTTCCCAGCGGCCTCGAGGCTGGCAACACAAGAGACGCAGGGAAAGTGTTTGCTGGAACAGTGAAGCCCTCTGTTTGCTTGCACACGAGTTTACTTTTGCACACCCTTTTCCTGCCCGTGCAGCTTGCACGTGTCAGCTGTGGGCTTCTGGGGTCTGGAGGAGCAGGACAGTGACAGCGGAGGGTCCCCACCTGGTGTCAGAGTCAGAGAAACTGGAGAAGAGAGCGTGACGCTCAGGGAGCACGGCGCGTCTTCCTCACAGGCCTCTCAGTTCCTGCTGAGACTCACAGCTGAAGGGGGGTCAGCTTCCCCCCTGTCCGGGGCCTTACAGACTCCGCTGCATCGTTCTGGCACCATCTGTGGCTTTCATAAGGTCCTCAGAGTGGTCCATGACTCTTGTAAAAAATAAGAACTAATTTAGTCCGAAACCCAGACTTATGAAAAACGAAACTAAATGTCATCCATCTAGAAGAGGTGACTGCTCTAAGAAGCTCTTCAGAAGGCAATAGACGAGTAACAACAACTGTTGTCAGCCACTCACACGTCTTGAAAAGGTCCTGCATTTGCTTATTTGAAATTTTGAAGGCCCTTTAAATCCATTTGCTTCAGTTACAGTCTCTATGGTGATGGATGGAGAGCGCTGGGCGGGAGCGCCTCTGAAGTGAGTCGTGAGGACAGTTACTAAGTCACTGAAGAATGTTCCTGTTTCTGGGCGCAGAGCCCTGGCTCCTTTGGCCTCCCCCTCAGTTCTGTGTCTCAGCCCTTTAGTCACGGGGTGGCTCTTACCTGCACTCTGTCCGGCCTTGCCAGATCCTCACCTGAGGAGGGGACCGCAGCTTCCCGCAATGCCAGACGCAGGCCTCCGGAGCCCCCGGCTGCTGCATCCTCAGCTGTGTGTGCAGCCCTCACAGCCCTTAGAGACGGGACCTGTATCAGTTACTCTGATAAGGGGCAGGGCGGGGAGGTCACTGAGCCAGTGGGTGTAGAACTGCAGTTCTCTCTAATTCCTTGAAGCTCAAGAACTGCATTTCCTTACATTTCTGCAAACACCCAGTATAGCTCTGAAGTCCTTGGGACTTGCCTCCTTTGTGAAATGGAGATGCTACACTTCCCCTGGGGTCACAGAATTCCTAAAATCGATTTGTTCAGGGAATAGCAGAGGACAGATGAATTTTAGGCTTAATTCTACCATTATTTTTTCTGTGGTTTTTTTTTTTTTTTTTTTGCCCTATGTGATGCAGAAATATTCAGGTATAAACCCTCTGGTAACTGCACCCATATAAAAAGTGGACCCAAACTAGCAAATTTCGTTTATTTGAGGGTATTTGAGCATGGGGTGTGTTGCACTCACCATCTGGTTTGGGCCTGGACGTGCCGTGCCAGCACGAGGAAGTCGAGAGGTTGTAAGTGACACTTACGATCACTGCTGTGTGCCTTCCTGCCCTCAGGGAAACAGCCATGGGAGGCAGGTGGAAGCCTGGGGTCTCCGATCACCACTCACTCAGCGTTCCACTCCTCATGTCCAAGATGGAGACACCTGGAACCTGCAAGGACTAGCCTCACGCGTAATCAAAATTACGTTGATACCTCATTGGCTGAGCAAATACTCAGCCGTGGCTGGATGGTTTGAATTGCCAGAGAAACCATGATCTTTTTGCCTCTGTTTCCTCACATACAGAACAGAAACGGAGAGAATGAGCTCCATGATGGCTTCAGGAGGTTGTGGGTTATGGGGCTACAGACCCCCTTGCATTCTGAGTCTTGTCAGAGCTGCCAGGGAAGCAGGGCACAGTACACGCTTCCCTGCGGAGTCCCCGGGACCCAGCCTCACGTGATCCCACTCCGCCTGGGCTTCCAGAAATTCTCCACAAGCTGCCGCATCATTGGCCCGAAAACTGGAGCTTCCTAACCAGATGCCTTATCAGAGTGCAGGAGGCTGTTGACCCCAAGCTAGCTGAGAGGAGGAGGAAGCAGTTCGCTGGGGCGCGCGGGAATGCGCGGAAGGGCGATCTGATTAAACCCGTGGGGCTCCAGTGATCTCCAGGACGCCTCCGTTTCGGCCAGCACAGCCGCTTGCCAGGCCAGCGTTTGGCAAACCCTATTGAAATGCCACCAAAGTGTTGTTTTAAGGAACATAAGTACTTACAGTTATTACCCACTAGGCATAACAGTGCTGGGTGTTCTTGGAATATCAAACAGGGTTTAATTCTAACTCATCTCTTTACTAGTTTTATGACTTGAGTCAAGTTATTTAAATTTCTGTGTTCCCGTTTTCTCACCTGTAAAATGGGGATAATAATGGTGGTTACTAAAAGGTTAAGAGGAATAAATGAGCTGATACACACAAAACACTTAGTACAGTGTTTGGCCTGTATTAAGGATTCAGTAAACATTGGGTGTTAACTGTTTTTTGTTATTTTGAACATTTTCTAAATATTTGAAAGCCAAGCCTTTAATCATCATACTAATTATAAACAACTAGTCTCTGTGGGGTCAGAGTTTAAAAATGTCAGGTACAATCCCATTGTGTTTCTGACACGTGTAATAGCTTTTCTTGTCCATTTTAATGTGCCCACTATCTAATCTAAGTAGCATTCCCAGCAACTCCTTCAGGTGACTGAACAGCTGTCCCTCGTTGGAGGGGAGCTCACGTAAGCCTCACTGACCCTGGACTTCTTTCCCCCGGCTGGTGAGGGAGGAAGGTTACAGAGTGGTCAAGGTCAAGGTCAAGGTCAGGGTTACAGAGTGGCTGGGTTGAGACTGACTTCTGGTTTTCCTCACTTCTAGTTTTTTTCTTTGTTTTTCTTATAAGGAAAAAATAACTCAGTAAAAAACAGTGGAAAAAAAGGCATTTCACCCAAATAACTTCATAGATTTTTTAAAAATAGCCGTACTTCATTCTATACCTTTCACTATTGCACTTTTTATTCAGAGCATTTGGAGGAAGGGAAATGAAACAGAGAATTTATCTGCTTATGTTCAGTGATTGGGCTCATTTTACACCAGAAACTTGGGGTTCTGGACTCTGTAAAATTGCCTGAATTTCTGCTGGAAACTAGACACTGAGCTGTCTTTCAGAGTGAAGTGATACCCTTCCCTGGTCAGTGAGGGAACACTAGGTCCCAGCCATGTGTTATAGACGGCGCGGTCGTTACCTGATGCTCTCAAGTTCTCCTGGTTCAGCAGGATCCCGAAAGAAGAGCAGGGAAAATGCAAACTGCTCAAGTGCCCAAGAGCCACATTCTCTGGCTTGTAGGCCTGTAAAGGGCTTACGTAAAAGCTGCAAGGCTGTGGGGAAAGGCCGCCTGTGGAGCTGCTGTGTGAGTATGGAGGTGTGCATGCTCGTCTGCCATCGTGCCCCACTGTGCAGGAGCTGGTCCCGTCGTCGTCGTCGTCCTGGGGGCTTCACTGAGTGTGTGAATGGCAGGCGGACCGGACCTGCTCAGTGTGGTCCCTGGGACCTGACAGTGGACACCCGCCTCGCAGGAAGCAAGTTCCTTGACACACACTGACTTCCTGGAGTTTGTAGGGGTGACAACAGAAAACCCAACCTTCACCTTGAGCAAAAGAAGTCAAACACAGAAGTCTTATACTGTACTATTCCACTGAAATAAAAGTCCTAGAAAAGGCAAAGTTCCTTGCAGGAAGGAAGTTCCTTGACATACACTGACTTCCTGGAGTTTGTAGGTGTGACAACAGAAAACCCAACCTTCACATTGGTGGGGGAGACAGACTTGCAGACACTTTAAGTCCTGCTGCGGTCTGTGAGGAAGTCCCATTCGGCATCTCAGCACGATGCAGGTTAGTTCCCACCGAAAGTGGGTCATTGTTCCAACAGTGATTGCTCGTTTGTATCCACAAAGATGCTGCATTGTTCCAACAGTGATTGCTCGTTTGTATCCACACACCTCAGCCCCTCTAATCAGGCGGCCTTTGTTCAGACAACCATGGTTGTCTTCTGATCTGCTTGTGCGGGTACTTTGCTGTGTAGATACGGCTGCTGGCACGTTGTCTTTGGCCTCGTTTTATGTGCATGTGTCTCACATCTAAATATGTTTTTGCAAACTCATGGTTGCCAGAGGGGAGGGGAGTTGGGGGGCGGGGTTAAAAAAGGTGAAGGGAGTAAGAAGTACAAATTGGCAGTTACAAAACAGTCATGGGGTGTAAAGTAAAGCATAGGGAATATAGTCAATAATGTTGTAATAACTCTGTATGGTGTCAGGCGGGTACTAGACTAGTCAGGGGAACCACTTTGTAAATTATAGTCTCACCACTATGCTGCACACCTGAAACTCATATAAGGTAATACTGAACGTCAGCTGTAATTGAAAAAATTTAAAAGTTAAAAAGAAGACATAAATATTGCTGTGCAAAAATATGGGAGGCACAAAATCAGCCATCAACATGAAAATATGAGACTACTGCGATATTTTCCTATTCTTTTTTAGGGTTGTATATTGATTTGAAGGTGAATTTCCCCATTTTACCAGTTATGTCCTTGAGCAGTGAGGGAGAGAAGAAAAGATGAGAAATACATTTGCACAGAAGTTCTATAAAATAGGAAGATTAGCAGAAGTGACCCCGGCAGCCAGGGCTTTTGGGGATTTGCAGACTATTGCTTGAGCACCTTTTGTCCCTCAACAAAGTGGTTAAGTAGCACATTGATCTTCAAAGGACAGTAAATTGTGCAAACTCTGCAGCCGTCTCATCTTTACGCAGCGCTCTGTGGTGAGCAGGGTGGGCAGAACTGGGCTCTTCAGCAGCCACTTGTTCTCAAGACGAAAATCTCAGCATCAGCTTCCTGAGACTGACTTGGGATTATATCCGGTTGGAACAAGAAAAATTGACATCCTTCCTTTTCTCATGTGATGTATTGTAATTAACTTCTAAGTATCGTTAATAACACTTGAGTAAGATGAAAAGAATAGTAACAAAGTAAATATCCGGGTATCTCCAACCATTTTAAGAAATTGAACATTATCAGTACATGTGAATTTTCCGGTGTGCCCTTCCTCACTCAACAGCACACTTCTGCTTCATGTTTGTATCTCTAAATAGTGTATCATTAGATGTTGTGTGTTTTCGGCATTTACTTAAGTGGAATCGCTGTAATTACTCGTCCGTTGTTTGCCTTTTTCGCACAGCACTGTGTCGCTGACACTGGTCTGCTTGGATATATGGGGCTCTCATTCGCTCCTTTTACTTCTGCAGCTTATTTCATGTGGGGTTATGCAAAACCCTAATTATCCTGCAGTTTACGAATGTAGAGGTGGGCTTCTTGTTATTGTGGCTATTACAGAAGACACTGCTGTAAGTATCCTGGTGCGTTTGTTCAAGAGTTTCTCCAGGGTGCGTACCTGGGAGTGGGCTTGCCCAGGTGTGAGGCAGGTGTCTGTACCGCTGTACCATGACGACACGATGCCGGGTTTCTCCCCTGGAACAATCTCAGATACTCCAGACCTTGTGCACCGAATGTCGCCTGCAACCTGGGGGGTGACGTGCTTGGCTTTCTGTCACATAAGTATAGAATTTCACTGAGAGCTATTTCTGCATCAGTTGAAATACTCATGATATTTTTGTGCTATGATCCATCCATTCACATGGTGAATTACATCGATCAACTTTCTAATATGACATTTTGATTTGTTTTTCCCTGATGATTAGTGATGTTGAGCATTTCTGTTATATACCAGTTGGCCACCTGTATGTATGTGTTCTGTGGATAAATGTCTATCCAAGTCTTTAGCCCATTTAAAATTGCGTTATTAGTGGGGGGTTTTGCTGTTGGGTTGATATACGAGTATATTTCGGATGTTAACCCCTCATAAAATATATTGTTTGCGAATATTTTCTCCCGTTTTGTAGGATGTCTTTTCACTCTGTTGCTTGTTTCCTGTGCTCTGCAGAGGCTTTTTAGGTTGATGGGTTTTTGTCTTTTTTTGGTTTTGTCCCCTGCACTTTTTTATATCATATCCATAAATTCACTGTCAAGACCACTGTTAAGAAGCTTTTCCCCTATGTTTTCTTCTAGGAGTTTTATGGTTTCAGGTCTTATGCTTAAGTCCTTAACCCATTTTGATTGATTTTTATGTATGATGTAAGTTAAGGGTGCAGTTTCATTGTTTTGCACATGGATACCAGTTTCTCCAACACCTTTTATTGAAGACTTTTCTTTCCCCATGTGGGCACATGGTTCAGCTCTTCTTCCCCTTGGCTGGGAGAAGCTGCAGCTGGCGGGTCTCTTCCCGGCGATGAGGCACTGGGCCACATGTAGGGGTTCTGTGGACAGCGTGTTCCGAACCTCCCTCCCAGCCCTGCTAAGCCTGGCTCTGCGTCTGCTGGGGCTGCAGTAGCTTCTCAAATAGAAGTTCAGGATTTCTCCCAAAGGGAGTCTGTCGGAATTGTTGATAAATCGATGGATTTGTGGAGATAAGGAGGGGCCAGGGCTTCCCACTCTGCCATCTTGCTGACATCAATCTAGTATTTTACAACTTTCATTATGATTTCTTGTTTAACCCGTTAGTTGTTTAGACATTAGGTTTGAAATTTTTTAATGTGTGGATTCGTGATTTCTAAATTAATTGCACTTTTATCAGAGAGAGCGCAGGATAACAATCGTTGAGATTTGTTGAGATTTGCTTGTGGTCAGTGCGAGATAAATTTCAAAGAAATTAGTCCATGTGTCTTGAAAATTACAGGTTATTCTTCAGTTGTTGGTCAGAATATTATATGCTGGAAGGTCAAATACAATTTGAAAAAAAAGAAGCTTAATTCTCCCAGTGAAAATAAGGGAAAAAATTTTCCTCTCATTTCTTAGGTCACTTACTTTAGAAAACTTAATTGTAAATATTTTCTTGTCTCTTTGAAACATATATAAATCTTTTTGAAAACTAGATAGACCTTTTGGTAGTTTTAAGGTCCAGGTTAATACATTTAAAAATTTTTAGAAATAAAAAGAAATATTAAAATAATTTTTCTAGAAGATTTTTATTTCTATTTTTTCCTAATTATTTCCAATTCTTTAGTCTATATATAGGACCTACCTCCTGAAATTTTAGTAGATATTGCCTTTTCGCATTTCTGAGGGTTTTAAACATGCCTCTTGTGATTGACTGGAGGACACTGATTCCTCTCCCTCTGGATTCACTTCCTTCCCATGAGTTCAGATCACTGTCTACAATTCTTATGTTTATTTGCAGATTCTCTTCTGTTAAGTCCTTCTGTTTGTTTTTCCTAACTCCTCAGGGAGCTCTCCCGCCCTTACTCGTGCAGGTTCCCAGTTCTTGGCACCTCTATGCTCTGAATTGCAAAAGCCTGAACTCTTACGTGATTTGAAGTCAGAGTCGCAGGAAATGCATCTTGCTTGTGTCATCCCTACACCTTCAACGATGAGCAAGGTTTGGTAATTACCAGAGTTTTAAAAGATCTCTATGTTTCAGAATCTGTAAGCACAATGGCCACTCTTAGAGGTCGAAATATCACATAAACTTGTTTGATTAGTTTGTAACCAACTCTAACAGAGAAAGAAATACAGATTTTACAACCGAGGACAATCAGGTTTGATTCCCAGTCAGTGACTTAACCAAAGTACAGTCATCGCTAGGTTTCTTAATCTTTTGGAACCTTAGTTCTTAAAATCTATAAAGTGAGGATACCATGTTTCCCCGAAAATAAGACCTAGCCGGACCATCAGCTCTAGTGCGTCTTTTGGAGCAAAACTTAACATAAGACCCGGTCTTATTTTAATATAAGACCGGGTCTTTATAATATAATGTAATGTAATGTAATATAATATAATATAGTATAATACTGGGTCTTATATTAATTTTGCTCCAAAAGACGCATTAGAGCTGATGGTCCGGCTGGGTCTTATTTTCGGGGAAACACAGTAATAATGCCTCATTCGTAGTATTATTTTCCTGAGAATGCAGTGAGCTAAAGTGTGGAATGCACATAGTATTAGCCTTTTGGACCCAGGACTTCTAACAGTGAATTCATTGGTAGAACTTCCTTTAAAAAATAAGTATGATAGGTACTTTTACTCATAGTCCTTAACCATTTGAGTCACTACTCAGTGGAGTCTTGATTTGAAGGTTTAAGCTTGAACTTGCTCTGGCTTCTTAGCTTGGCAGCACATGGAGAGATTGTCGCAGTGGCCGTGAACGACTGCACAGGTGTGGACATCTGCTTCTGCGTTAGCAGGTGTGTGGCCTGGAGCGAGCTGCCGACGCTCTCTGTGCCTTGGTTTCCCCATTTGAAAAACGATGGTTGATAGTCCTTATCTCACAGCTGTTCTGTGCAGATTGAATGAGTTACTACTCCTGAAGTGCTCAGAACACTTCCGGAGGCTGTGCTGGGGAAACAGATACCTCCAAGAAAGAGTCAGTGGCAGGGTATTTGATGTCAAAAGTGCCTTTAAGTTTTTTTCCACTTTTGGTCCCTTCAGACGTGCTAGGACCGTCTAAAAACCCTCCTCTCCTGTTTTTGCCTTTCGCTTCTCATCCGTCAGGTCTCAGCTTGAACAATTTTCTCCAACAAGTCCACCTGGGTTTCACAGAGGAGGTGAAGGACTGATTTCACACTAACGAGCTTTTCCTGTGGAAGCTCCCTGCAGGCAGAGGGGGACTGTCTTGTTCCGGGTGAACCTGCCCCGCCCCCCCAGCCCCAGGCCTGCAGTGTCTGTCGGAGAGGGCAGCCCTTCCCGCTTTTGCTTTCATATGCTGCCCTGCTCAGCAGCATGTGGGCCGTCCACTGGGAGGCTGAGGGATGCAAACAGGAGAGAGTGCTTGATCGGTTTCTAGCCGTCTCGTTTTCCAGGAAGGCTGGAGAGGGCCTCTGCCTTCCTGCTGATTGCTTCTTGCCCCCACAGGTGAAGATCACAGTCCCACATGGGGCCTCTTACCATCAGAAGGAGGCATTTGTTCCCTCAGAGGAGAAAGGAAAGCCGCAGTCTGCTGCACCTTCTCTGAGATGTGCCGGGGGGGGGGGGGGGGGGGGTGGTGGTGGTGTTAGACAGAGTCTCTTCTCTTTGTAGTTGAGGTTGCCCCTGGCAACCAGTGCCCACATCTGAATCAGACTTCTGCTTCGTGTGGAGAGACTTTCTGAAGAGCTAGCATTCCTTCAGGACAAGGATATTAAATCAGAACCTCAGCTGCCTGTGGGAGCCAGGCCCACATGGTCTCCTCCCGGGACCTGAACGACCTGGTTACTTGTACATGTTCCTGGCTCCTTGCTCAGGACCCTGCTGGGGAGGCCCTTGTCCCCAGCGCGCCGTCAGTGAGGAGGGTCCTTGGTGAGGGATGTGCGGTGGCACTGAGGGCACCCAGTGGTGCGCACGCGTGGGCAGTACTCCCGCGTGCTGGCTTCCGCGGCGGGTTTGTCATCACTGAGCAAGAAAGACAAGTGGGCACTGCCGTCAGCAGCGCCATTTCAGGTATGAGTGGGTCTAAATATAATCAAATAAGACTTTGTCATTATTCCTCATAACCATGAACTATGCACAGAGTAGAAGATACAGAAAAGAGAAGAAGCAGGCCTGATTGTCCTGGTTATTAAACCACAGACGACAACTAGACTCAGCCGTAGCGCCGCCTGCATCCCCTCCTCAGTGATGCTGAGCTGCCCAGGGCAATAGGAACCCACAGAAGAGTCCTGTGAGCTCACGTGGGAAAGCAGAGGGAGACAGCTGCACAGACGCTGCAGAAAGTCTGCCTTTGAAATTTGGAAACGAAACATCAAATATTTCACAACATTCAGATCCATCTATCAGGTCTAAATTCGGCCACATTTTATCCAGGTCAATACACTGCTTGCAGGCCGGGACAAGCTGAGAAGAATTCTATAACCCAGTCAGAATGTTATTTGGGGTTTGTGGAGCCACCTGGAGATAGAAATTCTGCTTCATCTGTGGATGATGTGGTTGGATGTCAGCAGTGTGGGACGTCAGTGTCATGTCTCCTAAACCCTTCTCCGTAAGCTCAGTGGCAATTATTTTTGCTCTGTTTCTCTGTGGTGTCAGCCAGCCAGTCAGTCAACAGCATTTAATGAGTGTCCACTGGGCAGTCCAGAAGCTGTATATGAAAACAGCTCCTGTCCTTGAGGAATTTACAGCAAAATGGCAGACATAAGGCAAACACATAAGAAGGTTGTCATAGTCTAGGGCTAACTTTCCAATTTTAAGAAAACCAAACAAAAACCAAAAGGCACTTAGGTTTTCCAGTTTCTTTTGTTGGAAACATCACAGGAAAATGTCATATTACCAGCAGTCTCTGGAGGACCACCTGGACAAACGTGAGAATTGAAGTCTTTTAGGAAAATATCTCAGATTTGTAAGTCAGTATGAGTTGAATACTACTGAACTCTTCAGCAGGGTGTCTTTAAATCCCTACTCACAGACGGAAATCCAGCCGAGTTTCCCGGGGAATCTCCCTACGTTGGCCATGCAGCCCCTTCTGCTGCCGTGGTTTTGATGTTCAAGCTAGCGGTCGGCTGACTACGGTATTAAAGTTACAAGTGGTAACGGTTTCCCGTGCACCCACCTAAGAGGTGACATAAAAGATCCTTGTCTCCAAAGTCCGATTTCTGCTGTTGTCGCATTCACAGTGATAACTGAATACCCATCACAGGTCAGGCCGTGTTCTGGGATCAAAAGAGAAACATGATTCCTTGCCTGCAGGATGTGACTAACCCGATGGGAAACCTGGACCTCGTGCAGTTTAATGGATGCAGAGAAAGTGCAAAATAGGACTCACGTGCTGGCTGGTCCTCTTAGCCTGAGTATGTCCAGGCCTTGCTGTCCTTTATCCTTAGTATGATTTTCTTGGTTTTTAGCCTTGTCGGGAGGGCAGCTTTCTCAAGGTTGGTTTCTACAGGTAAGGGAGATAGAAGGAATGAGAAAGGAGCTGGCTTCCAGCAGACGCGACCGTGGGCTTCACATTTCACTTGACTTCAGTGCATTATCAGAGATATTATCTGTTCAGAACTTGATATGCTGAAAACACCCTACTTTCTGTTCTTGCATCTTAAAGTAGAAAGATCAGATACTGTTTCCATGAGCTGTCCCTCTAAGGACACCATATAGGCTATTCCCACGATAGATTTAGTTTCACCGCTGCACACTGACTTTCCCTGAAGGAGGAAGCAGCTGGAATGAACCAGGAGTCGAGTCCTGAGACTCTGACGACAGAGACATTTGCAAGCCGTTTACAGCAGGGAAAGGAGAGCGATCCTGCGTTGTTCCTGTGACCGCTTTCTCATGTCCTTACTCTTCCATCCAGCGCTGACTCCTGCAGCCCTCACCCAGGGGTCCCTGGAGAGGCGTAGGAGGGCTCAGGGGATCCTACTTCGTCCGTGCCCTGGAGATGCAGGAACTGAGTCTCTTTTGGCAGGTGTTTGCACGTCCCTTAGCTCTCCCTGGTGGAGAGACCCTCCAGCCCGTTCAGAAGTGCTGAAGTCTGTGATGTGAATGGAAAACAAACCGGAGAGCTGAAGGGTGTATGTGACTCCCGTTCAAAACGCACGTGACTGACTCAGTTCGGTCCGATATGTGTCCATGTAGACATGTGGGTGAGGCCGCCATGACATTCTAATGTGTTCGTTAGTTCTGTTGGCTCACAGCACTTCCCAGGTGTGGGGCATTTGCCAGGCAACATGCAAGTCCTGTGGGGCCACAGAGGAAAAGCCCACCACGTGTGAAAGCAGCAGACTCATGGCAGGGGCAGGTCTGGAAACAAGAGATTAGCACACAGTATAGGAAACAGGAAAGGAGGTGACAGGAATGAGGCAGTTTGGGCCAGACTCCCAGCGGGGAGGTACTTGAGTTGGGGCTGCAACATTTGCTGCTCAGGAGTGCTTTGCAGACCACAGGATCGTTCCGCCTGGAAGCCGTGTGGCGCTATGGACGCAGGTCCCCTCTGGACCCGCCAAATCAGAAGCTGCGTTTTGGTCAGCTCTGGTGATCTGCATGACGCTAAGTTGGAGAAGTATTTCCTTGAAGGACTCTTAGGAGTTCTCAGGTGGCTCTGAGGAAGGGGAGAGCATCTCTGGGAGTGGGAGCAACATGCAGAAAGGGCCTGTCTTGGGTGGGGTCCCTCTAGCCGCTCAGTGGAGTAGGGCGGTGTGTCTGGAGGAGGCATGGCGGCTGAAGGGGGCTGTGACCCAGGAAGGTGAGAACGGCTGTGGAGAGCATTTTCTAGCAGGTTATGTTGGGGAGAACCTGAGCCCCAACCCCTGGGGAGAGCCCTGGGAAACAGCGTGGCATGTGCCGTGTAGCTACTCCCGACTCCAGCCACCTTGTGGTGGGGAGCTGCTCCCAGACGGTGCTAATTCTCCAGAATGTTCGACTTTCCACTCACATGGGCCTTGTGGGCTCTGGCCTGCCGTGTGAGGCTGAGGGGAGGTGGGTGGCACCAGGTGCCTGGCTGTGCGGCACTCTGCAAGAGCAAGACGTTGAGTCTAAGAATGGGGTCCAGGGCCCCCAGACCCGCAGAGCCAGGTCATACCTGGTGAGGAAGGGACATGGAGGAAGCTGAGATCTTTTATGGGCCACTGTGTGCTATTACCCCAGAGTGTGTTGCGATAGAAATCTGATTTTCATCAAGACTGTTTTGGAGGCTGTGGGACGGATGGCAGCAAGGCAGCGGAGGACGTCTCCCTGGCAGACGGCTCCTGCGTGTGCACGGCGTTCATGGGTCGCCGTGCGAGGTGGGGAGTATCGTGTCCCCACCTGTCTAAAAAGTTAATTAAAATAATCAATTCGAACTGAACTCCAGACGATGTATTGGTGCCATTGGTGTCGGTCAGGAAGTGTCGATGTGTTTGAATTCAACAGGGATTTGCACAGAGCACAGGTCTGGGGTGTCCTAGCGACGCCCACTGTCCTCCGTTTCTGAAAACAGAGCAGTTTCTTCTGAGAGTATGGGACACTATGGAAATTGCTGTCAGAGAACTCCTGCCTCCCAGCTGATGCGTGCGCTGGTGATCTGCCCTGCACAGGGTCTCGTCACACGGTGGTCGTCGCCACGTCTCACAGACTAGGAATTTCTTGGCTGTTACTAACCCCTCTCTGATCAGGGGTTGTCTACCGTTTCTCTAAGCTAAAATGGGTACAATACATTTTTTTTAAGACAGAAATAATGGCTTGTGTTCTAATCCTTCTGAGATTGTTAAAAAAAAAAATCTGTGTTGTTAAACATGAAAGAAGTATGTCTAAAATGCCCTGCTGTTTGGACTGTTTCAGTTCTGGAAGTATATTGCAAAGCCTCGTGCTGTGTTCTCCAGCACTCACGTCGTTGTGAAGTTTTGATGTTGCTTAAAGTAGCCATCAACTTTCTTAATCAAACTTCTGTGTTCACCTTTACATCAGTGGGGATTAACTTTCCCCTCATCCATAATTTACACTCTTTGATTATTCTCACTATTGGTTTCTTGGTCTCAGAGCTGTGAGTCTTCAGTTCACAACAGGAAGGAGGTCCTCAGATTTGAGTAATGTGATGACTAGCTTTGTAGTTGGTGTTAAAGTTAAGAATTTCCTGTCCTCTAGCTTATTCTTTATTTTAACACAGAGAACATTTATTGGGAGATTTAAAATGATAAAGTTATCTGTACAGAAGACAATAAATAAGATGCTGGAGCAGAGTCCAAATCTTCCATAATCACCAAAGCTGTTTGATAGGAAATTTATCTCCTCTGAGCTGCCTCAGCTTAAAGAGAGTTAAGCTATAATGAGTCATGACCGGGCCTGTGTCCCTTTGTCCTCTCATCTTACTTGCTGTGGCAACGATTCAACAAATATTGATTAATGTCAAGTAAGTTTTACTCTCTCTTGGAAATCTTGCCACAGTAACACATGTTATTTTTGTTTTACACTCACATGGCAACTTTTTCCATGGTGGAAGTATCTGTTAGCTTATCTTAAAATATTAATCCGTTTGTTGGTCTGAATAGTGAAGCTAAAGTAAATTGACTCACTGGGGGAGTTAAACAACAGATCATTTTAAATGAATTCGTAAAACACTTAAGTGATTTTAAGATGCTCTACTCAGTTTCTCTGCGTGGTCTTTTCATGTACTAATGTAATGAGACAGTTAAGTGACCTGATGAAGAGAGTGGGTTTTGGAATCTGGGCTCGTATGTGTTAAGTAGGTGCGGATTTATTTTATACCCTTGAGTAAGTTGCTTACCCTCCCTGGAGTCAGCATTCTGTCTCCTAATGTGAGACAGTGGATAGTAATGTCATATTGTCAGGATTAAATGGTATAAGGTGATTGTCATAGTCATATTTTCAAAGTTTTTAATTGGGAGAAAAGGTCAACTTCTGTGGATAGTGTTACCTTTTTGCAAAGAGAAGAAAAATGGTTTGGATAATTGACAAATTTCTGAATTTCCTGTAACTTGCCAGTCTTCTTTCACTCAAACCCCCCTTTCCTCCAGGTGAGCAGTATTTATGCTGGTGGCATGTGGGTTAGCATTGCTGCTGTGTACACTCTTCCACGTTATTTCAAAGTCCCATTGTTCTGTGACATTGAGATTGTTACCAGACTGCAAAAGTCAGTGAGTCAAAGACACTGGAGCGGAAAGTATTTTTCTTCCACCATTCTACAATGTCCTATTTCTTTCTCAGACCAGGAGGCCCACCCGCCTTTCTCTCTCCTCCTAAGGCTGATTGAGCTTTGAGGTTTGCTGTTTGCTGTACCATTTGTAACACTGGTGGCTAGCCTTAAACTTGGCCGAAACAGTTCCCTTTCTGTGTCACTTTGGCTGTAGTGAGCCCTTCCGGATGTCTGTAGGGCAGCTCTCAGTGGTGAACTGGGAAGAGTGAAGCTCCTGACTCTCTCAGAGGAAGCCAGGCAGCCACTCAGGCCCGGGCAGCACTGGGTGACCTGAGGGGGGAGCAGGGGCCGCTCCCTGTGCTTCTCTGACCAGTGAACCTCAGCGAGGGCCCAGAGAAGGCACTTGAGGGTGACAACAGGAAAAATGATAAATGGAGATCGTTTTGCAAGTAAAATGATTTTTAATGTTGGCAACTATAAAGATGGCTCTTTGAGTTGGATGTAAAATGAAGTTGTTTGTAGTAAACCCTTCTGCAGTTGAATAACTGCTACCTAAGTAGAATCTTCACTGAGGCAATTGTTTTTAAATCTAACTTTTGGAGTCATTGTTTTTTGTTGTTGTTAAATTGAAACTCCTTAGAATGACAGCTGCAGAGTCGTAGGTGATTAAAGAGCCCACAATAGGGAACGTGCTCCCAGAATAGAAATGGAACACCTTTGCCAGTGGGGTGCTGATGAGAGCGGATGGGAGGGGACCCCTCAGTCCACTTCAGGTTTTCTCTGGTGGGAATCAGGGTTGGCATGCAGTTGGTGAGGGGGTGAATGACGGAACCTAGACGCGACACCTGAAGACTCACCCTCGCCCTCACTGAGAAGTACACCAGCCAATTACCCCTTTACGGTAAAAACGGTATTCGTCACTGTCACATGTACATCTTGGCCACAATGGGAGGACACCGACTCATGTCTGTGATGGGTTTTTCGTCTCCTGGTTTTGAGGTTGCCCGTTAGCGTAGATGTGGGCAGATGTCACACTTGCAAGGCGCCTTAGGTCATTGTCCAGACCCGCTCTGAGAGCGAGCCGTCGTTATTCCAGCATTATCCAGTTCTCTGGGTTTTGTGAAGCGGTTTAAAGCAGAACTGACTTCCTAGAGAACGAGACATACTGTGCAAAACCTGATTATTCTTTTTGGAAGCTAATCCAGACTACCAGAAACTGTAAAAAAATTATTCAAAATTATTTTTAATGAAAAAATATTGGGAGCCCTTATTTTGAGCAAAGGCATTTCTTTGGGGAACATCGGTGGCTCCAAGGGAGAAGGAGAAAAATGAGGCACTTGCTTACTCGCTTATGGAAGAAACATTATGTTTCCAGAATGAGAGCCCAAAGGTAATTACTCCTTGGCTTGGGGAGAAAGGGGAGTGTGGTGCTTTAGCACATTCCACAAACCAATTAAAGATCTTAGGCCATGCTGCCTAGAAATGCCGCTGTATGTGGAACAGAGAAGCTCAGATTTCAGAGACAAGCTTATCTCAACCTTCCTGTTCCTGCGTCCTTCCTCTCCACCCCCGTACGTTTCTCACCTGTAAACTAGAAAGTACTCCTTCGAGTCCTAGCTTGGCGTGAGCACAGGTTATGGGACATCCTGGGAGCCAGTCTCCGGCGGTGCTGAGGCTGGTCGTCCTCCCAGCAGCTCGCCTGACCTTGATGAGTCATCTGGCCATGCTTTGCTGGTTCCTCAGCTGCAGAGCTGACGGAGATGCTATCTGCCTCGCTGGCATTCTGCAGGTATTACTGAAATGGCAGTTGGTGAACATTTTGAAGGAGCTGCTATTAACAACTGCCTTTATTGCCGTCTCTTCAGGGCATAGAACTCTTCTCACAGTCAGAAGCTATCGTACCTGTACAGCGTGTCCCTGAGCTTGGAAAGCAGACAAATGTTCAGTTATTTAGACAAGAACGCACTGATTTGTGGGTGGAGAAATTCCACCTTGGCATTTGGCAGTGGCCACCCACCAAGGAAAATAAAACTAAGTTAGATCCTCATCATATGCAAACGAAAACTTTTGAAAACTAGTTTAGAAAAGAGCAGATACGCATATGTGTTGAGATGGAATGATTATCCTCTCTACCCACCACGTGCCCTACTCAGTACACAAAAGAGTGCCTCTGTCATTTTCACGTGATCCGCTTACAGCAGACTCACACTCGTGGCCATCGAATGGTCAAGGATTTTCATTAGGAACCACCATCCAAGTCAGTAGGCTTGCAGTCTGAATGAGAAGTAGGAGAAAGGGTGAGAAATGACTGGTTTTCAGCCTTAGTTTCTCCAGCACGCTGCTGTGGCCGGCATTAGCCAACGGCAGGCACCGCGGGCATGGGAAGGTCAAGGTCCACTCTGTGAGCAATCGGTTTGAAATGGTGCAGCCGGGAGCTAATAACTGTCTTAGAGCTCGTGGCCGAAGACCCCGTTCTCAGCATTGTTACTCACAGAAATAAAGCCTTTCCTTTGAAGAATGCATAAGACAGGAACAGTAGGCCAACATACTCTACAGTACATTTAGATGAGGGGAAATGATCAATGACAGTGACACACTGCAGCCCCCATGGGCCGTCAGCGAGTGCCCTCAGAGCTCTGGGTGCCGGTATTGTCCGCCACGGCTTATCACGCTGCCGCAGGAAGGGTGGAGCCCTGCCTGTGGGCTTCACAGGGCGCAGTAACCGGTTCTGCCGTCGTCCTCTAGAAGACGGGTGCCTGCTCACACACTCATTTGTCTGTTTATGGGCTCTTGGTAAATAAACGCCTTAGTTTATTGCTGTATTTGTTGGGATGCTAAGTAACTGTCAGCAATTAAATCACAATTCTTGTCATTTGGGGGCTTAGAGAGAGTCCGCTGGGTCAGTTTAAGGCTTGCATGCAGACCAGGGTGCTCTAGACAGCATGTGTTCCCTCCCCCTTACAGGCGGACTGGTACGTGTTGCTCCTTTAGAATCCTCCACGGAAAGCATACTCTCCACCTTGGGAGAAGCTCTTTGGAGCTCGAACGCACTCCCTTGAAGGAACATCGTACAGTGATTTATTATGTAGCCGGGTGGGCGAGGGGTGCAGAGGCGGTGAGTGGTTCAGCATTCACGCCCCGCCTCTGACACCCACTCTCACTTCACCCGGGCCATACACGTGTGTGATGCAAGTCAGTAAAAGGAGAGAGTGACGCATTTCCTGCTGGTTTCCCCAGTGGGCAGCTGAGGCCTTTCGTAGTCTTCAGTCACCTAGCACGTCCGCTCTGCCAGGAAGAAGGCTCTGGGAGCACCCAGCTGTCTGGGTGGATCCGGGATGGGGGTGCAGTGGGGTACCCTGAAGCTTCTCCCCATGTTGGGGTCACACACAGGGAGGAAACTGTCCACGTTCACAAGTGTCTCTCGAGGACTGTTAGCTGACGACTCAGTTGGCCTGTGTTCGTTCTCCCAAGTGCAGAATCGTGGCATCCATTTGGCTTTTTAAGTAAACCCAGGAAGTGGATGTTAAAGCCTGCTGGTGATTCAGCAGTGGGTGGAAAAGGTTATTGCCTGGAGAGGGATCTGTTTCTATAGGCAGAAGCTTTTATGTATCTGTCTGAGTTATTTAATAACTTGGTCCATTCGAGCTCACACAGCCCCATTGGCCATGTTCCTCTGTCTATAGCTGGAACAAGTTATGTAAACGTGAACCAGTCTTGCGTGTTACTGTCTCATACTTTTGCGTTATACACACTGAGGTAGGGAAAATCTTCCTCCCTGACACACTGAGGGACTGTTTTGAAGGCTGGCCTCCACATAAGTTAACATTTAACTGCACCCCTAAAAGCAGAAGCACCGCCGCCTTTCCAGTCTAACCCCAGAAGTCCGCAGCAGCCCCTCCCTGTGCTAAGATTACACCTGGTGCCAGGCAGTCCAGCCGCAGGGCGTCTTCCCCAGCTTACCCCGCAGCTATAAGCCTGCACGGCAATAACCGAGGTAAGCACAGTCATCGCTAGGGTGAGGGACTGAGTGCAGCTGCAGCCAGTCATTAAATCCAAGATGATATGTGGTCCTTACCACCAAAACAAGGTGTAGGAAACTTTCTGAACTCTGCAATCAAAAGGAACGGAAAACAGCCATGAGTCTGAATGTTATCATTCTGAAAACTTTGAAGATCAAGATGGTGTTGTCTCCTTTCCCAGTCATACTGAACTATATCATTGTTATGTAAAAAAAAACAGAAAGTTTCACAAGCCTTGTGTGAAGAAATTACTGTGAGAAATTCTTAAAATACCCAAGTTTCATAAAATGGAGTCCATCCTCCCACAGGACCATGGGCCCTATACATGTAATTGTCGTAATGAAATCAGCCTCTTTAAAGCATCCGTGCGTTGTGCTAGGGACCCCACAAAGTGCATTCGATTGGCATGCTTCTCATTCTGTAAGAATTTCAAGAGAAAGAGCCCCAAATTGAGAGTCAGAAGAATCATCCTTTCATATGTTCATTCCACATGTTCCATCGATTATTTCACTGTGGACACCGTGGGCTGGAGTGTCACCATGAGACCTTACTTCTGAGGGTTTGTTGGGAGAGAAAATTAAAGATACTCCAGAGCCACACATTGAAGAAGAGAGTGTTTTTATATTAGAACATGAACTTAGTTTTAGATTTTAAAGCAAGACACATAAAAATAATAATTGTAGAATGGAAGGAGGGATAAAGAAATGGAAAAAGAGGAAAACAATGTTCCTAAACAGTGGTTTTTAAAGTTAATTAAAATTGGTTTGTGGAACAGTCTGAAAAAAAAGTAAGAAAATTTTATTTACCATAGCATCAAAACGAATAAAATACTTAGGAAGATATTTAATAAAAGAAACACAAGACTTTAATACTAGGAACCATGAAATGTCATTGAAAGAATTTTAAAAGACCTGGAAAAAATGAAAAGCCGTCCTCTGCTGATGGGTGGGAAGACTTAACATGGTCAAAATGTCAATAATTCCCAAATTGTTCTACAGATGCAATGTGTATGAAACCTCTGTCAAGATGCCAACTGGCTTTTTTGCAGAAATAGACAAACTGATCCTAAAGTTCATATGGAAATGAAGGGATGTATTTGTGGTGCATTTCTCAGCCCCCCACCCCAGCACTTCTACCCCGCAGCATATTATCCCAAAGAAATGAAAACAAAAGTTGGTCCCACATAAAAATTCGCACACTAGTGTTCATCGCCATATTATTTATGATAGCCTGCAAATGGAAACAACTAGAATGCCAGTCACTGAAGGTCGTGGTACAGCGTGTAATGGAGTATCCTTTGTCCATAGAAAGGAATGACATGTGGACACACGTTACAGCCTGACGAGCCCTGATGCTACTGTGTAAGTGGAAGACGCCATATGCTGTAGGACTCCATTCATGTGAAGTGTCCGGGATGAGCAAAGCTTGAGAGACAGACAGTGGATGTGTGGTTTCCAGGTGCTGAGAGAAGAGGGACTAGGGAATGGCTGCTAATGGATTTGGGGTTTCTTACTGGGGCGGTGAAAGTGCTCGGGTCAGCTAGTGTGCTGATGGAGCGGCCAGCGAGTATCTGAAAAACACTGAACCGCACACTGTGAAAGGGTGGATTCTGTGCTGTGTGAGTTAGGTGATGGCATCCTTCCCTTCTCCTCTTTCGCTGAGTCTTAAATAAGGCTGTGGGCTGGATGTTTGTATCCCCAAATTCCTCATTGAAGCCCGGATCCTCAACATGGTGGCCTTTGAAAGTGGAGCCTCGGGAGAGTTTAGGTCACTGGGGGGGGGGCCTCCCCCACTGATGAGGACACAGCTGGAGGGCGTCTGGCTGCCAGCCCGGAAGGGGCTCTCAGCAGGAAACGAACTGAGAAGTAAATGCTTGTTGTTCAAGCCCCAGCCTGTGCTATTTGCTAGAGTAGCAAGTGGACCCCACCTCAGTGAAGAGGGAGGGACGAGACTGAACTTCAGAGCCCTTCCCATCTCGGGTTGTCTAAACCATGAATTTTTTCTTTGATTCAATACTGGAGAAACGCTTGGTCCCAGAGTTTCCCGTTGTTTTCTGACAGTGTCATTTGTAGATAATGTGGCCCAGTCCTATTTTCCGTGCGCAGGACGTCACGGTGTTTCTGAGGGGGTGCGTTTCCCTGGGAGGATTTCCTTTAGTCTTTAGTTAGTGGGCCCTGAGGCAGAGAGGAGGAGGACACTGCCTGAGAGAGATTGCCATGGGCTTGGGGGGGGCGGGGGCGGTAAGTAAGTCTAGGGGCTCTCCTGGGGTTTGAGTCTCTCTTTCATTTGTTTAGTTGTAATAGCTACTGGGAGTGCTTCCCATGAGCCAGCCACTGGTTAGTGTTGACAGTGGGCCTCACGGGCCTGTCACTTGTCACCATTGTGTTGGACCGGCCCTGGAGATAGCACAGTCAAAGCACCACTCTTGTTTATATTTTCCCAAACCCTACTTGTTTAAGAATAAACCGTCTTCTGCTGTTTTTGCCCACACTTAGGTGACAGACAGGCCTGTGGTCATTTTACATTGCCAACATTTCCAGTTCAGAAATTAGGCTCCTCAGTGGAAAATGTTAATCAAATTTCCAAATGCTATTTGAGGGCAAAACACCCCTCTCTCAGCTGGCGCTTACCTTTGCTTGGAAGAGCCAAGAGGGAAAGGGGTGGGAATGGACTTGGTTCTGGTATCATTCCCAGTGGAACTGTTCTCCTCATTTAGTTTTGGACTCTTCATTGCTGGTGTGTAGACATACAGTTGGTCTTACAGGTTGACATTTATCCTGCAATGCGGCTGAGCTCACTTATCAGTTCTAATAGGTTTTTAGTGGATTTCTTAGGGACTTTTTTGTATATAAGATCTCATAGTCTGTACATAGAGACAGTTTTACTTCTTCATTTCCAATCTAGGTGCCTTTTATTACTTTTTCTTGCCTAATTTCCCTGGCTAGACCTAGTACAGAGCTGGATAGAGGAGCAAGAGGAAATGTTCTTCTTGCCGGTCTGAAGGGGAAAGCATCCCGTCTTATCCCGTCTTTCAGTCTAAAGGACGGTGTTAGCTGTGGGTCTTCCCCATTCCCTTTAGAAGGACGAGTGAGTTCCTTTCCCTTTCTAGTTTGTTGAGTGACTTTTATCATGAAAGTGTTGATTTTGTCAAATATTTTTTCTGCATCCATTGAGATGACAGTACTGTTTTTCTTTATTCTACTAATATAATGTATTACCTCAAATGATTTGTATGCCGAATAATGTTTTATTCCTTTATAAGTTGCTGCATCTGGTGTTATTTTTTTAGTTGTATAACCAAGTTAGACGCTTTTGCATCAAAATGTGTTTCTACAATCCTGAGTGAATCATATTTCTCTGTTTTGATGGGGTAAGTCCAAGGTACAAGAATGAATGATGGTACCTATAACAGACCATGAAACCAGAAATTGCACTGAGGAGTGTTTGTTTGTTTGTTTGTTTGTTTTTTAACATTCTTAGACTTTTATACAATCGTCCATGATGAGCAGCTAACAGAAAGAGTGAATATCCTAACAAGGTTATTTTTTAATGATGTGACAGCAATAAAACTGGAAAGACTTTTTTTCTTATTTTGGAATATAGTAAAACTTAAATGAACAGAGTGCTGAAAAATCTCCCTACTTCAGCAACCTATCATCGAGTAGTTTATGTCTTTATTGATCTGAAAACCAAAATATGGAGTCACACTATATTCTTATCTATTATATGTCAATTGGGCAGAATAGTCTCTAAAACATGAATTGTGTGGAATCTGGAATCGAGCGTCATCATAAATCTGGGGGGTTGTATTATGTCCTCTAGAAAGGAGTTTCCTAGTACCGTGTGAACTGGACTTTTAAATGATGAAGTGATTTATAGCTGCTTTTATGTTACTTGTTGGGCTTTTAATTAGAGCCTGGAAGGTAGAGGCGAGAAGACGCAGAATTGCTTGTTCTAGTTAGTTCTCGTGTCTGTCATCATTTGACAATTAATGGACTCCCTGCCTCCCCTTTCCTATCCAGACGTACATGGGGATGTTAAAGCAGAGAATAACCACTTGGGACTTACAGAAAGAGTGAGAGGGGTCAGAATACTGTTCAAGATACTGGGGTCACCGTGATCTGATGGGAACCAAAGGCTTAGATGGTGCTTCAGGGGAGGAAGAAGTAGAGAAATGGCCGGTGCTGTTGCTGGAGCCACAATCCCAGGATCCTCGCGGACAGATATGAAAGAACGGGAAACCTTCCTGTATTCTCTGCACTCTGGGAATAAGTCAGTGTGCACAGCAAGGAGACACAGAACTGGATGCATCCGTTAATCCCAGCAGCAGGGATTTCATTGCTGTGCAGATTCGGATCAGTAGTCAGTGACGTCCTCGTGTTGGTGCTTGGCCGTGAGGCAAAGGAGCCCGGGGACTGTGACATCGCGGTTCAGAAAATCAGCCACAAAAATGAAGATTTGGATTCTAGTTTCAAGTGTCAGACGAAAGATAGTGTATCAACTTTTCCTCCCGTACCCTAATGAACAGAAACAGCAATGACACGAAAGGGGTTTTATGCAGCAGAACAGTGAGCTGGAGAGGGGGTCGTCAGCGAACGTCACAGTGGAATTCTCAGAGCAGCAGAGGTGGTTCCATGATCTGAGTATAGGAAACCGTGGCCCGGACGCCCTTGAGGCGGCTGCAGCAGACGCATGTGGTCTACATGTGGGGTCGCAGAGGCACCGCCACGTACAGAGGGGTCCGCCTGTGCTCACACCTGCCAGCTGTCTTCTGTCACATTTCATGGCACACGGGGCCTTGCCGATGACGTCCATAGGTTTGTGGACGTTCAGACAGGAAGATTGTCCTGCATTATCTGGAGTCCCTAGAAGCCGAGAACTTTCTCTGGTGAAGTCGGAGAGATTCGCAGCACAGAGGAGAAAGTGGCCGGAGACGCTCACGGGAAAGAGGAGAAGAAATATAGGAGCTTACTGGGGAGATGATCTCCCCCAGCTGGTCTCCAGGAGGAAAGCGGGGAGCCCCCATCGTGAGGACCTGGATTTAGCCAAGGAGCTCCATTAGGGTGGACGCAGATATCCCCCAAAGGAACGCAGCACTGCGACACCGAGGGTTCAGCCACTGAGTCCCCCCTGAGCAGAGGACCCAGCTGAGCCGACCTGGACTTCTGATCTAAAGGACGTGTGACGTTAGAAATGTGTGTTGTGTTAAGTCCCTGCGTTTTGGGTGATGATGGCAACAGTAGATAACTTATATAGAAGGTCACTAATTGAAGTCTGTGTGAAAAGAAATAAATGGCCTTATCCTTTTGCCCGTCTCTCTATGTGCAGAATACCTGTCAGCAGGATTACTCCCCAGCTTAAACCAAAACATACAGTTGTGCATTTATTTATAAATTCATCTCAGCACAGCAGGCAAAGCCTGCTGTTTCTGCACCTTTGTCTCCGGAGGGGTGGTGACTGCAGTGTCTGAGGTGCCGCAGAAATGCCGCAGGTGTCAGCTCGGGCTGACGGGATCCCGCCGGGCTGAAACGCCGGCGTCGTTTTAGTGGCTGGAGGACATTTAGGGTACTGACTGCAGTGGGTGGAGACAGACAGACGGTCTGTCTGTCGTCGCAGATGTTAACTTTGGAAAGGGGAGAGGAGGGAGGAGCCCGACGAGGAGCGTGACAGCCCAAAGCCAGGCCTTGTCACCAGAAAGCTGTGCTGCGGGCGGCTCCTAATGCTGGGAACTCCAGGCACGGGCTTCAGCGGCGTTTAGGGACATGAACAAAAGTGCGGAAACCCTTGTCTTCCCTATTCGCTATGACTCATAAAGGTTGAGCCTAAGTAGTCTGATTTTTTCATGAATTGCCCCTTTCGGTTAACAAGTTTTCCTCATTGTTTCAATGCATCAGTTAACAAATAGAAATTACTTAGTGAATTCTTTAGGTATTTGTATTGAATTGTTTTTTAAGTTAATATACACAAGACATTGTAAGCACAGGAAATCCATTTGAACAATTTCTCATCAAAAGTTTTCATTATTTCTGTATTAAAATTAGACCTCTGTGTAAAAACTTGTCCAAAGAAAGATTTCTTAACAGGACTCATAAAAGCACTACTCTTAAGAAAAAGTTGATAATTTGGACTACATTAAAGAACCTCTGTCTATGAAAAGACACCTTTAAGAGAAGTGAGGCAAGTAGGGTGACCAACCCTTCTGATTTGCCCAAGGTTGAGGGGTTTCCTGGAATGCAGGATTTTTAGTGCTATGGCGGGAAGCGTCCTAGGTCCATCACAAAGTCACTCCAGAGGCAAGCAGCAAAAGGTGTGACCGTCTTTCTTGGCAGCCGAGACTGCCTGCGTTAACATAGGCTAATTCTCAGGACTAAAAACAGACCACTGATAATTTCTTCCTGAAAACTTTTGCTAAGAAAGGTAAGACTCTAAACCAACAAGTAACCTCATTGCTTGCTTCAGGAAATGCACGAAAACGAATGTGTTCAAACACTAGGTCGCTCCTGTGGAAAACCACCCTCCTTCTCAGGAGACCAGGCTGCTCATTGGGCCCGAAAGCTCTCACAAAACGTTTCGTGAGATGCTATGAAGACTCACTTCAAGACCCAAGCCTGGTTTGTTCACAAACCCTAACCTGTTACGTCACGAGTGTTCCCCAGTCCCAGTCCCAATTTGTATTGAGACATTCTCCTTCAATTACTTGATCTCAGCTATGGAAACCCCATGAAGAGCCACCCCTGATGCCTCTTCCTGCAACTCAGACTGTCGGCGTGTTCTCTCCATTACTGCTGTGGGCTCATGAACTTGTCATTGTTCGATCATCAGATTATTCTAGCAGTCTTTTAGAAGAGTCGACAGTGGACAAGTCTAATAAACTCCTACAAATATAACAAGAAGATAAGACTACCCAATAAAATTATTGCCAAAAGCTTGAACAAACAATTTACAAGAGAAAATAGGCAAGTTCCTATCTCACATGAAGAGGGCTCCGCTTCACTGCACCTGAGGAAACGTGCCTTACTGCCGTCCAGCAGAGCGGCTCACCTTAAACGGTGTTGGGAGGAGCCTTTATCCACCGTGGACGGTGTGTTAACTGGCGCAAAGGCGTTGGAGGATGGTTTGGCTTATACATATGAGTATTTGTGTATTCTGTGCGCCAGAACTTGCTCTCCTTGCTATAAATCCTAAGGAAATGATGACAGTACCCACTAAAAGTCACACACAAGGATATTAACAGCAGCATTACCTGTTAAAACCCCAGATGTCCACCAGCGGTGAGCGGTGGGAGTATCGTATGTTCATAAAGGAGGACACTGCATAGCAGTGAACGTGAACGAACCACAGCTACATGCAACAGCGTGGAGACATTATTGAAAGAGATTAATCACAAAAAAGGACCTATTATATGATTTCATTAACACAGAGCTTAAAATCGTCCAAAATAACTCTTGATGTTGGAAATCAGGACAGTGGTCACCACTAAATTTGACAAGGTTTGTTTCACAGCAAGAAGCCTTCTCAAATTAGGGGCTCGAAGCAAGGACATCATTTATTTTTTCCGTGGATCTAATGTCAGCAAGGTTTAGTTAGCATGGTCACCTTGTCTCTGTTCCTTGCTGGGCGCTGACTTGTGAGTGCGGCTGACTTAGATTTATCTGAGGCCCCTTCACTCACACGCCCTGCGATCGATGCTGGCTGCTGGCCTGGACCTCGTGGGGTGTGGGCTGGACCTGCGCGTGGCCTTCCCAGGGGCTGCTTGGCTTTCCTGTGGTACAGTGGCTGTTCCCAGACTAAGCACACAATGGGACAAGGGACATGTGCATAACTCATCAACGACCCACTGACTTAGCGTCACTTCCACCATGTTCTGGTGGTTGACACAAGTGCAGAAGTCTGTCCAGGCCCAAGAGGAGGAGCGTGCAGCCCAGCCCTCCATGGAAGGAAGGAAGTGTCACATGTAGGAAGAACCGGTGAGATGCAGTATATGATTGTGGGTTTCTTCGGAGCGATTTGCAGCAGTGTGTTACAGTTTTTGAAAGTATCACATTAAAGAAATACAGAAGAGCAGCCTCTGGTGGTTATTTTAAGCAGAGGAGTCCATATGACAAGCGATCGCCACCTCTGTAAGTAATGCGGAGCGGAGCCGTCGCTCACACGTGAACTCACTGAGTTATTACTAACTCGTTGGGCAGCCTGTGTTGGACGCGTCCTGGGTCATGAGTCAGTAGGCAGGGTCCTTGCTCTGAAGGAACTCAGAGAGCGAGACAGGTACTCTCCGTCCTGTGAAGGCTGCTGTTTGAGTGTGGGCTCTCAGAAGAGCTGGCCTCGATGGTGGGCCCCACAGGAGGTCTGGTCACACCACTTCCCTGTGGGTGTCACCTGCTTTCATGCGGCCTGCATCCGGGGGGCCCTGCATCTGGGGGGCGTGTGCAGCCTGCGCCACTCACGCCTCGCAAGCCCATTAGCGCTCTTCACCGGCACCATTTGAAGGAGCATGGCACTGCCTTCTCAAGGATGCCACTCGGCATGCGGATTGAGAGGGAATGCCAGGAAATGGGGGCAGTGTCCTTGGTGACGGAGGACAGCCGTGTGTCCTACTAACGGCAGCCTAGTCAGGGGAAAGCTATGTTTAACTCCCTCATTTTTAATTGCTTTGATGTAGTTTTGTGAGCACTGAAATTTAATCTCGTAGGAGCCTGTCTCTTTTTATAGATCCCAGGCCTTTCTCAGGTTAAAAAAATGCATTTACCTCATTTCAGCGAAGAACAAATTCTCCATCGTGCAAAAGCATATTAACAGGAAATGTACTATGTTGAAATGATGCCTGTTTCAGCAACACCTACAGCATGAACTGGATACGTGAAGTCATGTGAACGAGGCTAGTGTGTCTGCCCGTTATCTTCCTCTTCAGCTCACGCAGCTGAAGGTGGGCCGCAGGCCTGTTTCTGCAGACGTGGCGCCGTAGCTGCCAGGGCGCCAGCACCAGGGGGCCGTGGGGACGCTCAGTCCCTCGTAGACTGCATGTTTCTGTGTTGTGTCCACGACACAGGCGAGGCCAGCGTGACGCCCACTGTGCAGGAGCCTCCTCTGGGGAGGTGGCAGTGACAGCACGTCACAGCCCCTACCTCGCCCCGCACTCCCACATCCAGTCCTTTGCTGTGGGCGCGTTCCTGTCTGGGCTGACGCCAGATCTCCTGTCAGTTACTTCTTTCCAGGTCTACACGTAAAAATCCATCTCACGGTGGATCAAGGAATGCCAGCTTTTCAAATGTTGGAAGACAGTTGTCACCTCCGCTTCCCAGAGGGGCACTTGTCCATCCGTCAGCTGCTCGTTGTGTGATGTTGCGTAGGCCCTTCATTGCTGTGCTGCGGTACATTCTTTACTGCTTGACAGACTCATTCTCGGTGGCCCGGCAAGGGCCTGCTGTGGGGACTGTGCTAGGGATGTACCCGTACGTGTTTCCGTTTCGTGTCGTGGGGATCTGCTGTGGGACACACTGGGACGCGGGCCTGACCAAGGTTAAGAAGCTTGCCCAGAGGTCACAGAGGAATGGAGCTGGCTGACCCCGACAGAGCCATCAGCGTCCTCTCCACAGCTGCTGGAGTGGGCCTGTCCCCAGATGCCGCTTACAGGACTGACGTCACCTAGACCCACAGTGTCCACGGCCGAGGGCACCAGAACCCAAGGTGGGCACTTACACAGGGCTGCGAATCCTGCCTGGGCTTCGGGCGAGTCCCCACGCGGCGACGTGGGGCTGCTGCTCGGAGGACATGGGGAGGCCTGGACGTGGGCACAGCCTCACCGGGATGACCAGTAGGGAACAGCAGGAAGCGTCACCCCTCTGAGCCCTCGGCCCTGCGACCTCCAGGTCCCACAGGGCACAGCGTCTGACCCCAAGCCCCTGTGCATCAATCACCATGCACCCAAAAAGATCGTGCCTCCCTTTCGTCCTTGTAGACGGGGAGCTCGTGACGACAGAGGCTACTTTATTTCTATCTGTGCCCCTGACCCCAGCAAAGTGGCAGACATTTAACAGAAATTCAGCAGTTTCGGAATCAATGATGGAATGAATGTGGCATGGCAGTCACATTAGTAGGTACCAGAAAGCTGTGAAAATAGCTGGTATGTCTTCGACAACATAAATATTCAAAACAGATTTGAAAGGTGTGGGAGGGAATGAAAGCAGGATTAGCCATCACAAAGAAAAGGCAGTTTCGGATTCAGATTCCAAGGGCATTTTGAATAGTCTTTGTGGAAGCTGATGGGACCGTCTTAGGGGTTTTGGTTAAATCTCACTTCAGTAGCATCAGGAGTGTGAAGTAGCTGCTAGAACAATCCCTGAACCATGAGGCTTCTATATAGAGGAGAGTGTTTGTATTTAATGCAGTCGGAGTATTTGCTGCTTTTTAGTTCAAGGGCATCTGCCGTGTTGGAAAGGAAAGCGCCTAGAGGGAGGGCGGTTCCCGTTCCCATCCCTCTTCATTACACCAAAGCCAGGTGATGCAAGGTATGTAGTCTTGGGTCTAGTCCTGTTTACATCCTAGTTCAGGAAGATTGCACTGTTTGTTTGTTTGTTTTTTAAATTGAAGGGCTACAGACTTAACTGCGAGTCCCCTTTCGTTTTTCCAGCTGGAAGAAGCTGTAGGCAGCCCCGTATTATAGCATTCACTATTGAAAACAGACTTCCATTGTTCGTGCCTCTTTTCACCAACTCCCAGTATTTTGAAATGGATTTCTTTTGAACTGAAAGTTCATAAATTTAGTCTTAGTTCAGATAAGGGGATTGTTGGAAGAAAGAATGATTGAAATGAAAACCACTTATTTTTTTCCAGCTATCGATGTAGAGCTAATTTTCTGTTAGAGAAAAAAGTGGTAAACATTTTAGGGAATATTGGAATTTAAATAACTGACATTTAAAATTGGCAAAAAAATATTTTAGTTTCAGGGGAAAAAATGGAGTGAAGAAGTGGAAACACTCGAGCTGATTGACGGCTCCGCTGAAGGCTGGTGGGGATGGTCAGAGCACACAGAGGACTCGGGGCTCCCCGTTTTGTGGCAGGACGCTGCTCCGGCTCTTCTGTCTCTCTGACCCTCATCGTCTCGGGGCCCCAGACGCCCTGCTCTGGTCTCTGAGTCCCAGGCCTGGCCCTGGGCTCCTATCGCAGCCTCCTCAGCAGGAGCCTGTTCGTTGGACCTTTCCCACGATGGCACGTCACCTCGCTCTTCCTGTCACCTAGCTCGGCGGCGTGCACAATGTCCAGTTCGGTTTAGCACCTCGCAGCCTCGTGTAGCCGCACACTGGCCTCCAGCCCTCAAGCGTGCTGTCTCCTCAGGGGGGACACTTCACCTTCCTGGTCCGGCCGGTCTCCCACTGGGTCTCCAGCCATGTGCACAAGGCCCTCTCCCAGTCACTTAGACTTGAACTTTTACGTCAGCTTTCAAATATTCTTTCTTCATCCACATGCTGTGGGTGTTGCCTCCAAAGACGGCCCCTTTCCTGCAGTCCATGGCTGCTCTCCTGCGACGTCCGCGCTGCCTCAGGTCCCAGCACAAGCCCACAGCCACAGCTCTCCGCGCCGTGTGTGCTGACCAGCCGGGAGCTGGGGCCGTGGACAGAGGCTACGGGGATTGGGGTCGCTGCGGTCTGTCCTGTGTACTCACAGCAGGGCCCCGGGGCCCCTCATGTGCTTGGGTTTTCTCCGTGCCTCTGTAAGCATTGCTCCCAGACGTCATGCTGTGGTTCATTTTCACTCAATTCAAGCATTTTCATTTTCCTTGCCACTTTTCTCTTTGACTAGTGAGTTGTTTCGAAGTATGCCGTTTAGATTCCAAATATTACAGAATTACTCAGATAGCTTTGTCATTGATTCTCAGTTTACTTCTAATATGATCAGAAAACATGCTTTGCCTGATTTTAATTCTTTTAAAAATTGTTGAGGTTTTTGCGTGGTCCAGGATGCGGGCTGTACTGGTTGGCGTTCCGTGTACCTGATAACACGTGTTCTGCTGACGTCGGTGAGTGCTCTGTCCACGCTCACCTGGGGAAGCTGCTGTGTCCGGGTCCCTCGGGCCATTACCGCGCTTTTGTTGACCTGTTCTATCGGTGATTGAAAGAGGAAGGTTGAAATATTCCATAATAATTGTGATTTTGTTATTTCTGTTACTCTGTCAGCTTTCGCTTCATGTATTTTGAAGCTGTCTTACAAATATATACACACTTAAGAATTTTATGCATTTTTGGTGAATTGACCCTTTTGCTTAGTTAAGTACCTCAGCTCTCTGACAGGCTCACAAAAATGGAATTTGGTGGAAAAGTAATTGCGGTTTTTGCAATTTTTAACCTTTTAAACCGCGATTACTTTTGCAGCAATCTAAGCGTTTATTTGGATTTTTCTTATTGTTACTGAGGGAGCAACATCTTTCCAACTGCATCCTATACAAAAACCTACCTTATTTTTCTTCATTATATAGTGAGTACAGGTAAACATATCTTTTAAAAATCTTATAATTCAATACAAATAATCAGTTTTTAAAAATTTAGGCAACTTGCAGAGATTAGCAGCAGAACTTTGAGAGGTTATCATATTCACGCTGTTCTTCCCTAAGTATAAGCGATAGCTTCGTTTCCTAGTTCTCCCCAAGCGAGCCCCACCGATCCCCGATTCTGCCTTTTCCCCTGATCAGTTACTGCAGTGCAGGGGTCTTTTCCCTAAAGAGGCCACAACATGATAACGCAGACATCAAGCTCCTGAGCACACAAATGATGTAATTCAACTTACTAAAATTCAGGATCTAAAAAATCACTCGGAACTCCGATACCAGGTGAAGTAAGGGGCCCCTGCTCAGTCCCCTTGCAGCACTGGCCAGCTTACAGTGTTTCTGCCCCACAGGTGTCCCAGCCCCACAGGTACCCACTGACAATGTAATAATGAATAGCAGAGGAAACAGAGCAGCAAGGAACCATCACTTGTCAATTAAGTGTGTGGTTTCATTACTGACACAATAAGGCAGGATTGTCACAGAGGAGCTTGGCTGATTTTTTTTTATCACTTAAAATGAGAACAATTAATTTGAAATATGTTCCCCTTTGGCTTCCCAAGCTGCTGAAGCCTCGTGGGGATCTGTAAAATGCGTTCCTGGTACAGGCTGGTTACTCAGCATACAATTGTTGCTACAGTTACTGTGTCACTGCCATAGCAATTCATTTAGAAAGACCAGACCTTCCCATTTATACATGCGGGTGTGGGAGAGAGCTTACTGCCATGGTCTGGAATTTTCTTAGTTCTCCCTGCAATGCTAAGAGTGTCTCATTTGAATTAGTATGAATTACTGTCTTCCTAATGGATGGTTTTTAACCAAAAATTTTCATGAAAGGTTAGCCCCGATTACACCAGTAATGAGGCAGGGATATTTTCGTTGACTTGTAAAATATTTCTGATTTGCAATTGTGAAGTCAATCTTTTGCTTTTTCTAAAAAAAATAGATTAATATGTTTAATCTTAATTCAACAATAAAAAGCACATTAGTTTTTCTCGTTTAAAAAAAAATAAAGCTTTTCTTACTTTCTGTGACTCTGTAGTTGGCGCAGAACTATCATTTGAAGGACACTTTCTCACAGGCCCTGTCTAATTTAGGCGGCGTCCTGAGGGACGAGCAGACGCTGGGCGCCCAGTGGCTCTCCAGACAGCCGTGCTGAAAGTGGGGCCTGTTCTGACTCGCAGGGGGTTTCTTCACCCACAGTGACATGGCCTGTGTGCAATACAGCCTGGTGTGTGTCCGGATAAATGCACACCTGCTGGGACAGGTTAACGATCCCCACGGGGGCTAGGCTGCATGTCGTGTAGTTCACGTGGGCCACTCACAGTCGCGGCCACTCCCCCCCTCACACAGTGAAAAGGGACGCCTCTGATGAAAGACAAATGCAAACAGTATTTTAAAGCTATCGTTCTGTTGGGAACATATCACAATAAGAATCTAGAAAAATTGGAAAGTGCAGATACAGCTCTGTCTTTCTGTCCCTCTCTCCCAAGTTATTACTCAGGGATGAGCGGTTACTAGCACTTGGGAGCATTTTCCTTCAGGTACGCCTCTCTCTGCACAACTACTGACAGGTATTTAAAACCATTCCATGTCTCTTGAGCACCCACGCTGGTAAAATAAACATCAGTCGTGCCCACTGTTTACTCTGCCATTCAGGGTTTTGGGAACTTGAAAACCTCTTCTCATCACACACTTTTCTTACTAGAAATAGTGAATGGATTATGAAACACAGCATGGACCCTTTCCTTGTTTTTATTCTGTTTTCCCATCACCTTGCTAATTTCCCCACGCACTGGTTTCCTTTGCAGTTTCGTCCTCCATCAGAGCAGATGGAGGATTGGAAGCCAGGACGAGGATGTATTACTGTTCACAGCCTTCAGTGACCCAGCCCACCCTCGGGGAAGCGTTTTCCGTTCCATGGCAATTCTTGGGGTAGAGTGTTTCTGCTCCTTCCTAATTTTATTGTGTTTTTTGTTTTGTTTTTTTTAAACAGAGCTCCCTCTCCTTATTTTTTCCCTTTTTGTCGTTCCATTCTTGGAATCTCTTGACTCTCTTTTCCTTCCCTCTCTCATACCTGCAGAAATTGCTCTCCGATATTAGAGTGATGCTGTAGGATAATTTAAAACTCCACTACTTCCTCTCCAAAAGTGTTAACTACACACGAAAGAGTAGGGTTCCTGGGTGAAAGAGAGCTGGCCGTGGGTGCAGAAACACACCTTTTCCTTTCCTGCAAACCCCCACATTTGCCTTGTGAACATGGACTTGTTAACTGGACTCTCAGGAGGAAAGACACTTTCCAAGGGGCAGCTGCTACACACTGTTGGGAGGATGAGACCGCCCTGCTTTAATCCCAGCAGTGTTTCCTGTGAGGACAGACAGAGCCCTCACCTGGACAGGGACTTCCTTCATGGCCTCGAGAAAGAAAAAGTCCAAGTTGTGTCCCCTTGGACCAAAGTGGGACACCCAGGGGACAGGTCCCACACTCTACCTTGAAGGTCAGGAACTATAATAAAATAAACATCGTCATTGATGGATGTTTAAGAAAAAAGTAGACACAGGAAATGAAAGGGTTAAGAAGAACCTAGAACAAAAATTGCATATTACATTCGAAGACAAATGCATCTCGTTTTAAACCTGGAATTCTGCTGCAGAGAGGAGCGTCTGTAGCTTGGAGGCCACGTGGGGTTCCCTGTGAGAACCCCCTTATTTAGTGACTGGGGTCAAACAACAGGAGAGAGCATTCAAGATGTCTCTCGCTTGTCTGAGTTGTTAGTCAAAGTTTCTAGAACCAGTCTTGCTAGAGAATTGTATTTAAACTGATTTCAAAACACATTTTACTTTAAAATTCAGACCTCGCAATATGTTAACATTTCCCAGAAGTGAAAGTGGGAATCCGTTTTGGGGAAATAGCCTTGACATTTGGTTGTGAGTTCAGCTCCCAATGCCTAGACCATTGGGGTGACTGGGGACTTCAGGGGGCTGGCTCGGGCCACTCTTTGAACACCCTGAGGTGTCTTCCACCTGGGCGAGCATCCAGGAGGATGGGATTCGGGATTTGTACCAGCCGAAAAGGGAAGTTGGAGTAAGGTGGGGCTGAGGGCTGGCGCTGGGAAGAAGTGCCCAGGTGGGCTGACCCGGGAGGCCAGGAACCCGCTGTGGTACCACCGTCTGGAGCACAGAGCTCGGCGGGCGTTCTCTCCCATTTCCTTTGCGTTCATTTCAGTGGGTGTTCACTCCTCTTTATCTGACGGCAAACTGCTGAAAAGCAAGATCTGAGGCTAATGGATTTTGCACCTCTCTCCCATAACTTTGGCAAATTAGGCCTTTGCCTTTGGCATCTGGCTGAGAGAATGTCAGTGTGTGGGACCCTCCACCCACAGAGGTGGTCTGTTCTAGGGCTAAGGTCAAAGTTTCCATTCTTATAATCTGGTAGCAGTGCTCTCCTTTAAAGTGATAGGAAGTAACTTAATTATTCGGGTTCATTTACAGGCGTGACTTCATGTACTTTCTGCCTGTTAGGGTCTAAATTTAAAAACATACAGGCTTTATTTGGAATCTTGGGCAGAAAGTCAAATGAACTGATTACACGATACGTAGGGAATGGTTAACCTCAGTATCTTAGGGTTGTTGGCACTGGGATTGTCACACACGTTTCCATTAGTCCACAAATGTCGGTGAAATCAAATAGCATGTAAGATTCTGGAAAACCAGGTTTGCCCAGCACAAAAATATTAAGTGACAGAAATAAAAACAAAATGAAAACGAAAACCAAACAAAAAACCCTAAATAGAGTAACTTGGGTTAGGAACAGCATTCTATAAGTAAAACTGTTTGCTCCTAAATTGTTTGAAGAGTCCTGGTTGCTTTTCAGTTTTCAGTACTTAGATTTAAAAGTGTATGTGGCCAGGTTCAAATGACGCATAAGAAACATCTGTAATAAAATAAAGGAATATCCCAGTAAAGCTGTTTTGAAGTAATAGTAGTTGTAGTTTTTCTAGGCATTTTGAAGTGGTTTTAAAGCACCAGAGTTTTCTGACTCCTTGATTTGGGGACATATTATTGGCACAAATCAGTGTTTTAAAGAAAGAAAGGGGTAGACAGTGTGTGTGGTATTGCTGGGGGTGGGTATGGATGTGCCGCGAAGGCGAGGGGAGCGGGAGGAAAGGTCTGGAAGCACCTAGTCTGCCATGTGGTCTGAATATCCCCAGGGAATGCATGAGCTGAGACCAGCGCCCAACACAATGTTTATAGTAAGGTGCCCGCCACCGTGCGCTTTCCAACAACAGTGCGTTTGCCTTCTGGTGAGAGGTAGAGGGCGTTACTGTAGCACTCGGAGCTGTAAGGATCAGCCTTGCGACCTCGTAGCAGGAAGGGAGGACAGCTGCTGGGGCTCCCTCTGCCTCAACCACTGTGTCCCCACTCATCCTTCCAGAGGCCCCGAGCCAGTCTGATCTGAGGCCCGTCCACCCCACCCACAGATCTCTCAGCGGGAGCAGTGAGGCTGCACCTAAGACGCGTCTCCCTCTCTGTTCCTTCTGTAGGACGCAGGGTCAGCTGTGGAGGTAGGAGCTCACTGCTGCCTCTTTCTCTGGCTTCATGGGCCTCCCCATACCTCTTTTCATCCTCTTTCATGAGATGGTATCCACCTTTCCCATCTCAGTGGGCTCTAATGGCAGAACGGCTCAGGAGGAAAAACCCACACTGGTTCATAGTTTCCAAATACCAGCCAAGTCCTGTGTGTGCACAAAGTTACAGAACGGTGGCTGTGTGGAAACAGAGCGGCACCTTAATAAAAGCCAACTCTGGAAGAATAAATGAAGGTTCCTGCTTGTGCGAGAATTTCTGTACGAGGTTTGCTCCCTGCCTCACAGAAAGCTGTCTAGTATTTATACATCCCGTCAGGGCTCTAGCAGATTGGTGCGAAACCGCCCACCAGTTCTGCCTTTGCTGAGCGGGTTCCCAGCAGACATTGTATGGTAGCTTTAATAACCTAAGAAGTGTGCACAGCTCACCATTCTTTATACAGTAAATGACACTATTAAATACCATTATTAAAATGGGTGTTTTGAGGGCTTACTGTTTTTCTGGGAGTGGTGTTTGCACAGACATTGGCATGAATTTCCCTGGTTTGTTTAGAGCCTTCAATTTGCTAATAGGCACCTTCCGACTCCAGGGAAGGGCTGCAGTGTCAGACAGTGTTTTGCAAACATGGTTGATTATAAATCCTTTCCGTGTTTGACAAGTATTAGAGGGATGGAAACGAGGTTCCATAAGGGAAGGTCAGAGCAATCAGTGTTTCACGTATTCACTTTGTTCTGTTTTGTTTTGTTTTTCAAAGGGAAGAAATGAGTGAGAGGTTACTCTTTAATATATGAAGACTTTTAATTTAAAAATTCCTAAACAGGTTTTCTTGTCAGTGGCAAATAGAAGGACGGGGAGACGTGAGAGTAGGTGATATTGCCTTAGAAACAAACTAGGTCTTCCTGGCCTGGGAGGGAACCTGGGGGCCTGGAAAGGAGGTCGTGGGTCTGAGTTCCTGCGATCTTCCAGGTCTTTCTGGACGCTTGTGTCCTAGAGGCGGGCACAGTGCCAGCTGGGACCCAGAGACACTGGCTGCCCAGCCTTTCCCGGTTGGTCCTGACCCTAGAGGAGCCCAGTGCCAGCTCATCAGTGTGACTGCAGTGCTGTCCTAAGGCCCTGTCCTATGGGCTTTGGGGTGGGGCTCGCCACCCCAAGGAAGGCCTCCCTGGAAAGGAGTGCTTCAAGGGAAGCGACTGCCTGCCCAGCAGCCCTCCCCACACGGGGTGCCCAGTCACGTGTGTCCCAACGCCAGCTCATCCTCTGACCTTGGGAAGTTCCCCTGGCTGCACTGGGGGACACTGCAGGCCCCAGAGGCAGATCTCTTAGGTCTCATTGGGGTAGAGCATGTGGCCACAGGGGTGCCTGTGTCTGAACCTGGCCAGGACGGCTGGGCAGCCGGTCAGAGTCAGGCCGCAGCCAGAGAGCGGGAAGCCCACGGCGCTGCCATCTGCACACTTGCTGTGGAGTTCCCAGCCTGGCCGGCGTCCATGGCTGCTGGAAGAGCCTTTTTCCACCGTCCAGCTGGCCGTCCGTGATGGGAGACAGGTTGGCAGCTCTCACTGGGGCTCCTGGCCTGTGGCCTCAGGATGGAAATAAACTCTTCCAGCAAATGGAATGTGTTTGGGATCCAGATGTGCCACAACTTAAATGTGAATGAACGTGAGATACAAAGAATAGATTTAAATTATGGTATATTTGTTTTAGTCAGTGTTTTGAACATATATTCATATGTAACAGAATTTTTAGAAACACACACTTTCATCTAACTTTGTATCATTTCTTAAACAGATACGTGGTGTAGTTTAATTCTTGGGTTTTGAAAGTTTGTTTTCGTGTACTTAAAAAAATTATTCCAGAGGATAAATGATTTAAATACTACCAAAGAATGCTATCTTATTTCTACTTAGTGCTTTTTAGCTTACAAACATTTTTGTATAATTTGTTTAATTACTCAACTCACACATTTAAATATTTTCCTTAAGCTTCCCTCAATTCACAGAATGCAATAAAAAATGTTATGTCATTGGCCAAAGGCCACTGTTACCCTTAAAAATCCGAGCTCCTTGGTAGTTTACACAAGATAAAGATTAACTGCTAAATGACAGCAATTTTTTCGGTAGCTGCACCTCGATTTACAGTAATAATTAACTCTGTTCATTCCTTGAATTCACATAGCATACTTCCTGCTGAGAAAGGCTCCAAGTTTACGAGTTTGTATTAACGCAAGTATTCCCACAGTGTTCCTCTGAAAAGGGTCAGGCAGATTTTACCACTTCCATTTTATGGGTGGAAAAACAGTTCCCGATAAGATCAGATAAGACGCCCAGAGTTGGTGGGTTGGTCAGGGCTGCCGTGACCAGCACAACGCAGTGGGGACAGGAACGTGGCCCTCCTACAGGAGTCGTGCCTGCGTGGTCACGTCCCCCAGTGCTCGGGCCCACCCTTGGGGGCTCTGCACACAGCTGTGCCCTCCATGGCAGCCCCTCTCCCCAGCCCGTCTGTCCCCTCACCCGGGGACCCCACAGCAGCCTGCTCACCCCATGGGGCCGAAGGTAGTTAATGGCAGGGTGTTTGGCCCGCGGCACCAGGACACACTCGCTTTTGCTGGCAGTAGTAACCTCTAAACCACAGGAGGACCGTGTCTGAGCAGAAAGGGGGGGCCTAGACCTCCGCCTCCAGGGCCACAGTGTGAGTCCGGGCCTGGCCAGGTCCCGGGCTGGCCTTCCTGCCCCTGGCTGATGCCTCAGCTGTGTTTCCCACGTGCTCCTGCTACTGGCAGCAGGTGTAAAATGTGTCGCCTTCGCTGTCACCCAGGAAGTTGAGCTCTCCAGCATTACTTGGAGAGGTGCTTTGCAATGGCGACATTTCTTTCCCATCACAGAGGTTTCATTTCTAGCTCCAGTCTCTGGCTCATGGAGAAATAGAAATAAAGGAACAGTTTAGATACAAATCCACGCCCAGTGGCCTCCAGAGAGTCTCACAATTAAAAAGTTCAATTTCCTTTGTTCATTAAATATCAATAAGTACCAGAGAGACAGGTGTGTGTAATATTCATGCAAAACATCTCCCATTAATGGGCTCAGATGTGAAAAATAGGTCGTTTTAGTTATTCTGATTTCTGATGCACAGGTGGCCCAGAATTCTACTTTCTGCTGTTAAAATCTGTTCCATACTATGAAGGTTGTCTGTTAAGTGTCGTAGAAAAAGTGTACATGTTCAAAGGTTACAGAAGTGACAAGAGCAGCATCACAGTCCCAGGGAAGTGGGCGGCTTGTACTATTATGAAGGGACCTACGTGTACACTGGTTATCAGGTCACTGAGATGCACCTGCCTAGGCGTCCTGTGTCGGAGGGAAGGCGCTCGTTTGCCCAGCAGGTGGGGGGAGGCATTTAGAGAATGTTCCTCCTCAGACACTGCCGGTTCCTCCAAAGGACGTCTGTCCTTGTGTGCAAGACACAGGCTCCCGCCTGCCTGCTCAGGGCCTCCCCGCCTTCCCTCCCTGCTCTGCACGCTGGCACTCGTCTGAGCCTCCGCCCGTCTGGGAAACGCCCCGTCTCTCAACCGGACTCACGTCAAGTGTGGTCCTGCGAGCTGGAGCCTTTGCACCAGAAGCAGGGGCTTGTTTTTACCCCTGAATCTCGGCCTTGGCCGTGATCCTGGGACCTGGTATTTACGAGAGCACGCCCAGTGCCTTGTGGCATACTAGGTGCCTGACCGGGTTATCCTGTCCCATTTTCACGCCCGCCAGCAGCATACATGTTATGTCACGTGTCACAAGGAGGTTTTACAGCAGCAAAGGCTGGGGCCTGACCCCGAGACTGCGCGCGACGTGGGTGGCAGCCCTCGTCAGTCTTGTGGGTTGGTGGCGCTCACCCAGGCCGTGGCTTCACTGCCGTCTGTATGTTGGTTACTCCCAAATTTACAGCTTCTCCGTGAAGCCCAGACTTGTATCACCACTGGGGTTTCTAAGGCACCTCTCAAAATCAGTGTGTCCCCAATAAAACCCCGATCATCTCTCCCACACCTGGCGCTTCCTGTATGATGACTCACTGTCCAAGTCACAGCTGAGAACGCGTCCTCACCAGGAAGTTTAGTTAGTTTCTCCACAACCGGATTCCATGTACCCCTCTCTCTGCCCATCTCTGCGGCCTCCAGATTTCACCGCAGCCAGAGACGCCCCGTTAGAACATCTCATCCACCCGCAGCCCTTTACGTGCCCTCCCACTACTCACGCAGCTTAGAGCCCAGGTGGGAGCCTGACAAACGCTTCCTCACGGGCACCCCCTTTGCCCACTTGTTAAACCTCCAGCCCTGGTTGAATGCGGCTCCCCAGCGCCACTGGGTGACTCACTGTAAACTCTGGAAGGAGCCTCCATGGGACCTGAGTGCTGACAGGCAACCACACGCTGTCACAGACTGCCTGCACCTCCTCCCCGTCCCCAGTCGGCCGGTGACCTTGCTTCACTAAGAAAACTGAGATCAGAGAGGAGCTTCAGGGCCGGCACCCCCGCCCCCGGCCACCTGTCAGCACTGTGCCCGCGTCCTCTGCTGTCCTCCAGTTACGTGCAGCGAGCTGCCCATGCCCGGGGAAGCGAGCCCTGCGGCTGGTGCGCCAGGCCCCATCCCGTCGCCTGGTGAAGGGCGCTGTCCTTCTCACGTGGGCGGTTCCCCCGTCTGCCGGAACAGCCATCCCTGCTGGCACAGGACGTGGCACGCCACTTCCTGTCTTCAGAAAGCCCCTCTTCACCCCACTGCTGCGCCCCACTTTCCAGGTCAGGCTCTCTCGGGTCCTCTCCTGTCACTCCTCTTTCCACCTCCCACCTTCCACAGAGACATCCCCTCAGGGCCACTTTGCTTGACCTAAAGGTCAATTCTCAGTCCCCATCTCACTACCTTATTTCACGTCATAGACTTTCCTCCTCACGTGCTCTTTGTACTTGGCCTTGAAGCTACCACGCTCAGCTGGGTTTCATCTCTCAGTCCCTCTCTGCCTCCTTGTAATGTCGGAATACCCCAGGACTCGGCCCCAGATCCCCTTTGAAGAAGCCAGAGTGGTCCCTTAACATGGAGGTCAAAGTATGTCACACTGCTGGTCAAACCCTTGCAGGAAATGCCAGGTACCTTTCGGCCACAGAGCCCTGCCTCTCGGGCCCCTGTCACCTCCTGACGTCGTGCCCCACTCTTCTCCTTTCCAGCCACTTCTGTCTCCCTAGGGACTGTGTGTGTCAGAGACTCTGCACAGGCTGTTCCCTCTGCCTGGAATTTACTTCTTCCCTCAGGACGTCACATAGCTCACACCTTCACTTCCTGGTCTTTTCTCAAATATCACCTTTTTACCAAGAACCTCCCGGTCTATTACATTTTCAGCCCCATCCCCAGAAAGAACTCTTTACCATCTTCTCTTGCTATACCCCCAGGCAGGTGGCTGGAGATGGGACCACATGCTTGCTCCATTGCCCCATGGACTGACTTATAAAACACAAATTCAAAACTGAAATTATTAAGCATTTCACAAAGGCTATTGCAGAATATTTAGCCCCAAACTGGGACCCTTTTTACTGCCGGGATCTGTGTGACCGGACTGTCGCGCATTCATGAACTTGACCCTGGGGTTGAATGGGACGGTGCTGTAAAGCTGCTGGCTCACAGGAGACATTGTAGAGTCGTACCTGGCGGCAGAACAATGCAGGTCAGGGTGACATGTGGCGTTATAACGAATTGTTTGCAGAATTAAAATGCTGCAGGCCTTGTCTTCGCCCAGGCCCCTTCTAATGGTGGCCCAGCTTTCTTAGTGAGGGCCGCGCTACCTGAAATGGGCACCACCGGCTGTGCACACAGTGGGATAGGCACCTCCCCACGAGGACCTAGGACTCGTCAAGTAGCACATGGCACCCATCATACTAGAGCTGTGCCCAAGTGTCAACCCTCCCATGCGAGTCAGTGCGAAGCCAGAGTACAAGGATTTTGGTGTGGCAGCGTGGATGGGCTGTGAGGGGCGGTGTCACTGGGGGCGTGGGAGGCCGCCTGGGCCCTGTTGAGCCTGATCACGAGGGCGTGGCACAGCTGCGGAAGCACCTGTCCTCCCTGGTGCGCACACCCCCCAGGTGAGCTGACAGCCATGCAGACAGTCTGAGGGCGGAGCGGAGAGCCAGGCAGGCAGCAGCCAGAGTGGGGTGACGGAGAGCGGACGGACAGACGGACGTGCTCAGAGCCACGGAAGGGGCCAGCCATAGGTCCTGCTGGGAGGCCCGGGGATGTGTGCACCCCAGGGGCCCCAGTGCCCCTTGGTCATGTCTGTCGTCCTCTGGAGGTGGCCGAGCCTGACACTCAGGAGGAGCTGAGGAACTGTGGGGGCAGATGAAGAGGTGAGCACTTCCTGTGCCCGAGGAGCATGAAGACTGTGTCACACGGCACTAAAGCAGCCACCTGTGTGTCCCACACTGACCCCGCAGGGTGACGTCCTGCATGCTGCACACATGGACACAGCCCTCCTCTGGAGCTCAGTTGTCACCTGCCTGCAGGTCTGGGCCATTCTAGGTGTCAGCTGTGGGGACGTGGAGTCACAGGAATTTCTCCAGATCTGCACTTAAGCACAGAGCCAGAGACCTCACAGACATGCTGAACGAAAGTCCTTTGTTCATGTCCCACGGTGACAGTTTCTGAGGGTGCTGCCAGGCATCTGGGAGGACGTTTTGGGAGAAGACGGCCCTTACAGAGCTGTTTCAGATAGACTCGGCACCGGCCTGGCACCCCTCTGGGGGAGGTCAGAGGTCAGCTGATGTGTGTTCAGGCAGCAGGGAGGTAACCATGGAAACCCCTCAGTGCTGTCGTGAGGGGTTAAGAGTAGGTGATGTGGAGACACTGTGAGGCGATGGGAGCGTTTATCAGCATCCACTTCAGAAACCATGGAACAGGTTGGAAGAAAAGCACCCGCGTTATGCACCCCTGTGAGGCAAAGTTCTGGGCTTCCATCAATGGCGCCATGACAGACGCTGCTGAGGTTCCCTGTGGAGGCCGACGGCGGTGGACAGCTCATGTGACCGTCTGCATGGGATTTGTCCACTCAGTGAACCCTGGGTGGCCACCCGCAGTGCCCAGCCCGATGCTGGTACCAGAGACATTCACGTTGTGTCTGGAGCAGCACAGCCAGTGGGACTCTGGCCAGTGACAGAGTGTTCTGTACAGCAGCTGACGGCCACATGTGGTGATGGCAAACTTGAAATGTGTCTTGTGTGAGCAGGGAACCGAATGCAAACCCCGGACGCACAGGGCGGCCACTGCAGGCCGTCTCTCTCACCCCATCCCCATCAGCACACAGATGTGTGGAAGGATTTGGGGTTTCTTGGCACTCGTTCTGTTTTTCCTTGTATCTTTGTACATTACGTTCCTTCTGCCTAAGGTGAACCAGGGCCCACCCCACCCCACCCCCACCCCACCCCCACCCAGACCGCCTTGCTTGCTTCTGTTTCCAGGAGGACCCAAGGCCACCCCAGCTCCCCGTTAGTTTCCAGGGTCGTGACACTAATCACCGTTGAGTGTGTGTCATCGTTTTGTGTTGTAGTGACATGCGCACACGGGGGAAGGGACAAGCGCGGGCTGGCTTTCCCGGGGTCAGGCACACAGGCTTCACCGACAGCAGTCCGTTTCCTTATGTTGCAAATACTGTTCACCAAAGACAACTGTAACTGCCAATCACCACGATCATTAGCCAGAGAGCGTGGGAGTATGATTCTCTGATAGCCCTTCTGCGGCCTCAGGCATGTCAGTGTTTTCAGCGAGACCCTCACTGACCTTGGGGAGCCTTAGGTAATGGGTACGAAGACGTCATCAGGTAGATCTCATTCATCCCACACGCGTGTGCTAATGGTTCCTAGTCCTCGCAAGGGCAGAAGACGTGCTTTAAAAATAAATAGCGCCGATGAGGGCACTGGGGGGCGGGGGGAGTCACCCAACGGGGCAGTTTAAGCGGGGACCCAAGGAGCCTTTTCCTTGTTCATTGCAGGCCACATGGAACCCTCGATGTCCTCAGAACTCTGTCGAGATGCACATCTTGACAGTACAGGCGGTTAGCGTTGTTCCCTAATGGAAGTCTAGCGTTTGCATCTAACGACGGGGAGCTGTGGGAGTCCCCACCGCTGTCGCAGGGCCGTCCCCGTCACCACACTCAGGTGAGAACAGCTCTTATTTCAAAAGATCTTCAGGGCAGGAAATTCAGTCCTCTGCTGCCGTCCCCACTGGGGACCTGTGCTGAGCGCCCGGCGGTTGGTTATTAGGCGCCCTGGCTTTCCATCTGTCCTCTGGGAGGCAGGTCAGCTCCCAGCTGCTTAACAACACGTGCATGTTGCTGAGGATGTGGTGACCTGCCTGACACATGGAAGACAGGTAAGGTGACCAGGTGTCTCCCCGCTGCCCTTCTCCTGCACGGCGAGCTGGGTGACGGAGCGATAAGCTCTGGGCATCAGCTTTCCCCGTGTGCAGTGCACACAGAGGTTTGTGAGAAAAGTGTTCTGTCGGGGACCTCAGCCTGTCACAGAGCTGGGTGTCACAGTGCCATTTAGGTTGACGAGAGCCTTCTTGAAAACCTTGATTATTTCGATGTCACTGGCATGACATTGTGTAAGTCTGAGACGCAGTGCAGTGTGACTGCCGTCGTGGGCTCAGTCATTTCTCTTCATAGTTCACGTGTAGTACTGGGTGTGAGAGATACTCACTGTGTGTTTTGAGAACTTAATGGTGACTTGTTGAATAAAGAAGTGAAAATGAAATAATCACATATACCTGGAGATAAGCTAATTAATCCTGGTACTTGCCTTTCAGGACGGGGAAAGTTTCAGATGGAAATGCTACTTTAGGTGTTCGTTTTGATGTTTCTATAGATCGCTGTCTTTGTCTAATTTCATTTATTTATGTTCTTAAAGCTGCATACTGGTCTGCCATGGACTTTTCATTTTTTCTCCGATAGATGTTAATGAGTCTATCAATGCTTATTATTCATGAACTAGATTATTCATGTCTGCCTGTGAGTAACAGGTGAGAAGCAGGGGCTTTACAGCCCACGTGACAGGGACCCATGAGACAACCCACACCCCGAGGACCGCGCCTCCTCCGTCCTGGCGTGAACACTCCCCGCATCTTGTTTTGTCCACTAAGAGCGTGACAAGGACCACGTGACTCAGCTGGCGGACTTTTGTTTTCTTTTTGAGCTTACACGGTGGTCTTCAGTTCCGAGATTTCGAATTGTAAGGTGCTAAGATACTGTTCTATTGTATTTTTATTTTCAAAAGTCTTCTTTGGCTGTAATGTTATTTTATCACATTTAAGTTCCATTCCATTCAGAAACCCCTGTCTCCTACCATCTTTTCTATCTCTTTTTCCACTTACGGAAATCTCTTTACCCTTTGAAGCCTACTGCTGTATCTGCGTTTGTCCCAGCACAGCTGGCTGGTCTTCTCTCGCGCCTCCTGTCCGTGTAGTTAAGGAAACAGTTGCTGCTTGAGCAGCTTTCCCTCCCACCCAAGTTGGCAGTCTCACGGGACAGACTGCCTGGTGCATTCTGGTCGCTCCTCTGCCTTCTCACTCCCGGCCCCTCCAGTGCGAGCTTGGGCTCCCGGTGTGGCACTGTCGCAGCCTGGCCACGTGTGCTGAGGGGAACCCCGCTTTGACCTGCAGATAGCTTCCTAGCCGAGACCAGCAGTGGTGCCATCCCCAAATGATTCCGTGACCTCTTGATTACTATTTTTTTTATTAAATTTATTGGGGTGACAATTGTTAGTAAAATTACATAGATTTCAGGTGTACAATTCTGTATTACATCATCTATAAATCCCATTATGTGTTTATCACCCAGAGTCAGTTCTCCTTCCATCACCATATATTCGATCCCCCTTACCCTCTCCCACCCCCCACCCCCCACCCCCCTTACCCTCTGGCAACCACCAAACCATTGTCTGTGTCTATGAGTTTCTGTTTCTCATTTGTTTGTCTTGTTCTTTTGTTGCTTTTGGTTTATATACCACATATCAGTGAAATCACATGATTACTATTTTTTTTTTTTATTGGGAAGGGGGAACAGGACTTTATTGGGGAACAATGTGCACTTCCAGGACTTTTCTCCAAGTCAAGTTGTTGTCCTTTCAGTCTTACTTGTGGAGGGTTCTGTTCAGCTTCAAGTTGTTGTTCTTTCAGTCTTAGTTGTGGAGGACGCAGCTCAGCTCCAGGTCCAGTTGCCGTTGCTAGTTGCAGGGGGCACAGCCCACCATCCCTTGCGGGAGTCGAACCGGCAACCTTGTGGTTGAGAGGACAGGCTCCAACCAACTGAGCCATCTGGGAGCTCAGCGGCAGCTCAGCTCAAGGTGCCGTGTTCAATCTTAGTTGCAGGGGGCAGAGCCCACCATCCCTTGCGGGACTCGAGGAATTGAACTGGCAACCTTGTGGTTGAGAGCCCACTGGCCCATGTGGGAATCGAACCAGCAGCCTTCGGAGTTAGGAGCACAGAGCTCTAACCGCCTGAGCCACCGGGCCGGCCCCCATGATTACTATTTTTATGGGAATCTCGCCACAGATGTTTTCCGGTTTGCTTTGATTCTGATAAAATCCAGAGCAGTTCATCAATACTGTGAAAAGAGGGCCTAAAACGTTTGAGTTTCCTTTTTTTTTTTTTTTTTTTAATTTATTGAGGTGACAATTGTTAGTAAAATTACATAGATTTCAGGTGTACGATTCTGTATTACATCATCTATAAATCCCATTGTGTGTTCACCACCCAGAGTCAGTTCTCCTTCCATCACCATATATTTGATCCCCCTTACCCTCATCTCCCACCCCCCTCCCCCCTTACCCTCTGGTAACCACTAAACTATTGTCTGTATCTATGAGTTTCTGTTTCTCATTTGTTTGTCTTGTTCTTTTGTTGTTTTTGGTTTATATACCACATATCAGTGAAATCACATGGTTCTCTGCTTTTTCTGTCTGATTTATTTCGCTCAGCATTACACTCTCAAGATCCATCCATGTTGTCACAAATGGTCCTATATCATCTTTTCTTACCGCCAAATAGTATTCCATTGTGTATATATACCACAACTTCTTTATCTATTCATCTATCGAAGGACATTTTGGCTGTTTCCATGTCTTGGCCACCATAAACAAAGCTGCAATGAACGTTGGAGCACACGTGTCTTTATCTCTAAATGTTCTCAGATTTTTTGGGTAGATACCCAGGAGAGGGATTGCTGGGTCATATGGTAATTCTATTCGTAATTTTTTGAGGAACCTCCACACTGCCTTCCATAACGGCTGCACCAGTCTGCATTCCCACCAACAGTGTATGAGGGTTCCTTTTTCTCCACAGCCTCTCCAACACTTGTTACTATTTGTCTTGTTGATCATAGCCATTCTGACTGGGGAGAGGTGATATCTCATTGTGGTTTTGATTTGCATTTCTCTGAGGATTAGTGATGTTGAGCATTTTTTCATATGTCTATTTGCCATTTGTATGTCCTCTTTGGAGAAATGTCTCTTCAAGTCCTCTGTCCATTTTTCAATTGGGTTGTTTGTTTTTTTGTTGTTGAGTTGCATGAGTTCCTTGTATATTCTGGATATTAGCCCCTTATCGGAGGCACTGTTTGCAAAAATCTTCTCCCATTCAGTTGGTGGCCTCTTTATTTTGTTGATGGTTTCTTTTGTTGTGCAGAAGCTTTTAAGTTTCATATAGTCCCATTCGTTTATTTCAGCTTTTACTTCCGTTGCCTTTGGAGTCAAATTCATAAAATGCTCTTTGAACCCAAGGTCCATAAGTTTAGTACCTATGTTTTCTTCTATGCAGTTTATTGTGTCAGGTCTTATGCTTAAGTCTTTGATCCATTTTGAATTAACTTTGGTACATGGTGACAGATAGCAGTCCAGTTTCATTCTTTTGCACGTGGCTATCCAATTCTCCCAGCACCATTTATTGAAGAGGCTGTCTTTCCGTTTGAGTTTCCTTTGCAGCCGCATGATCCCTTTTCCTCGTGTCCTCCAACGCATCGGCCGTAAGATGTAATTTCTCCCACGCTGTTTCAAATGGTCACTGTGAAATCCTGTCATCTCCTTCTACCTCAGTGGTGTATAAACTGCCGAAAGCCGGATGTTACAGTGGAGACTGACAGGCCTGCAGCGTCCTCCACGGGCGGGACACAGAGCAGAGCCGTGGACGTGACAGGAGCTCCCATGGGCGGCCGGCGCCGGAGCTGGGCCTTTGGGACCAGCGCCGTCTGGAGAAGCACAGCTGCAGCGGCCACCCTACAGCAGGTGACTTCTGCTAGAAGCCTGCAGAGCCTAGGACTGTCCTGTGCGGTGTGGGCCCACGTGGTGCACGGTCCCTGTCACGCTCACACAGCTGAAGGTCTCAGGTCTCACGTGTGTCAGGAACGTGCATTTGGTGTGGACGCCCAGGCTTCGTGCCTGAGTGGAGAAGAGAGACAGTCTCTGCTCCCTCTGGACTCTGAGGACAGGGACAGTCCCGAGATATCATAGCCGCAGATAACTGCTTTCTGGTGCCCTGGCAGCGTAGACCACCGACTCCATGGCTCTGCAGAAACAGAAACGGCGATGGAGTTCCCGTCCTCTGCTCCTCCTGGGCTCGCAGTAAGAGCAAGTGACGAAAGCACAGCTGTGCCCCGAGTCACACAAGAGCAGAGAGAACGGGCCCGATGACTCACCAGTAGAAACTGCAGATCTCTGGATAAT